>NW_025999960.1:15940641-15983833 GCF_001458135.2 Marmota marmota marmota | reverse complement strand
TTTTTTTTTTTTTTTTTTTTTTTTTTTTTTAAAGAGAGAGGTGAGAGAGAGAGAGACAGAGAGAGAATTTTTACTATTTATTTTTTTAGTTTTCGGTGGACACAACATCTTTGTTTGTATGTGGTGCTGAGGATCGAACCCGGGCCGCACGCACGCCAGGCGAGCGCGCTACCGCTTGAGCCACATCCCCAGCCCGAATTTCAGGCTTTTTGACTCCTGGTTACATGTTTTTTTTTTTTTTATTGTACTGCAATATTCAAATAATCTGAGTCTTCAAAATAGATGAAGCAAAAATGGCAGAACTAAAGGGAGGTGGGGATATGGCTCAAGCGGTAGCGCGCTCGCCTGGCATGCGTGCGGCCCGGGTTCGATCCTCAGCACCACATACAAAACGAAGATGTTGTATCCGCCGATAACTAAAAAATAAATATTAAAATTAAAAAAAAAAAAAAAAAGAACTAAAGGGAGGTAATAGAAAAATATATAGTCACCTTATTGATAGTTATGGAATACTACATCAGCAACTGAAGAATACACGTAATTTCCAAGTACACATGAAACAACTAAATAACCTATCGAGCCAGTGAGAAATCACAAGGGAAATTAGTCAATATTTTGAGCCAGGAAGGAGGATTACATGCTCAAGGCCAGCCTAAGCAACTTAGCAAAACCCTGTCTTAAAATAAGAAAGACTGGGAATGTAACTCAGCGGTAGAGCCCTTGCTTAACATGTATAAAATACTGAATTTAGTCACCAGTTAAAAGACAGAAAGAAGTAAGGGAGGCAGGAAGGAAAAAAAGAAGGAAGAAAATATTCATAATTGAATTACACTGAGCGTACTAAAATACCAGAATTTGTGGGATGCATCTCATGCATTCTTTGATATTTATGGCTTTAAATGTATATATTTGAAAAGAGGTTTAAAGTCAATGAACTTATTTTCTACTTAGGATCTATAGGAAAAAAAAAAAGTCAGTTGAAGGAGATAATAAAAAGTAGAGACTGGAGATTTATTTTAGAGGTAGGGCCTAGCATATACAAGGCCCTGGGTTTGATCCCTGGCACAACAAGAAAAGAAAAACAAAAGAAGTGAATGAAATAGTTATTAAACAAACAATGGATAAAATTGATAAGCTCCTAAGGGAAAAAAGAGAATAGAAATTATCAGTATGGAGTGGGGTTATTACTACAAGGCCTATAGACCTTTTTAAAGCAGTTTTTTTAGTTGTAGATGGACACAATACCTTTATTTTATTTATTTATTTTTATGTGGTGCTGAGGATGGAACCCATTGCTTCACATATGCTAGGCAAGCGCTCTACCACTGAGCCACAACCCCAGACCCGCATAGACATTATTGAAAGGATAATGAGGCAGTATTATAAATAATTTTATGGTAATAATTTCAACTGCAGAAATGAAATGGACAAACTCTTTACATTAAAGGATGTAAAGGATGTAATTGTAACTTCATTAGAGATGATTACTTTTGACTTTTGAACCTAATATCTAATATGTAGATATCTCTCTCTCTCTCTCTCTCTCTCTCTCTCTCTCTCAGTTATCAAATGGGATCATTATCTTTCTGACTCCTTGTTTCTTATATTCCATGTGGTGATATTTCTTAAAGCTATCCAGGAGCTCTTCCTGCTCATATTAACACCACAGAGCCTAAGTTTTTCTATTTATAATGCTTCTTGTAGAAGAAAAATCTAGCCACTTATTGATCCTTTAAGGATTCCTAAAATCTGTCAAGAGGGATTCTTTTTTTCCTGTCTTTTGCCCCTAGCCCAGAAAAAAAAGAGATTATTATAGGGTAGATCTTGAAACAAGATGGGTGAGAATCCTGAATACTAACCTGGGTTATCTCTTTTTTCTTAGTCACCTTGGTTCTGGGACACCCGACAGTGCTGGCATAGTTATCCATATCAGGTAGGATCTGAGTATTTTCAAATGGGCCTTGTATGTGTGTAAGGCAGGGTGGGTAAGAGTGCATTATCATTCCTAGGACCAGTGGCACGTTTCTTTGATTTCTTCAGTAATTAGGTACTGAGTCCCTTTGAGTCATATATTTGGGTTGTCTTTTGGGGGGGCCCCTGTAGCACTGAAGTCCAGTGAGCTCTTTATTCTAGGTTCTACATTATATTTACCCAAATTGGATCAGAAGGAAAAGCAGTTCACTGGCACTTAATGGTGTGCTTTCTGGTTCAGGCAATTTGGAATCTCCTTAAAAGCATCTTGGTTTTCATATTCCATGTGGTGATATTTCTTAAAGCTATTCAGGAGTTCTTCCTGCTCTTATTAACACCACAAAGCCTAGTTTTTCTATTTATAATGCTTCTTGTAGAAGAAAAATCTAGCCACTTAATGTACATTTTCTGTACTAGAAAAATGTCAGGGGTGGAAGAAGGGAAGATGTGAGTATATTTAATTCTGTGATAAACAGTAATTGCCCAGAATTCTAGACAGTCACTTGATTGTGTTATACAGTATGCATTAACCTTGTCTCATCTCTAAAAGATGACAGTTAAAGATGTATATGTGGAGGAGCAGAGGGAAGATAATCAGATCTTCACAGAATCAGAGTCTTTGAATTATTGCAGATCTTTCTTCAAAAGAAGAAAAGATGTCAAGTAATTTGGGTTATTGATCCTCTAAGATAGAGAAAGTCGAAGAGATGGAATGTACCTTTGACTAGCTGATTTCTAACTACTACTGTCTCTATTCCAGCCTCTCACAAGAGAGCTTTACTACTATTACATCATGGAATTGGCTTTCTATTGGTCTCTTATGTTTTCTCAGTTTATAGACATCAAAAGAAAGGTGAGAACTTGATTCCCTCTTCCTTTTTAGCAGCTACCATTACTGCTATTGTGATAGATTCTCTTCCCTGACTGGTACCACAAAAAAAGGTGAAAGTAGGCGTAATGGGACTATTAGCTCTTTGTAATATTCCCAGAAATGAGACTTAATGATTAGATGTATTATGCACAATGATGATGAGATATATTGAAGACATTCAGGGCAGCCCAGGATGAGAACAGTTAACCAACTTAGGAGCATACTCTTATTCTTCTCCCACATTCTTACATGTTTGAAGTTCAAGAAATTACTTAGAACTTGAAGATATGAAGGATTCATAAAAAGGCTCAATTCCCAAAATGTAGGATATGGTTTTGTTGTTTTCAATATTTTTAAATTGTAGATGAACACAATATATTTGTTTTATTTATTTATTTATTTATTTATTTATTTATTTATTTATTATTTGGTGCTGAGGATTGAACCCAGTGCCTCACACATGCAAAGCAAGTGCTCAACCACTGAGCTATACCCCCAGCCCAATTTTTTTTTTATTATTAGTTTATGTATTTTAATTAGGTTTATATGACAGCAGAATGCATTTTGATTCATCTTACACAATTGCAGCACAACTTTACATTTCTATGGTTGTACCTGATGTAGCGTCACACCCAATGTGCAGTCATACATGTACCTAGGGTAATGATGTCCATCTCATTCCATCATCTTTCCTGCCTCCATGCTTCCTTTGGATCTGTTTTTTTGTTTGTTTGTTTGTTTTTGTGGCATTGGCGACACTTGCTGCATACTCTTTCTCTCTGTTCTCTTTTTTTGGTTACTGCACTTAATCAAAGAATAACACTGGAAGGGGTTTTACATGATTTTGTGTACTCTTTTACCTGCTATTGTTTAGGAAACAAAGATTCAGAAAAGTAAATTGAAAGCTGTGTATGGTGGCACATACCTGTAATCCCAGCTACTTGGGAAGTTTAATAAAGAGCCATGCTGGGTGTGGTGTGCATGCCTATAATCCCAGTGGCTTAGTAGGCTGAGGAAGGAAGATCACAAGTTCAAGACCATCCTCAGCAACTTAGTGAGGTCCTAAGCAACATAACAAGATCCCTTCTCAAAAAAAGAGTCGGGGGGAGCATGGAGGGGCTAGGAATGTGGCTCAGTAGTTAAGCACACCTGGGTTCAATCCCTGTGGTTAACCCCCCCCAAAAAAAAATGATTCACAAGTTCAAAGTTGACCTCAGAAACTTAGCAAGACCCTGTCTCAACAAAATTTTTTAAAGGGATGAGGATATATTCATTGTAAAGCACTTCTGGGTTCAGGATGGGGTTAGGAAACACTGTTTCAAATTTAGATGAAGAGTCTGTGCTCCTCTCACAGATACAATGGTATTAATGATGTATTAATGGTATAATGATTAATGGTATTAATGATGTTTCTAGTTCTTGAGCTGAGAATGGGTTCACAAGTATAGTCTGTTTTGTTTTAAAACATATGTATTTTGGGCTGGGGCTGTAGCTCAGTGGCAGAGCACTTGCCTAGCATGTGTGAGACACTGGGTTTAATCCTTAGCATCACATAAAAATATACAAATAGAATAAAGGCATTCTATCCATCTATAACTATCAAAAAAATTTTTTTTAAACTTGTATGTATTTCAATTTTTTTTTTTTTTTGGTATTGGGGATTGAACTCAGGGATACCCAACCACTGAGCCACATCCCCCACCCTATTTTGTATTTTATTTAGAGACAGGAGCTCACTGAGCTGCTTAGCACCTTGATTTTTGAACTTGAAATCCTGCTGTCTCAACCTCCCAAGCGGCTGGGATTACAAACATGTGCCACTGTGCCCAGCTTCACATTGTTTATGTGTCATATATTAAAATTTTAGTAAGTGGACCTAAGAAAATGAAAGGCATTGGAATTGAGTATCAAGTTTCTATCTATTTATGGGAATGGATTGAAACTAACCTGGATTATTAATGTTGTCTTAGATGTCTATCTATCTGTTATCTATATGGTACCAGAGATTGAACCCATGGGTTGCTTTATCATTGAGCCACATCCCCAGCCTTTTTTATTTTTCATTTTGAGACAGGGTCTTGCTAAGTTGCTTAGGTCCTTACTAAGTTGCTGAGGCTAGCCTTGAACTTGTGATCCTCCTGCCTCAGCCTCCCAAGCCACTGGGATTATAGGCATGTGTAATCATGTCCAGCAAAATACATGTTTTAAAATAAAATAAATTATACTTGTGAACACATTACTCAGCTGGAGAACTAGAACATCATTCTTTGTAGAGAACACAGAATTTTCATCCTTCTTGTTTCTCTGACCAAATTCACCTGCCTTCTTCCACCCACTCCCCACCTCACTGGGCTAAGAAGTGTTTGTTAGATATGTCTGATAACTTAAGTATTTAAAGATTTCTCAGCCGAGTGTGGTGGCATACGCCTATAATCACAGCAACTTGGGAGGCTGAGGCAGGAAGATCACAAGTTCAAAGCCAGCCTCAGCAAAAGTGAGGAACTAAGCAGCTCAGTGATACCCTGTCTCTAAATAAAATACAAAATAGGGCTGGGGATGTGGCTCAGTAGTTGAGTGCCCCTGAGTCCAGTTCCTGGTCCCCACCCCACCCCCCAAAAAAAAGATTTCTCCAGGTATAACCTTGATGTTTAAATCCAAGAGGAAATTAAAGCCTTAAATCTGAAAGCAGGAAATACTTGTAGTAAAATGGCTTGTTCAGTAATAAGTATTTCTCTGAAACTTTTTGGAAATGTTTAGCTTTGCCACTCCACAGATCTCTCCTTTCTGAAGTCCCTTTGTTTGAAATGTCTTTCATTATAGCAGAAAAATTTTAGGAATATCTAAGGCTTTGTATGTCCCACTGCCTCATGGGAAATTACTCCTAAGTGTCATCACCCATGCTTTTTTCTGTGCTTCAAGCAATATTAATGTAGACTGATCAGTCACTGATATAGGGAATATTGATATAAAATGTTAGGCAACTCCCTAAGGTAAAGTCTATCCAGAATGGACCATTTAAGCAGTGAGCTAAGATCCTCAGAGAATAATGCAAGGCACAGAGTTGATAGTATTTCTACAGCCTTGCCTTTACCTGCATCTTCTATTTCCATTCCTTGCTAGGACTTCCTGATCATGTTTGTACATCACTTGGCCACCATCGGGCTTATCACCTTCTCTTATATCAACAATATGGTTCGGGTAGGAACTCTGGTCCTGTGTCTACATGATGCCTCAGACTTCTTGCTGGAAGTAAGAATTCAACCCCTCTTTCTTCATCTTTTTTTCTCTGTCTTTCCTTCTCTTTTTATGTGAGAACTGACTTTCTCCCCAACTCAATTATTATCTTCCTTTATCCAGGCTGCCAAGCTGGCCAATTATGCCAAGTATCAGCGACTCTGTGACACCCTTTTTGTGATCTTCAGTGCTGTTTTTATGGTAACTCGTCTAGGAATCTATCCATTTTGGTAAGTACAATGAAGTGTGGTAGGTATGTAGCTAATGATATCTTTTTACTAATTCGGTTTTTATATTCTATTCTTATCAGTAGAACATTATGAACCATATCACCCTGCCTTTTCCTTGACCTCTAAGCTTATAATCATTTATGGACTCTCATAGAACCTCAGCTGCCTTACACAATATTTCTTGTGAGGTTATCTGGACTCAAAGTGTACCAGGTCATTTGACTTTGGCTTTCCTTACTTATTTCCATGTAATAATGTTCATCTTTTGCTTAAGTAATCCTTTTGCCTTCTTTTGCACTTATTACTGAAATTTCAGGCTCTTCTTGTTTATGTTCTCTATACCCTTTTCCACATCCTAACCAACATGTGCACATGTACACACATGCACCCATTTCACTTCTTTATTTTGGGGATGGGGGATATACTGAGGATTGAACCCAAGGGTCCCTAACCACTGAGCCATATCCCCAATCCTATTTTGTTTGTTTTTTATTTTGAGATAAGTTCTTGCTAAGTTGGTAAGTCTGACTTTGAACTCCTGCCTTAGTCTTCTGAGTTGCTAGGATTACAGGCATGCACCACTACACCCAGCCCCATTTCACTTCTGCACTCACAATCCTATGGTGCATAGTGCTTGAGTTTGAAGAGTTTGCTTGGTCTGTTCTCTTTGTACCTGAGGATCTAAATGATTCCTAAGATTATAGTCTGACTGCTGTCTCAATTTTGTGACACTATGCATATTTAAAATAATTAATAGCGTAATTTATTTCACCAGTTCCTGAGATTTATGTCTCATGGCCCCTGTTTCTTTATTCTTTTCTTACAATGGATGAGTATCTTTGGAATTTCAGCTCACACAAGGCCTGAGAAAGAACACATGGGGCTCTACATCCCAGGGAACTCAGCTTCATCCTTGTCTGCCTGGCTTTGACTCTAGAATCTAACAATTGGACTCCCTTTTCTAGGATTCTGAACACAACCCTCTTTGAGAGTTGGGAAATGATTGGGCCCTATCCTTCCTGGTGGCTCTTCAATGGCCTTCTCCTGATCCTACAGGTTTTGCATGTCATCTGGTCCTACCTTATTGCACGAATTGCCTTCAAAGCCTTGATCAGGGGAAAGGTAAGGAAGGATGACCTCTTTCTTTGGGTAGATGGGTATTACTCAATAGATCTTCTTTTTCCATTATGAGCCCCCATTTACAAACTAGCTAAGCAAAAAACTTAGGTTTCCAAAGTTTTTGCCTTGACTATGAGTGTCTTTAGCCTTTTAAGATGTGACTTAGATGCAGGAGGATCTAGTATCTTCTTCCTGTCCCTTAAGAATGGCTGTTAAATGACAAATAGGGTTAAGAGTTTTGAGGTAGCCTCAACCATTCCCTATCCCTCACCTACCTATTGACTTCCTATTTTGAGTTTTATTATGGGAGCCTTTTTTTTTTTTTTTAAGGAAATCATATGCAGCACCACAAGTAAAAACAGATTGTTGGGCTACGTAGGTATGGTGTGGGAGTTCAAAAGCATCCCTAAATAACAATGCTGTGATGATACTCAAGATGTGATTTATATGAAGAATTAAGTCTCACCTCATCATTCTATGGGGCAAGGGTCTTAAATGAATAGGTGTTTAGTGTTTCTAGTACCCATCTATCTTATGCCAAGTGCCAGAAAGGTTTTGTTTTGTTTAGTTTGGTTGATTGGTTTGGTTTTGGTGCTGTGGATCAAACACAGGGCCTTGTACATACTAGGTAAACACTCTACCGCTAAGTTACAAGCTACACCCCTAGTCCTGAAAGGTACCATTTAATGATAAAACTCACAATTGAATTTTGGTAAGTTCTAAAGCAGTCAGACTATGAAGAGCCTTCAGTAATATAATAGAATTCAGGTGGGAAGGGCTCTGCTAAAGGAGGTGTTGATTCTGGGACAAATGGGATATAACCTAGGTATTTATGCTCTTGGGTCTTTGTGCTTTAAGGCTGTGATTAATTTTAGATCTAGCTCAGTGTGCCTATGCATCTTGCTATAGCTAGCAAGACATCTCTTTTCTCCCCTGCTTTTCTTTCCTGACCAGGTGACCTGCCAAGGAAGGATTAGACCCAGACTCTGTACTCTTCACTCTTTTCTCACCTCCTTCTTTTTTTCTATGCCTGGTGGGAATTGGACAGTTTCATCTCTTGCATGTAAGTGTACCTGTGCTTCTAGTATTCAGGGAAGCATGTCTGTCTCAGTTTCTTTTCCTTCTTGCTATCCTTTCTGTTCTCCTGTGCTTGTCTTAGAGCGTATTCTCTCTCCTGGCGAAGAGCTGAAGTTACCAGATTATTTTCCTAAATTGAGACAAGAGTTGAGTCTACTCAAAAAGAGCAGAGTTTTTTGTTGTTGTTTTGTTTTTTTAAATTTTGACTTTTGAGCCTCCCTTTACCTCAAATCTAGAAACAGTCTGCCTCCTGGTGGAAATTTTCTAAATATCAGGTAATCAATTAGTCATCTGGGTTCTGATCCCTGCCCTAGTTCTTGAGATTGAACCCAGATATTCTACCACTGAGATATTTTATTTTATTTTTTTAAAACAGTCTTGCTAAATTGCCAAAGCTGGCCTTGGACTTAGGATCCTTTTGCCTCAGCTTCCTGAATAGCTGGATTACTGGTGTGTGTCACCACACCCAGCCTCCTTTGTTCTTGAAGAGGAATAAGTGACTAGAGTTTCCCTCAAGCTTAAACCAGGACTCAGTGGATGGTGTCAGTTCTTTTAAACCAATCTTAAAGCATATACCTTTCTACCAAAAAACTTCTATTCTGTAAAGAATACAATCAGAGATAACAAGAGAAGATCAGAAAGCAGGCAAAGTATATTCATAATAGTAACCAGGGTGCAGATAATACTTTGAGTCAGATGTCACTAGAAAGTAGATAAGATTGGGAATAGTGTGCCAAAATGGGCTCTGAGTTTATTCTTATGATTCTCTCAAGAAATATTCTGGCCTCACTTTCCTGACTTTGGTCCCATTCCACCAGGTTTCCAAAGATGATCGCAGTGATGTGGAGAGTAGCTCAGAGGAGGAAGATGAGACCACCTGCAAAAAAACCCTCTCTGGCAGCAGCTCCAGCAATGGTGCCAACTGGGTGAATGGTCACATGGGAAGAAGTTACTGGGCTGGAGAATAAGATGGTTGGCATGGGAACTTCAGTACACATGGACTTATAGGACCACTGGCAATCTACTCCTCTTGGGCCTCCCTACATCTATACTCCTGTGACTAAAGAGACTGTCAGCCATTGAGGAGAATCAAAGAAACAAATATTCACTTAAAAAAAAAAAAAACAACCAACTCTTCCATTTTGTATTTAATAGCCTCCAAGTCCTTTCTAGTAATGTTATTTGCTGTTTGTGTTTGTGTGTTTGTGCATGTGCATTGTGCATATGCATGAGTTTTCTTTCCTGGGGCACAGTCCTGGACTGGGTCCCCTTGGCCTTGCCTGGTCCCTTTTGAACTCACCTCAATCCCAGATTTGGCTACATCTCTGGACTGTCTCCTCCATTTTGGATCATGGTTTTTGAGATTCCGAATTCCTGGACCATCTGAACCAGGTTCAGCTCCAGGTTTCTGCACTGTTCCTCTTTTGGAGCAGAAATATTTCATATGATGAAGTTGTATAGAAATAGAAAACATTGGATGGATGCCAAGATTGCTCTGGCCCCTAGCTAGATCCCCTTTCTACCACCTGATGACAGGAACAAACAACTGCTGAATCCCTGCTCTTTACTCAATGGTACACAGGGAGGTGGGTGGGAGAGGGTGAGCTGAGGGGCTGGAGGAGGACAACAGCCACTGGGTGTGCTGTTAACGGTTTTATACTATTGTTTACTTGTCTGTGATTAAAGTGCTTCAAGCCTCCTCCTACTGTCTCAACCTTTTTAGTAACTCCTGTCACTAATTTCAAATCATAAGCTAATTAAGAATATCTTTAGGTCTGATTCAAGAGAAGCTGAATACCAAAATTTTCCTTTCTGTTTATGCTGGGGAAAGTCAAACGTACCTACATTTTAGGGTTTTATGTTTTTTTAAAAAAGTAAACATATTTGATGGGTCACAAGAACAATGCTGTGTTGGGCTGGGGATGTGGCTCAAGCAGTAGGGCGCTCACCTGGCATGCGTGCGGCCCGTGTTCAATCCTCAGCACCACATACAAAGATGTTGTGCCCGCTGATAACTAAAAAATAAATATTAAAAATTCTCTCTCTACCTCTAGAAAAGAAAAAAAAAAAAGAACAATGCTGTGAAGATAAAAGCACATACACACTAGCTGGGCACGTGCCTGTGAGGCAGGAGGATTGAACTTTAAGGCTAGATTTATCTCAAAATAAATAAAACAGAATGGGCATGTAGCTCAGTGGTTAAAGCGCCCCCGAATTCAATTTCCAATACTGAAGGGGAGGCATGTATAGTGAAACCAAAGGCTTTGGTTGAGAGCTATCAGCCCACCTACCCCTTCCTGTGTTTGTTTTTCAGTGCTGAAGATTAAACTCTGGTCCTAGCACATGGTGGGAAAGTTCTTTGAGCCATATCTTCAGCCCAAAAGCTAAGACACCTTTAGTTAGATATCTGTGTTTCTCATTTTATTAACCAAAGAAACTTCAAGTTACATTTTAAGATTGTTATGAGTCTGAGTAGATGTTAAGAATGGGATACAGGGCTGGGGTTGTGGCTCTGCGGTAGAGCGCATGCCTCGCACGTGTGAGATCCTGGGTTTGATCCTCGGCATCACATAAAAAATAAGTGAAATAAAGGTATTGTATCCAACTACAACTAAAAAAAATATTTTTTTAAAAAAGGAATGAGATAGATACCCAACTTAATGTTCATAAACATTATTAAGGATATTGACACTACTAACCTTACTGAGCAACTAGATTTTAAAGACTTAATATGCATCATTAAGGGGAACTTGAAGTTCTAATCATTTGGTTACAGCTAATTGGAAAAACTAAATGACAGGTCTTATGTTTAGCTCCTCAACTTGCCATATTGTTGAATAGATTAGTGTGAAATATGAATGAAAATGCTTTAAAAAGTCTTATATATTTTGTCTTTCTGGAATATGAACAATTGCTTTGTTAATACAGTCTGAATTGGTTGGCCCAGTTTATCCGACAAAAGGTGCAACCAAGTGACCAAATTTTTTAAAAGCGGAAGCCAACACAGCTCTTATATGCCAGGCATATAAGAGTTAAATACATGTAACAAGGATGAGGCAAAAAGAGGTTAACCTACTGGAGGTCAAATAACTAGTAAGGAGTCCAACCCATTGTCTTTCTTTTCTCTTCTTTTTTGTGGTACTGGGGATTGAACCCTGAGGTGTTTTACCCCTGAGCTACATCTCCAACCTTTTTTTTGGTACCAGGAATTAAACCCCTAGGGGTGCTTAACCACTGAGCCACATCCCCAGCCCTTTTCATTTTTTATTTTGAGGCAGGGTCGGTCTTCAAGTTGCCCAGGCTGCCCTAGAATTTGTGATCCTCCTGCCTCAGCTGGCATATTATCTGTTTTTTAAAATATTTGTTAGTTATAGGTACACACAATATCTTTATTTTTATGTGGTGCTGAGGATCGAACCCAGTGCCTCACGTATCGTAGGTGATCGCTCTACCTGAGTCACAACCCCAGCCTTATTATCTGTATTTTTAACCACTGTAATATCTGTTATGCTCTGTATTAATTGCTATACTACCCAAGACTTCATAATGAGAAATAGGAGATAGTGAAGAAATATTTAGCCCAAAGGCATAGACTATAGTTTGCTTTAGATGATAATGAATTGAGAATCAATCACAGGAATTAGGATCTTGTTTTGAGACGGAATTATGTGCATACTATTGGATTAGGATTGAAATCTAGAGTGCTACAAGGGTTTGAATAGAGAGCAAGAATAACATTATTGGTACAAGACTATCATAAAGTCAGGTGTGGTGGCACACACATATAACCACAATGACTCAGGGAGGGCTGAGGCAGGAGGATCTCAAGTTCAAGGCCAACCTCAACAATTTAGCAAGGCCCTAAGCAAATTCATGAGACCCGGCTGCTAAATAAAAAATATAAAGGGCTGGGGATGTGCCTCAGTGGTTAAGCACCCCTGGGTTCAATCCCTGGTATTAAAAAAAAAAAAAAAGCTGGGTGTGGTGGTGAGGGCTTGTAATCCCAGTGGCTCAGGAGGCTGAGGCAGAATCTTGAGTTAAAAGCCAGCCTTAGCAAAAGTAAGATGCTAACCAACTGAGTAAAACCTTGTCTCTAAATAAAATACAAAATAGAGCAGGGGATATGGCTCAATGGCTGAGTTCAATCTCCAGTACCCCCCACCAAAAAAAAAAAAGGGCTCATTTTAGGGCTAGGGATGTAGCACAGTGATAGATCGCTTGCCTAGCACATGCAAAGCCCTGGTTCAATCCTCAGTACGATTTTAAAAGGACTAATTTTTCTACTTGGATAAGGAAGTCCTAGTCACTACTTCAAAGTGGCACTGGGAAACTGGGAGAATGGTGATCCTACTTAACATATAGCAAATGAGAAAACAGGAGGCAGCAGAGTCCCCAGTTAACACACCAAAGAAGAGAGTAAAGTAGCTAAGGATACAGAAGGCTTTGGAGTAGGGGTGGAGGTTTATTGTGCTGGGATTGAACTCAGGGCCTCACTGGGCAAGTGCTCTACCACTGAGCTACATCCTTAGCCACCAAAGCTGTTTTTTGTTTTATTCAAGGAGGTTTATAGCTGGGCATGGTGGCACACACCATGGTAATCCCACGGACTTGGGAGACTGAAGTCAGAAGATTACAAATTAGAGGTCAGTTTTAGCAACTTGGTGAGAAGCTATTTCAAAATAAAAAATAAAACTCTAAATGGAATAATGGCAAGAATTTCTCTCTTCATAGTGAGGTTTTACTTAAATGCAGTGAATTTTCTTTCAAATCTTTACATTTCTGGAAGACTTAGAAGTTGATTTCCTGTGCAGTAGCATAGTTCAAAACTTAATACTAATTCTGCACCCAATGGGATATTTACTATATATGCTTCCCGAAAGCCTTTTATTTTGGGAACTATCCCTCTTTCACTTCATACAGTTTTATTGGGGCTGTCAAACAAGGGCCTCTGTCTTCCTAACACAAAGGTAGGTACAAGTATAGTCATGCTGACCAGAGTATCCCATTCCCTAGACAAGTTATTGGTCCACGAATAGTCACAGTCCAAAGAGCTTAGTTTTTTTTCAGGGGATTTATATAAATTCTGGGACAGGGGCTGAAGGCATACCTCAGTGGTAGAGTGCAAACTTAGCATGCACAAGGCCTGGATTCAATCTTAAGCACCAAAAATAAATAAATAAAAACTATAAATAAATACTGGGACAGTCTTTCTGAGATCATGAGGGCTAATGCTACTGTTGCTAAAAACTCTCATTATTCATGAAATGAATATTGAGCTCTCTAGTCTATGAAAACCAGTAGTCAACGCTCTACTTCTGTGGTCCATACATTTATTTGGGTAAACAAAAACGCCAAGACACAGATATGGCAACATATTTAATTCTGTGGATATACTTCACTCTCACATTCCTATTATGATTCAATAGCCTCCACCACAACTGTCAAACTGTCAGTACTAGAGAAATCATGGGTATTTTCTTCAGCAGAGACTGAAAACCATCAGGGCTCTAGTCCTCTCAACCTGAAAATGATTATAGGAAAGGTCTTTCCAAAGCAAGCCTCAGGCCTCTGTGTTCAAGAGTAAAAGTGCCTCCAGCTCTATAGGACTCCTGAGGTCTTCTGTTCTTCCGCAGCCTGGCGCCGGGCACTGCGCAGCTGGAAGTAGCGGTAGGCTCGGACACTGCAGAGGTAGCCCCCATACACAGTGAGAAGCATCATGGAGGTAGAAAAGGTCTTGTAGCCAATGTCAGCTAGCTGCTTGGCAGTTGGCATGTTGTCCCCTACAAAGACAAATTGGATTTAAACCCCAGGATAAGGTCTTATCTACCCAGTCCATCTCCCTGTGTAGGGCATTCCATAACTTATGGGCCTTGCTTAGTCTGTCTGTACTCTATATGGAAAGGCCACCAAGTGTAAGCAGTCTAATAAGGATACTAGACATCACTTGGGAACTCTGATTCAAAAGGACAGATATTTTCATATAAACAGACATTGCTAGGGAATGTTGCTTAGTGGCAGAGCGTTTGCCTAGTACACACAAGGCCACAGGTTCAATCCCCAGTACTGCAAAAAGAGAGATACAGACACCAGGCTAGAACTGGATGCATATGAATACTATCACAGCTAATGGCCCTCCATATCTGTGGAGAGAAGTGACTGATCCACCCAGAACTGTTCTTAACTGGTACATTACTTAAAGCATGCACCAGTTTTTTGTTTTGTTTTGTTTCTTCTGGCTTGTAGAAAACTAATGGAAATAGCCAGGGTTTAAACATTTGCAGTAAATTATTCTCTTAGGAGGATCAAATGGGAATCTTTCAGGCAATATCCAATTTTTTTTCCCCTATAAAAACAATCTTAGGGGCTGGGGCTGTAGCTCAGTGGCAGAGTGCTTGCCTTGCATGTGTGAGGCACTGGGTTCGATCTACAGTGCCACATAAAAACAGACAATTAAAATAAAGGCATTCTGTTCATCTACAGCTACAAAAAAATTTAAAAAAAAAAAAAAAATCTTAGGCTGGGCATAGTGACACATACCTGTAATCCAAGCTAATCGGAAAGCTAAGGCATGAGGATTGCATGTTCAAGGTCAGACTCAAGAACTTAGAAAGACCCAGTCTCAAAAAATTTAAAAAGGGCTGAGGATGATGCTCACTGGAAAAGGGCCCCTGAGTTCAATCTCCAGTACTTAAAAAAAAAAAAAAAAGTATACACACACACACACATCTCCACACAGTGGTCAGGTTTCCAAGTTAGGTCTTAAATCAGGGTTTTTATTTTTATTTTTGGCACTAGAGGTTGGATCCAGGGACACTTTACTGATAAGCTAAATCCCAAGTCCTTGCCACCTTTTTAAAATTATTTTTTGAGACAGGGTCTCACTAAATTGCACAGGGGCTTGCTAAATTGCTGAGGCTGGCCCTGAACTTGGAATCTTCCTACCTCAGCCTCCAGAGTCATTGGGATTATGGGCATGTGCCACCATGCTCGGCTAGGATAAGTTTCTTTCAACAAAAAATTGGGGGCCAGGTGTGGCAGAATGTGCCTGTAATCCTAACTACTCGGGAAGCTGAGGCAGGAGGATTACTTGAGCCCAGGGATTTAGGGCCTACCTGGGAAACAGTGAGACTCCATATCAAACAAACAAAAAGTCAAAAATCTGAAATAAAATAAACTCAAGATTAGCTGGTTTAGGGAGCCTAAGGTAAGGTAAGAGACAAGTGCATGCTTCTCAGGGTGAGTCCTAAGGAATGAACATTGACTTGAGGACAGATCCCAAGATGAGCTGAGGCACAGCTTCTTAGAATTACAATTCCACTATGGCAAGAGACATTAAAGAAGATCAGAGGAAGAAAACCAAATGACAAAAGTTCAAAATGACAAAGGGATGTGTTCAGATTATGACCTCAAACTGTGCATGAAACAGTGAAGAAACATAAGCGCATAGGCCACTACCCTAAGGTAGTAAACAAGGACCTGACAGAGACTGCAGCCAGCAGGTTTCACTCAACCTCTACTTCAATTATTTATTTACTTATCTAACTGTTTGTTTATTTATTGCAGTAATGGGGATTGAATCCAGGGGCACTTAACCACTGAGCTATTCCTCCAGCCCTTTTTCTTTCTCTCTTTTTTTAAGAAATATTTTTAGTTATAGATGGACACATACCTTTATTTTATTTATTTATTTTTATGTGGTGCTGAGGATCAAACCCAGTGCCTCACAAGTGCTAGGCAAGTGCTCTACCACTAAGCTACAACCCCAGCCACTGTTTTTAGTTTTTGAGACATGGTCTCGCTAAATTGCCCTGGTTGGTCTCAAACTTTTTTTTTTTTTTTTGTACTGGGATTGAACTCAGGGGAGCTTTACCACTAAGCTACATCCCATTTATTTATTTATTTGAGGCAGGGTCTCACTAAATTACTGAGATTGGTCTCAAATTTATAATCCTCCTTCCTCAGTCTTCCAAGTAGCTAAGATTACAGGTGTATGCCACTGAACCAGGGTGCACTTAGTCTTTCTCCTGCTATCTCCCCTAACCTGGCCAGAAGCTCAGTCTCTTTGAGGGGCTGGAGGGAAACAGCTGGAAGCATTCATCAGCCAACAAAGGAATAGGATGGTGTGGCTCCTCTAGAGAGTAATACAAGACCAACTAACAAACACAAACCTGTATCTAGAATCTCACTTAATTCTCTGGTCTAATCCATCCTGAGGCTGCTCCCATTTTCAAATTAGCAAAAACTCTTCACCAAACTAATGCAGAAGAAATGGATAGGACAGATGCAAAAGCTACTTTATAAATACAGGATTTAGCAACTGAATGGAATAGGACAAAACTGAAAATATCTCCAAGTTAAGAAACTCTGTTCACAGAAATAAGCACAAGAGGGGCTGAGGATACAGCTCAGCTGGTATATCTAAGGATATAGCTCAGCTGCTTGCCTTGCATGCACAAGACCCTGGGTTCAATCCCCAGCACCAAAAAAAAAAAAAAGAGGAGAAAGGGGTATGCATATTGTGTATTAACAATGAGAGGTGGTGGTGTCAGTCAAGATCAAAGGGGCTGGAGGCTTGTGTCTTAATGATGATTGCCTACCATATGCAAAGCCCTGGATTCCAATGCCCAGCACCACAAAAAAATAAAATAAATAAATCCTGAGCTGGTTTGAACATAATAAAATTAAAATGTAATTTTCATGTGATGATGTTTATGTTCTTTTTTTCTTTGTGTATCAGGCAAATGTAAATAAGAATCTGGATAGCTCTTGGGAGAGAAGGCTATATATGAGATGCAGATGAAGGTAACAAGTGATACCAAAGCAGGGGATAAGACCAGAAAGAAATAGGCCAAGGAAGCAAGTTTGATGAAAGAAACAATTAAGAAGATAAAGTATATAGGAAATTCTAGAAATATCTGGAGGGGTTCATTTAGCTACATCTCCCTTCAAGGTTGAAAATTACTGATATATCAAAATTATTGCCACTGGCAGAAGTATGCTATATCTTTCCAATGTATTTGACCAGAATAATAGTTGGAAACCACTACTGCAAAACACCAGGAGGAGCCATGAGTGAGCCTGCGTGGTGGCACATGCCTGTGATCCCAGTGGCTCGGGAGGCTGAGACAGGAGGATGTGAATTCAAAGCCAGCCTCAGCAAAAGCCAGGCACTAAGCAAATCAGTGATACCCTGTCTCTGAATAAAATATAAAAAATAGGGCTGGGGATGTGGCTCAGTGGTCCAGTGCCCCTAAGTTCAATCCCCGGTACCAAAAAAAAAAAAGACTGGGGCATGGTGGCACATGCCTCTAATCCTAGCAGCTAGGGAGGCTGCAACTGGAGGCTTATGAGTTCAAAGCCAGCTTCAGCAATTCAGCTTGACTCTCAGCAACTTAGTGTCTAAAATAAAAAATAATAAAAAGGGCTGGGGATGTGGCTCAGTGGTTAAGTGCTTCTAGGTTCAATCCCCAGTACCAAACAACAAAAACCATGAAGACTGATCAGGAGGGACCACTGCTTGGGAATAGGCAACTAGGTCACTGGTATGGCAGAAGTCACTTTAGTCACTGAACTGGAACAGGCAGTATAGGCATCGAGAGCACAAATTCTCAGTCATGGCCCCAACAGGCCTATGAACCCCTCAACATTCAAATGTCTAGCATTTTTCCAGAACAGAGAAAAACAGATAATTAGATGGATCAGAGAAAAACAGATAATTAGAAGGATTTGCCCCAAAGATAAGAACTGATGTTCTTGTGGTTTGCTCCTTAAGGGAATGGGAATTACAGAGCAGTACTCACAAAGGCAATAAGATTAAGAAAATTCTAGTTTTGTTTTTATTGGTAAGTAAGGTTTGAATATGTTTTAAAGAGTGAAAAGGTGGTGGCTTAACTAAGGGTAAAAAAGTGAAGTGGTAGAAAGAGAACTAGATTGAGAATGGTGGAGGAAAATGAAATCAGAAGCCTATATGCAGTAGGATTAACCTTGGAAATGAAGGAAATTTTTGAAACTAGCAGGATAATGTTCTCATGTAAGGGGAATCCATTTTTTCAATAAATCACAAAGCTAGGTCTGTTCTGAAATGGTGGAGATGGACGGCAGATTTCAGAAAACTAGGAAAAAACTATCGGAAGAATCATTAAGGAAAATGCCATAGGGATGCAATTTGCAAAGGCTATAACGGCTCTTCTCTTTCTGCCATCTAAACATAGGAGGATTTCAAGGTTCAGATTTCTCCTCCGGTAAACTCATTCCCTCGAATGGGTCTATCACCTAGACCTAAATGCACTTGTTTATCTCCTACTAGAAACATGGAGCACACATGCTATGGAAGGCCGCAAATAAAACACAGCTTTTGTCTAAAGGAGCTCATGCAGATTTGCTATGAATCCTATATATTCTGTCACTCAAGGTAGAAGACGGTGCGTGAGCAGATGCGAAGAGGCACTATGCGAAGAGGTAGAAAGGTGTAAGGGTGGAGCTATCTTCTTAAGTGGGGAAGATTTACACCAGCGAAGAAGAGGGACTGTGACTCAGGTAGCATTTGTAGTCGCAGCCTGAGGGCCCATGCGCCAGGCAATAACTGAGGTTTGACAGGGCCAGCCCTACGAGTAGCAAGGCTGACCTATGGCTTCAAGGGGATTGGGCAAGCAGCCGCGCAGCAAACGCGCGTAGGATCTCAAGGGCACAGAAGCCCACAAACAGGCGGGTGGGGCGGTGGAGTTAGCAAGCGCCGGCCCAGGTGGCCGCGTCTTCCGTGGGATCGGCGGCCCCTGCTCAACCCTGGCCAAAGGCGTACCTGGATGCTGCAGCTCCCTCGAGTCCAACCCAGACCTCCGCAGGCTACGTCTCGCTGCCACGGCCGGCACAACTCCTAAGCAACGCCGAAAGCGACGCCCGGAACCAGACTCCTGCGGGTGAAGGCCCAGGAACCACTTCGAACGCCTCAGCTATTGGTGAGGAAAGCGGCCCTTCTCCCCGCCCACTCGCCCGGCTTGGCCTCTAGGGTTAGTTACCGAAGCCGGCGAGCGGACCCGCGCCGGACCCGCACAACCCCTCCCACTGAGGCGGGAACCCTCTTCTGCCACGCCTCACGCTGGTGGCCGGTTTTGAAATTCGGCTTCCGGGTCAAGTCGCTCTTGCTACGCATCCTCAGACGAGCTTTCCTCTCGTTATGAATTATGGGAGTTGTGGATAATGCTCCATTGAGAGACTGTCTTTGGTGGCTTAAACTCGGGAACCGGAATTTAGAATGCCCAGACAACCAATCCCAGCCTTTGGTGCGGTGACGTCTCTGGTAGCTAGGTGGATTCGCTCAGAGCCAGCCCCGCCCGGCAGGTGGACCGCGCGCCCCCTAGAGCCTGGAGCGTCCCTCTCCCGGGCGGTCGGGCTGCGGACCAAGCTCAGGTAGGGACGTGACCCGCGCCGCAAGGCCATGACCACGAAGTGAACACGAGGGGTGACTCTATAATATTTCTGCCCCTTGCGTGATCCCATTTGTAGGTGGCATGCTAAAGCCCCTAAGAAGCTCTGGGAAGACTGGATGACTGCTTAAGGAGAGATGGGTGTGAGGGGTTTTGCCGGTGAGGACAGAGGAGAGGACTGAGTAGGCCCCATTGCTGGGGCCCTGGAATAACTGATTATCGAGGAGGGATTTCCTTTTTCATTTGTCCCGTGGTAAGAGTGAAAACACATACGTGGTGATACAGGACAGGGAACGCATTACTACATGCACTGAAGCCCCTTCCCCAACTCGTACTGTTTCTGGAAAAAAAACAATGCTTTATTGGGTGGTCAAGTGGCCTGATAGAAAACCTCAGATTCACAATTGACAATGGACTGAAGAGAAGTAGGCAAAGGTATTGGAAGCTGTCTTTGCTCCACTTTAACCTCCTCAAGGGCAGCTCTGGATTCACACAGTACCCAGACGTGGGCCCAGCCAGACCTGGGATGACTGCCTGCACTTTCCTGGCCTGATACAGGCAGCTGTGCCCTACACTTGATAAGACTGAATTCTCAAATTTTAGGAGCCAAGAGGAGCCTGACTCCCTAGTTTGTTGGGAAGTAAGGGAGGATTAACATGAAGCTGGCCAGAGTCACAGTGTGCCAGGTGCTGCCACACAGGAAGCGGAGACCACTGTTGGACACAGGAGCCTCTCAGCCCTCAGGGACTATTTATAGCTAGGGGAACTGCTGCTGACCTGTGACATTCCCCTGCAGCCACCCAGTCCTGGAACAAGGCCAGTGCAAAGCATACTCCTCTCCCTCCCCCTCCTGTTCTTCCCTCACCCCAGGCCACAGGGTGGTTTTTATTTTCTTCTTCCTCCTTGAATTTCCCAACTGAAGTGCTGATATGGTCAGTGCCTCATGAGGAGGCTTTCACTGGAGGAAGGAGAGCTGGCCTTGGAATATCAAGGACCCACCAGCATGGGAACCTTGTTTAGCCTTTGGGCCACTCTGACCCCAGGCTTCTAGATGCCAGGTGCTGGCTAGCTGTCCTGGCTGCTCTGGGGCAGCTGAGAAAGAACTACAGGATTGAGGAGGAGGAGGAGGAGGAGGGGAGGGTAGAGGCAGGGATGCTGTCTGGAGAGATAAACAGCAGGAGGGACCCAGAGGACACCTCCCCCAGCTAGAGCTCTTGACAGGGAGGCTGGGCAAATACAAAGGTCACAAAAAGCCAGAGCCCAGTGATCTGAGCTGGCTATGAAAAGGTGTAGCTCTGTCAGCAGATTTAAGTTCCTGCTCCCCAAAGAGGGTTCTGGCAGTTAGGGCCAGTGAGGGAAAGCTTGGAAAGGTCACACAGGGTGGGGAGGAGCTGGCAAAGATCTAGGACCCAGGAAGTCCCTGGGGATAGTAGCAAGTCCCAGGGCCAGAGATGCCAGCATGAAGCAATTCTTGTGCCAGGGCAGCCTAAGGGAGGGGGAAGAGGGATGACCAGAGGTTTCTGAGGATGCAGTTGTTGCTAGGAGAAGCTAGAAAGGGTTACTTGAGATCTTTGTATTTTGTTAACAAACACTGAGATCCGTTGATGCTGTGTGGTGCCCGGCAGAGGTCAGCCAAAGGATCTATGGCACCTATATCAGTTCAAACACCCAGACCCCTCCCTGGCAGCCCTTGCCTCATCCCTCCTATGCTAAGGTACTTCTTTAGCCACTTAATTCAGCTTGGGGACAGGTTCCTGGTCTGTGTGAGGCAACAACTGGCAGCCCTTGCCCTGGCGCACTCTCCTCCCACCCTCCCCCGTACACATTCCTAGAGCAGGCAGCACCGAGGCTTGATTCTGTGCCTCCCAGAAGACAAGGAGAAAGCTCCACATCTGCAGAAGGACAGGGCAGCTCCATTTCTGGCAAGAGGCTCCAGGCTTCAGGCAGTTAGGATCTTCAGGTGTGTAGCTGACCCACTGCCTTTTGTCTTCCAATGAAAAGCTGAGAAAACTGCTTGGTGAGGAGTCCTGGAGATCCTGGTGACCAGGTGCCCCAACTTCTACTTGTGTCAAATGGGAAAAAGGAGCTGCCTGTCCTGGGTCTTCACCCCACTCACATGTGTTCTGGATGATTCTGCAGGCAGCGGATAAATTCACCCACTGGCTGGCCCTCATAGCATACCTTGTAGACAGCCATGAACAGGGGGAACCTAGAGTTGCAGGGAAAGGCAAGGCTTAGTCTCCCACTCTTCACCCTTCCTCCCCCACTCAACATTCACTGCCTAACCTCCACTCCTCTACCCTCCCGCCTCAGAGCTCAGGCTGACTCTGGCTCTCGATTTCTACCTGCTGAGTATCTGAACTCCCCAGCCCTGGGTTATAGGGTCAGGTTACTACCTGCCCTGCTGTGTTTCATATTGAACTTGTCTACATGCTTCCTTGGCTTTAAGTGATTTCCCCCCATCCCCCGCCTCTCTGAGCTTCAGTGTCCTCAACTGTAAAATGGGGATAATATGACAAAGTAGTAAAAATATGAGAGTTTTCCCCCTCTTTGACACTGGGGCTTGAACTCAGGGCTGTTTTTACCACTGAACTACATCTCCAGTCCTTTTTATTTTTTATTTTGAGACAGGATCTTGCTAAATTGCTGAGGGTCTCAATAAGTTGTTGAAGCTAGCCTTGAACTTACAGTCCTCCTGCCTCAGTCTCCCTGGCTGCTGGGATTAAAGGCATGCACCATAGTGCCCAGCCAAAGTAGTTAAAGATATGATTATATACATGAAGATTTGATTATGCATTATGTGAAGGTGTCAATAAATGCCATTTTCCTTCTTGCCCTCCCCTCCCATCACCTTTACCCAAAGCCATGAACCTGTTCTGATCCTATTTCATTTTCTCTTTTTCTATGATTATTTCCCAGGCCAACTGAACTCTGTTCTGTTCAGCCCACTGTCTGTGCTCCCTGGAAAGGAGAATCTTGAAGCAGAACCCATTCTCAATCAATACCAAGGATGGGATGCAGAGGACAGAGGGCTGATGGGGAGTTGGACAAAGAGGTGAGACAATCAAATGAGCTTATTCCTGCCCCAGAGCTTTAACCCTTAGAGCAGAGGACAAGGAAGAAAGGATAAAAAAGGGAGGCTATTCAGAGAGGTCCAATTAATGAAGTATAAAAGAGCACTAGACCAGAATGAACTCCAAGGCCGTGAACTGGCTGGGGAGAATAGGTAGTCCAGATTTTAACCTTGAAACAGAAGGTTACAGTTCCTTCACTACCCACTTCACAGACAGTGCAAAGTTCAAGAAGGTGGTTCAAGAACAGGGACAGCTCTTGGCTTGTGGCTCCCTCAGCCAGGAAGGCTATATAATACACTTACTTGTCAACCAGGCCCTTATGCTGGAGGATGCTGTGTAGCTCTCGGGCTGTCTGGGGCCCCTGCAGCTTCTGCCCATTCAGCATCTCTTTCTCAAGCTGTTCAATGGACTGTAAAGAAAACAGGCCACATGTATGGAGGTGGGAGAGCAGGTCATCTATATGGAAAGTTGGGCTCAAATGGGCTGTGGGGTTATATGGGGGAAAAACGGGTAGGAATGTCTACAACAATATTAATGTTTGTGCTCAGGAGCTGCCAGCTAAGTGCTTCTACCTTGATGCCAGCAGGGACCGCCCTCTATTCCCCCTGTTCCCAGGGCCCACCTTTCCAGTGCGAGCAAAGGCCTCAGCCACCTTGCGGTTCCGCCCTCCGTAGCAGGTAGTGATGAGGTCAGCAACGCCACAGCTCTCCAAGAAGGTGGCAGAGGACACTGGGCCTTGGCAGAAGAGCTTAGCAAAGGCAATCATCTCCATGAGCCCCAGCCGGATCACTGCTGCCTTGGTGTTGTCTCCAAAGCCTAGCCCATCACAGAAGCCAGCCCCAACAGCCACTATATTCTTTGGGGAGTAGAAGGCATGAGTGAGGAAGGACACCTTCCAGTGGCCCATCTGGAGCCCTCAGCACCTGCCTCATGCTCCCCACATTAGCTATAACACACCCACCAAGTAAATGAAGGAAGCATAAGGGTTCCTGAACCATGTCCAAGTTCTGGTTTTCCTACTTGCTGCACCTTTTTTTCCAGTACCAGTGATTGAACTCAGAGGTGCTGAACTAGTGAGCTGCATTTCAGACAGGGTCTCACTGAGTTACTTAGTGCCTGGCCGTTGCTGGCTTTGAACTTTGATCTTCCTGTCTCAGCCTCCTGAGCTGCTAGGATTACAGGTGTGCGCCACTGCGCCCGGCCTACTAATTTTTTTTTTTTGAGACAGGTTCTGGCTAAGTTGCTGAGACTGACCTCAAATTTATAATCCTCCTGCCTCAGCCTCCAGAGTTGCTGGAATTACAGGCATGAGCCACCCCACCTGGTCCACTTGCTGTACCTCTTGGCCCCACCCCATGTTACATCCCTGAAGACATTTTCTGAAAGCCATTTTTTCTCCAGGGGACCCTTTCATCCATGACCATTCTTTTCTGTTCCATAGTCATATACATAGTTGTGGATCCATAGTTATTGCTTTTTTTTTTTTGGTACTAGGGATTGAACTCAGGGTCTCACATGTGCTAGACAAGTATTCTACCACTGAGCTACATCCCCATCCCCTTTTTTTTAAAATTTTTAATATTATTTTGAGGTAGGATCTTACTATATTGCTGAGGCTGCTCTTGGATTTGTGATCCTCCTGCCTCAGTCTCCCAAGTCGCTGGTATTACAGGCGTGCAGCTCCTTGTTTAGTTAGGATCTCTTGTCTCCCATTGGCTTGGGCATCTCTTCTTCCCCTTGGACCACCCCCTGCAGCCTGTCCCACAAGGGGCTCTCCGGGGAAAGGAAGAAGGCTCCATAGCCTGATGGTGAAAATCAGCAGGCCTGAGTGCCCCTGGTTTTACTTCTGCAGTTCCTCCTATGTATGTGAGATTTGGTGGGGAAAGGGAACAGCTGCCTATGAGTGAGATCTAGAATACTGGCAGTCTTTTAGAGCTAAGCTGGGCCTTCCTTTGGAACCTTCTCCCCATCTCAGTAGCTACTTCTGTGTCCCTCTCACCTTTAAGGCCCCACAGATCTCTACTGTGTCAACCTCTTGTACCACTGTGATACGGAAATTGGGTGTCTGCATGAGCTCTTTCAGAAGCTGTCCCTGGACTGGGTCCTTGCAGCCTAAAATGAGAAGAGAGCAAGACTTTCAGAGGGGGCTCATTTTTGGTTTTGTTTTTTGAAACAAGGTGTCACTATGTTGCTCAGGCTGCCCTCAGACTCTTGGGCTCAAGTGATCCTCTTGCCACAGCCTCCCAAGTAGCTGGGACTGTTGGCATGTGCCACCACACCCAGAGAGTGGGGACTGTTGACTATTCTTCCCACACCTGTCCAAGGCAGGATCTGCAACCCCTTCCCTGGGGGTGTCCCAACCCTCCCTCACCTCTTATGTATCTTCTTTTTCCTGCCTGGTAGAAAGAGATGGCTAAGGGGCTGGTGGGGAATTTGGGGAGAGGAAGCACTAGAGCTTTGTGATGCATGGGTTGGGGAAGGCTCTCACCAATGGTGGTCTCACAGAACTTCTCATCAGCCACCTCGCTGGCAATGTTGGCCCCCATCAGCACGCTCATGGGGATGCCAAGGCGTTCCCCAATCACTTCAGAGATGAGCTTCAGCCCATTGGGGCCCTCGTCTACCCCCTGGGCACAGGATGAAGCTCAGGCTAGCTGCCCTTGATAACCATTTGAGGGCTTCCCACCCAGAAATCCTACCCCTTACAAATACACTGTTTATCAGTGTACCTCCCCACCAGTCCTGCCCCATTCCAATCCCAATACAGTTTGCTGTGAGGAGGGTAGACAGTGGTGAAAAACCAATCCATCAGAAAAGCCCTTCCATGCACCTTCAATAACCTACCTCTCCAAGGCAATGTTTCTCCTCTAAATCCCTAAATACCTCCCTCCTTTACTGTCCCGAACCAACTGCTAGCCCAGTCACTGCTCCAAACCAGCTCCCTTGCTTACTCCTCAATCCTCCCCACTTCTCATATCCTTGAAGCATCCATTTATCCCTAAGGCTTCTGCCTCCAAATGAGTCCTTATCTACTTCCCAGCTTTCCTTCAGCTGTAACTCACTACTTTCTTAATCCTCTCCAAAGCCAACTCCTCTCTTCTCTCTGGGAACTTTTGGCTTACTTCTACCATTTTCTTTTCTACTTGCTTCACCCACCCTGAACCCCACAATAGTTAGCTGCACGCCCCCATCCACATGAAGGTGTCCCTGGCACCTTAATAAGAGACATGCCAATGGCGTTGGCCTTCAGGTGGCCCTTGAGCTGGTCGCAGATCTTGCCGATGAACTGGTGGGGCACCACAAAGATGAGGATGTCAGCATCTGCTGCAGCCTGGACCACATCTGGTACAGCCACCTGTGGGGTGACCAGGTGCTTGTGGGTTTGGCAGACCACTGCTAGCCCCCAGGGAACTCTATTCAGCAGTCTAGAAGCCAGAGTAAGACTGAGAAGAGGGAAAAGAAAGAGTAGTTTGGGACTGAATCTGGGAGAATTGAACTTAGGAGAATCCAACCTTCACTGCCCCTCTGCTTCAGCTGACCTGGATTTCTGGAACTCTCCCCCTAGCACGCTCCTGGCCCTTGGCTATGGGACTGTGAGGGAGGCCAAAGGCAGCCTGGGCTTGGCAGGAGGAGAAGCCAAGTAAGATTTCATCATCCTGGAGCCCCAACTGGGAAGAGAGAGCCCTTTTCCTCTCTTGCTCCCCCATTTCCAGGTGGGGAAGAGAGCTATATCAATTTGACCAAAGACCAAAAGTCCAAGGAGCAGCTTCCAAATCTGCTAATAATCCAGTGAATGAGTAACAGGATTAGAGCCTGAGGCAGGCACTGCTGGGACCCTAAATCTAGGAGTCTGAGAACCAGTCTTTGGTTGTCATGGAAACCAACTTAGGCACCTCTTCCCTGACTCTTCCCCCTGGAATCCTGTAAGAAAGAGGAACTGTGCAAATTCTCCTCAATCCCAGAAAGTGCCCAGGGAGCAGTTTGGAGTCTACATGGGAGTGCCCTGTGCCCACAGAAGCCCTTCTGAGACACTTTTCAAGTCCAACTTGTACCTGAAGTGTTCCCTTTCAGCAGGAGGCTCCTGTAGATAAAATCTGGGCACTGACCATCTGGACTTCCTCCCTTCCTTGCAGGAGGTTGAGGCTTACCACGTTTGGGGGCAGCTTGTGCCCTGGCAGGTATTTGACATTCTCGTGCTGAGTGTTGATGATCTCTGTCAGCTTTCTGCCCCCAACATCTTCCTCAAACACCCACATGGTCACCCGGGCGTCAAAGTGTGCTAGCTGGGCAGCATTTGCACCCACAATCTTGGCAATGGCTGAGCCCCTGGGGGTTTAGGGAAAGTACAGGAAAGTGAGGAGTGGGGTGTGAGGGAGGAAACAGCGGCAGGGGATGGGGTAGCACCCACCCACTACAGGGCCTTATAGCAGCCCTCCAGATTATTTTTTTCATCACCCCCCACCCCACTCCTATGACAAGTGAGTCTCTTGTGACCTGGCAATAGAGGAGACTCAAGTCTGTCTCACACTTTGCTGCTGGAGAAGAGGAGCAGCCTTCTGGTTCCACTCCCCAAACCCAAGCAGCTCTTCAGGCAGAGAAGGGAGCATTCTGTTCACTTCCATTGATGAACAGGTGCAACTGCCCAGGCAGGCACAGCCTGGGAGGTGGGTCATCTGTCCTGTGCCTGTAGGCAATGAGGACAGCAGCAGGGGACAAACAGGAACCAGATATATTTTCCAACCACTTTGCCTCCTGCCCACCCAGCTTCCTTCCTTAACCCCTTTCTTCTTGGGGGAAGCCACCCTTCCCCCATGGTCCTTGACAGCCACTTACCAGTTGCCAGAGCCTACAATGCAGACTTTCTTGCTGGCCATGGTGTCACTTCTCTGCCCAAGCAGTGCCGGCTCAGAGCATTTAACTCCGCTACCACGCATGGGTGCAGCCAAGCCCCGCCTCCAGGGGTGGCTGAGAAGCTGGCGCCCAGGGAGATAGAGAGTCTGGCAGAACCAGGGAAAGGGTAGAGACAGGTGGGGGGAATGGGAATGGGGCAGAGGCCAGGCTGGTTTTTCCTCTTGGCTTTGCAGATGACATTGCTAGCGAATTTCTTTGGCCCCAGCCCACTTTTCCACCCCCTTTGCAATGGTCTCATTTTGAGGTCTGTCAAGAAATTGCCCAGATAAGGACAAAGTGATTGTCCCCCCTCACTCCCTTCTTTTCCCAGCACTGAAATAAATTGTATTTAGCCCTAGTAGCAGATTTGAGAATGCTTTCTTTTCAAAGGTAGGAATTCTCTAACCCCCACTCCTGGCACATACCCTCCTAGGACCAGAGTTGCTCTAGTTTTATCCTCAAGCAACCCCACAGTAGCTCCATTGCAGGGATATGAGTGAGGGGTTGGTGAATGTGGGTCTACTTCTAAGGATGAGACCACATATAAGTAAGGGCCTGCTTTCTCTGAGGGCAACCCAGCCCAAGAGTGATAAGAGCCTCCAAGGGCACGGTCATCTTGGTAATTTCAGGGACTCATAGATGGGCCTCTCAGACAATCTCCACCTGAGTGTCTCCTAGGCAGGGAAGGCAGGAAGGGCCAAAGTCAGAGAACTCTAATGCCATGTGGCCCAGAATTCTTGAAGACATATGTAAAGACAAGGAGAGACAAGGCAGCCAAAGTGTACACTGCTCTTGAGATCAAGGCTTTGAGATTGCTACAATTTCTTCTCTTGGGTTTTCAAGTACCACATTAGGGGCTTCTGCAGGTTAACACATAGTTTGCAGAGACCAGAAATGGAGAGGGAGCAGCAGTTTCCAAAACTCAGGAATAGCTGGAGTTTTTTGGTCTCAGATGCCATGAAAGAAAGCAGGCAGGTATCACTGGGGGACAGAGAATGGCAGGAATACCTTCAGCAGTTCAGGTTCTACATTACCCACAGCCATCTGTTTGACCAAGAGAAGGAGGAGCTCCAGTTTCCAGGCTTGTCTAGAGAGTGGAGCAAGAGGCTCCTAACCCTCCAATCTCTGCACCTTGGCCTAGAGGGCAGACGACACTGTGTGCTCACGTGCTGACCTCCTGGCTTGGCAGAATGCTCAGTGGGAGTTGCCAACCCTCTAGGCTGCCACTGGCTAGTGACAGTAATAAGCTGTGGGCTAGAGGGGAGTCTGGGTGAAACTAGTGGGTAAGGGTAAGTGGGCAGGAGGTCAAAACTGTGGGTTGTCCAGGGATAGCCCAGTAAGAGCCTGCTATATTCACTTATGAACAGGGAGTCCCTATAAGGGGAACATACAAGAAATCAGTAGGGGCTGTCTTCCTTAGAACAAAGTTAGGCCTAATACAGGGCTAGCCTCCCACAGACCACTCGTTCATTGCATTGGCACTGAGAAGAAGGTACCAGTGCCAGGCTGCCAGCTGGGAGCACTGATTATGGGTGATGAAAAAGATGTTTCTGTCCCTGGCACACATTAGGAACTCCAAAAGAATGGACATTTATGCATAAAAATAATCCCCTTGTTTTTGCCTAAATGCTTCATTTCTCATTTTGCCCCTATTGTCATTTTAGGTAGTGTGGAGACAAAGAATTTGTTCATTTACATAGGAATAAAGAGGGTGCCAAGATTCAGAAATGGCTTGTCACAGGAAGCTATCTGTATCACTAGAGCTCTTTTCCTGAGCACCAACTGTGGATTATTTGCTTGATATTAATGATTCATCAGCCATTCATTACACATGTAATTAGCCTGGGTAAAAACAGATGCCATTTCAATGTCCTTGACATCAATTTTCTCCACTCTGTTATCACCCCCACAACTCCTCTACTTTCCCTATCAAGTCTGAGAAACGTCAAGTTCTAGATTAGGAACAGTCGTTATCTTTGGTGGGTCTCACTGAACACAAGCGATGCTGGAGTATTCCTATCCATAGAGGCAAAGGATTTTTTTTTTTTTAAACTGCAACTTTAGATGCAGTTACACTCATCCAATGTTCTACTCCCTCTTCTTTAACAGTGGCAGAGGAAAGCAGCGAGCCACCAAGTGGGGAGCAAGAAGAACTGCAAAATTTTATGGTCTTGCTAATGAGGACTCCTACAGTTTGCAAGCTGCCTATCTATACTGTGTATGGTACTGGGGATTGGACTGGGGGAGCAGGGAGAGGCTTTACTGCTGAGCTACATCCTAAGCCCTTTTTGAGACAGGGTATCACTAAATTGCCCAGGCTGTCCTTAAACTTACAATCCCCTGCCTCAGCAGCTAAAGTAGCTGAGATCACAGGTGTACCCTGGCTTGTTACACTTGTAGTTAATGTACTTCCATGCCAATCTTAAGAACTGATAGCTCACTCTGGGGCTCCAGTGGAAAGAGAACAGCTCAGGAAATAAAAATGTCTGCTGCTGCCCAGGCCTTGGTGCTGCAGAAAGAAATGGAACCTCTAAAGGAATTTCTGTCAAGCCTAACACACTACAGTCATCTAAAGACTCCAGCCAGGAAGTGGCCTGAGGAGCCAGAGGGTCAAGAGAAAAAATGGCAGTGCCACTCACCTATTAGTACCTAATAAACAGGGGAGCTGAAGCAGGACTCTAAAGATCCAGTGGTAAAGCCCAACAACCCCAAGCATTTAACTTGCCTTCTTGGCCTCTAGGTCACCAGCCTCTCAGGTGAGACCAAGCCCACCAGGGAAAAACCTCATTTTCCTTAGAATCCCAGTGCCTGGCATCATAGCTGGCACACAGCAGGTGCTCAATAAATATCTGTCAAATACAATGACATTGTGAGCAGGGCTGATGGTGGTGAAGAACAAAGAGCTTAGGAGAAGCTCTCCCACAGGAGGCAGGGGACTCACCCTTCAGAAGATTCTTTTATTAAAACTGGGTGACATCCATAAGGGGACAGTACAAAAAAAATTTTGGTCCATGAAAAAAACATAAGAATTCAGTTAATAAAAACAGTTATCTTCAATAGGGACACTGTGTAGGAGTGCTGAACTTCCTCCTCATGGTTCCAGCCAGGAGCCAGGCCAGGGCTCAGCTGCCCCAGGGTTGTCCAGTGTCACTGTGGGGAGAACCTTTTGAAGGAGGGATGGGAATATGGCAGGAAGGGGAAGATGGGGAGAAAACTCTGCTGTCCCCAGTGTAGAACAGGCAGGGACAAGGGGCAAGGGGATATGCTCGCAGGAGCCTGAGGAGGGGTGGGGAAGCAGGGGCTTTGTCAGTTTTGTGGGTTCAGAGCCCATTCTGGCAGAATTCCCCTCTGTGCCCAGCTGTCTCCCACCCTGCTGTGTTGAGTCTGCGAGCCTGGGATATGCTAACTCGGGGGGTGATACAACCTGGAAGAAGAATCTGAGGCTCTCCTGGAAAGATGCAAAACCATCTCAGTTCCAAGGGGCCAAGATCACAAGGTCCTGCTGCTACCTGAGGGGTCTGAAGCTTTGAGGGCAAGGGCTGGGGAGTCACAATCCTGTGAGGCAGGGAGAGGGAAGAGTCACAAACCCAACTCAGAGCTGTTCTCCAGCCCTAGGTGCTTTCACTCCTTGGTACCCTAGAAGTCACCAATGAGTGTCAACTGGGCAGATGAGGGACAGGAAGACAGGGATAGCCCAGGGCTTTACCCGTTTGATTTTAGGCCTGTTTCTCCATTAAGGGAGTGGGCAGGGGAGAGTGAATGAATAAATCACTCTTCCAAGCAACAGCAGGAAGGAACAGCCTCTGCTGGCAATGACAGTACCCTAGGTTAGATCCCTGGGGCTCTGACAGGAAAAGGCAAGATTCCCCCACCCAAATGCCATGGGTTAGGGCAGATATGAAGGAATCCTACAAAGGGCAGCTATAAGGAGTGTGCAGGAGGGAGCAATAGTTCAAGAACAAATTCCAATACTGATGTAAGAAGACCCCTACTAAGGAGTCAAAGAAGCACTGAGACAGCAGAGGACTGGGGACTGACCTGGGGCTCAGTGGAGCCCAAGAGCCAGGGTTCCTTTAGTGCTAGAGGGCAACAAGTGAAGGGAGAGTTTGCTCCAAACCTGTGGAGGGAAGGAAGGAAATTGGATTCTGTTATTAGGAGGGCCAAAATAAACTAGCTTATAGAGCGCCCCAAGGCCTGAGTCTTGGAGGAGGGGCTACAACTCCCAACTCCTGGGTCTCTGAAGGGCAGGATCAGTGTAGCTGGTCCCATTAAAGACCATCTGGCCTTAGTCCAGTCCATTCAGAGCACTGATTACCACTACAGGTTCTCTCTCTACCACTATCTAGAGGTCCTATGTAGACCAGGGGAGGATAGAGGCACATAGGAACTATGGGGCAAAGGGAAGCTGAGGGGTGGGAAGGGATGGGGTGGGAAAAGAGGATAAGAGGTGTCTTGTGAGACAGAAATGTGAGCCCCTCTTCATTCTGGTGTTGTCCTTGAACCAACAGCATCCCCTGAAAGGCCCCAAGCAAGACCAAGGCAGGTGCTATGAGGCAGGCAGCACAGCACAAATAACTGGAGCAGCCAAATTAGAGCTGTCAGAGAAGCCCTATGTATTCCGGATTCCCAGGGCTTGCTCTAATTCTTGTCGTCTCTGCTGCACCTAAGGAGAAAAGAGTGGAAAATGAGACAGTTGATCAGAAATTGGTACCTAAAATCACTGACCCCATCGGAGGTACATACCCCTTGTTTTTTTGTCAATTTCCCAGTGCATCTCAAGCACCTACCTTGGAGTAAAAGTATCGGCACACAGCCTCCTGGGCCCAAGGCTGGAAATAGAACTCAGCTCGGCGCTCCTCCTCTGGGTTACCCACCACATCAGTCATAGTCTGAGAGAAAGGCAGGGGAAAGGAGAGAAGAGACTTGCTTTCTGCCTTTACACCTCCTACTGGTCCAACTGTATCCCCCGAAAAGATGCTGAAATCCTAATCCCCCAGTACCTGTGAATGTGACCTCATTTGGAAATAGGGTCTCTGCAGATGATCAAGTTAAGATGAGGTCATTAGGTTGGCCCTAATCCAATATGACTGGTATCCTTACAAAGGGGAAATTTGGACATAGAGACAAAACAGGTACAGAAGGAAGATGATGTGAAGACACACAGAGAAAACCAGCTATAACCCCAGGGATGCCTGAGGCCACCAGAAACTAGGAGAGAGGCCTGAAACACATTCTCCTTACGGCCCTCAGAAGGAACCAATCTTCTTAATCTTGATCTCAGACTTTCAGCCTCCACAACTGTGAGTTTTCTGTTGTTTAAGCACCCAGTTTGTGTTAGTTTGCTGTTGTAGTCCCAGTGAACCAATATAACACCTAGTAGCCTCCTGTTATCCACAAGTCATTGCCTTGTCTAGAAACCTGCCTGGTGCTCTTTCCCCTTGCTCCTCTTGCATCCTTCCTAACTGCAGTCACAGCAGTGGCAGGCTGGGTGAAAACTTAGGTGGATTTCACACATTCTATGTCCGTGCCTATCTTCTTGCCTTAGTGTTCTCCTCTCTGAGAAATATCTTCAAGTCCAAAATCTTCCATGAAGCCTTACCCAGTGACTCTAGCCTTATTTTGAATTATTTTACTGGTGAGTTCTGATAATGTACTATATGGCATACTCTTTTTAATCACATTAGCTTTGTTTTTCCAAATAAAATGGATGTTGCAGAAATCAGGTCTTCCATTTTGCATCCCTGACAATATGAAGCACCATGACAGCACTGAATAAATACTAAATTGACACTCAATGGTTTCCCTACTCAACTGAAAATGGGATATACTGAAGAAAAATTGGCTCCTCAATTCTCCCTGATCCTTTACTAAGTTCTTTACCTTGAGGTCCCGGCACTGGGACTGAAGCCAATCATTGATGAAACCCTGAGGGTCTCTGGCAAAGCTCAGCATGAACTCCCGCTGGGTCTTCAGCTGGTTGATAGTTTCTATTGTTTCGTGGATCTGAAATGAAGGACGCACATGCCATTTTCACACTACAGAAACACAAAGTTAGATGGCAGACAGTGCATGAAGTCTCTGTATGTCACTTTCAATCTAGGCACAGGGTGCTGCTGCCCAGAGCTAGGATGCTGTGCGAAGCTCCCACTGCTTCTGGCCCCAGCATTCTTTGCACTTGTTTGTCTCTGTGTATTCCAAGTAAGGGGAAGTTTTCCTTTTAGTCTCCTCAGGTACCCAGCACTACATGGTGAATACTTCATCCACATCACTGACAGGGTCATGAGTTCCTGCTTTGCAGTGCAGGGTCCGTTTTCTAAACTACAAACAATTCAAATGTTTTCTTGACATCTCAAGGCACTTCAAACTCAACATTCCCAAAACTAAATCCAGTACCCTTTCCCTAATGCCTGTTCCTCTTCTTCCCAATCGTAGTAAATACTATTGTCCACCTATGCCAGAAACTTAGAATAGAATCATCATTGTTCCTCCTTCTCTCTCACCTCCATCCAAACAGTGGTCAAATCCCTTAATTCTTGTGACACCTCTCAAAATCAATTTACTTATTTCCATCTTCACTGTCTGTAACTTCAGTTTAGGGCTCTGACATTATCTTCCATGGATTATTATAACAGGTGTCTAGCTGGGCTTCTTGCTTCCACATCTTCCCCCTTGCAATCTCCACCTTCCAGCCAGTGATCATTCTAAATGCAAATAGCAACAGTGCATCCACTGTTGTAAAAACTTCTTACTAGGCTAATCCCTTACTTCACCTACAGGATGGAATATAAACTAGTGTTATCTGCCTCAAAGCCTTGTGACAAAGGGCCTAGGAATGGGGATCAGCGGTAGAGCGCTCGCCTAGCATGTCCAAGGTGCTGGGTTTGATCCGCAGCACCACAAAAAAAATAAATAAATAAAATAAAGTATTTAAAAAACAAACAAACAACAACAAAAAAACAACCTTGTGATAAGGCTCCAACTTCCCCATCTAGCTTCCTTTTCCCAAATATCCCATCCCCTGGCACCTGTGATGTATCTAACACACCAGAGAAGGAGGAACAATGATGATTCTATTCTAAGTTTCTGGCATAGGTGGACAATAGTATTTACCAGTGTGTACCACTTCTTTTTGTGTGTGTGTGGTTCTGGGATTGAACTCAGCCCTCACACATGGTAGGCAAGTGCTCTATACCATTGAGGTATACTCCTAACCCAGCTTGTAATTTTTTTTTTTTGTGGTACTAATGACTGATGCTACCAGTCCTTTTTATTTTGAGACAGGGTCTTGCGAAGTTGCAGAGGCTGGCTTTGAACTTGCAATTCTTCCACCTCAGCCTCTGAGTTGCTGGATTTACAGTTGTACACCACTATGCCTGGCCAATGTTAAACACTGTCTCATTTCATTCTCAGAGTACCTTTATAAAAATGGGTATTATGGTCTCTTATTTCACAGATCAGAAACTGAGGCTCAACACTTTAAAAGTATAGCCTGAGGCAGAACTCATGTGAGTCTGGCTCTAAGCAGCACCAAGCACAGTACCTGACAAATACTGGGTATCCATTTATTTTGATTTAAAAACAAGAAATAAAAGGCAGTCAAAAAAGAAAAAGAAAAAAAAGCAGTCTAGAAGCTGTGATAGGGAAGTGGAAACACCCAAATTAACTAGGGTAGAAACCCTACCTTGTTGTCTAGAGTAGCAATCTCCTGTTGACTAGCAGTGGACAGCAGGAAAGAATTCATCTGAGTCTTCAAGGTATCATCCACTTCCACATCAATGTCATAACAAGCTGTCTTTTTCTGATCATTTGGATCAACACTGGGAAGGAAACCAAAGGGATCTGGTAAAGGGCTTATCTCCCGATAACTAAATACAGTGTCAAAATGATGGCCCAGGGATGAAGGGAAAGGGGGTTCTCTACAAAAGGGCCCAAGAACTTTTGGGTGCAACAGAAATATTCTGTATCCTCACTGAAGTGGTAGCCATGTGGTATATACATCTACCAAATGTCTTCAAACTGTTTTTTTTTTTTAGTTGTTGATGGACCTTTATTTATATGTGGTGCTGAGAATCAACCCAGTGCCTCACACATGCCAGGCAAACTCTCTGCCACTGAGCCACAACCCCAGCTCCCTTCAAACTGTACTTTAAGTGTGTATAGATTATTATATACGAATTCTATCTCAATGAGGTTAATTTTTTTTAAGAGTCAATGATAAAAATTTAAATAGTACAAAATGTATCCAGTGAAAAGTAAGTTCCTTCCTCTCTAGAGGAAACCACTGCTATAGAATTTTATTTATCTAAACTAAACTAAATTTTATTTATTTAAACTAAAATTAAGCTAGGGTGTGGTGGTACACGCCTGTGATCCCAGCAATTAGGGAGGCTGAGGCAGGAGGATCACAACTTTAAAGCCAACTTAACAAGACCCAATCTCAAAATAAAAGTGTGTGGGAGGGTGCTGAGGATACAGCTCAGATGTTAAACACACCTGGATTCAATCTCCTGTACCCCAGTATCAAGAAAAACAAAAATAAACACTGGGTAAGGTACATGTCTTTAATCCCAGCAGAAGACTAAGGCAGGAAGATCCCAAGTTCAAGGCCAACCTTAGCAACTCATCAAGGCCCTAAGCAACCTAGTAAGACCCTGTCTCAAGTCTTAACTTGTTTTTCCCAGTACTGCTACCTCCCTCTCCCTCCCTCCCTCTCTCTCTCTCTCTCTCTCTCTCACTCACTCACTCACACACACACACACACACACACACACACACGAACTAGGGCTAGGAATGTGGTTCAGTTTGTACAGTGTTTGCCTACAATGTGTGAAGTCCTGGGTTTGATCCCCAGCACCAAGGGGTGGGGGAGGAAAAGAAAAGAAAAATTGGCCTAAACATAAGCTCAGGAATCCAGACAATACCTTTTATGGACCCAATGTATAGACTGTAGGAGTTACTACTCAATGAATGATAGATCGGAGCATAAGGAATGGCAGGCTTTTACCAGACTTAATATAAAGCAAAGAAAGGAGTGCAAAGGGACAATATCTAACTACAGGGACATGCTGCTTTGAGGAGAAAGTACCTTTCTTCACTCTCTATCTGCCTAGAGATGCCTTGCTCTCTATCTTCTGAACTAAAAAGCAAATAGAAGCAATGGAGTTAGTCTCAGATTGGAATGTCCCACCATGTAGACATGGCTGCTGATCCTTCACATCAGTGATCAGCTCATAAAAGTCTAACAACTAATCCTCCAAGGGGGCAGCAATACTACACTGATGGGTAGTTTTTGCTCATTTCCAGCCTCCGATATTCTGGAATGGGGAAGAGTTGTGCAACCAAAAATCATTATACAGTAGCATTTCCACCATATAGACACAAGTAATCTTTTTTTTTTTTTTTTTGTACCAGGGATTGAACCCAGGGGTGCTTAACCACTGAGCCACATCCAAAGCCCCTTTTATTTTTTATTTTGAGACGGGGTCTCCCCAAGTTGCATAGGATCTCATTAAGTTGCTGAGGCTGAATGTGAACTAGCAATCTTCCTGTCTCAGCTACCCAAGCCGCTGGAATTACAGGCATGTGCCAGCATACCCAGCAAGACACAAGTAATCTCAAGAAAACAAATACTAGAAAAATGTAATAAAATAACCAGGAAACAGTAAATTTTGAGAATATATCACTCTCACTTTTAGTATGATAATTTAATTTTTATCTTATGTAACTTAAGTAGCAGCTATGTCTAACAACCTGCTTGTAAAATCCTTGAAAAATCTGACAACTGGCTGTGCCAGCAGCACATACCACAGCCTCCCATGCATAGGCTTACCTGATGACGTGATTAATGATAATGGGTTCTGGTGGCATAAGCAAGGCATGCAGCCTTTGAGGGATCTCTGAAAACTTCATACGCTGAGACTCAAAGATCTGTGGGAAAAAGAAGCAGCTACAAATTTGCATTTTGAGTATAATTAGTGCTTGAGTAGATTCTAACAAAAGAATGGGTTCTTTAGGGGCTGGGGTTGTGGCTCAGTGGTAGACCACTCGCCTAGCACATTTGAGGCCCTGGGTTTGATCCTCAGCACCACATAAAAATAAATAAACATTTGTGTCCAACTACAACTAATAAATAAATAAATTTTTTTCTTAAAAAAAGAATGAGTTCTTTACCTACCTGCTGGAGGTACTTGTCACAGATGACAAACTCCCGCTCATGAGGATCTTGGAGCTTATGTGTCTTAATATACTGCCATAGTGCTTGAATGATCACTGGACGAGTCTGGGTGTGAATGCCAAGGAGCCGAGCCAAACGAGGGTCTAATTTAAACTGAGGAGGCTGCACAGAATCAGATAAAGGCAATAAAACTAATGATTTGGGTCTAAATACTTCAGGATTCTTAATACAGAAGAACATTCAATCTAGTCAGAAAATACTGACAAAGTGTTTTCTTGAGGATAGGAAAATACAAGGAAGAACTCATGGGCTGTAGCTGTAGCTCAGTGGCAGAGCGCTTGCCTTGCACGCGTGAGGCACTGGGTTCGGTCCTCAGCACCACATAAAAAAATAAATAAATAAAATACAGACATTGTTGTGTCCATCTACAATTAAAAAAATATTAAAAAAAAAAAAAAAAAAGAACTCATGACTAAGAACTATCTTCATACTAAAGTGACAAATTATTCACAAACAGACTTAAACCCTTAAAGTCAGACCACTAATGGAACATGACTATGAAAGTTGGACTCCCTCACACCTCCACAGAATACCTGATAATCCAGCATCAGTAGGACAGTACACCGTACATTCACATCTCCTGGTCGCTTCACCTGGAAGCCATCGGTCTCCTGGGTAGTGGCGGTCCTGTGCCACTACAGAGAGGAAGATGTCAGGGGGTGCTCTCCCAGAGGAAGAGCTAGGGTGGGAGGGAAGAGCTTCTGTAATGTCTGAACATTCATTCAACTCTGATTACTGAGGCTACTGAAGAAGAGCAATAACATGATGCATCTCTTAAAAACTGCATATGACTTTGTGATTATTGTCTGTACGTAAGGAGATCAACCTTTTAATCCTAAGTGTTTGGGATCACACTTAAATTAGCATGAATTTCTAGTGATAATTTTATCCACAAAAAGAACAGAAATATGTAGTTACTATTTACTGAATATTTATTATACGCAAAGTGTTCTAAGACATTTACCTGGATTGTCACTTAATTCCCAAACATCCATATGAGATAGGCACTAATACCTATTTTATAGATGAGAAAACTAATGCTTAGGAGAATGAAATAACTTGCTTAGGTCAAAGAGCCAGAAAGTGGTGGAGCTGCAATTTGAGATCTAGTGTATCTGATTCTATAGTCCACATTTTTAGCCACTATACTCTACTTCTATAAAATTAGATTAAACAGATTTACAAATTTCTATTGATTCTATGACTTACTTCCCTTATTAGATGGTAAAGACCTTTCCATGTCTCTTAGTGGTTGAGGTTAAGGGGCTGCAGCTACACTGGCAAAGAAAGGAGCAAGTTAAGTTCACATGGAGTGCTGGACTGTCATTCTGGTTCTGATTGTATCCCAAAGAATATTATTACTAACAGAGTCTTCAAAACACTGAGCTAATGAGCATTAAAATAAAGGATTTCTGGTGATTTGGATGTGAATCTAAGGGAACAGGAACCAAAAGGAAGTCCCATAACTATAAAGGTAACCAAGGCAAGTACTAATATCCTATTAGTCAACCCATTTAACTATAGTAACTGCTATCATGAAAACATATGAATGGTGTGTGGTAACTAATGACTCACCAGTATTAATAAGCAAGATGCAGAGCAGAGATAGCCTGGCATGTAAACGAGGCCTCCATTAGAATTTCCCTTGAAGTGGGGACAGTGGCCAGGATAACATTAAAAAGGTGGGACAAGTTAGACTGCAAACTAAACACAGCTAGTGCCACCTGGAGGTCAGTTTACAAACTGCAATGATAGAACCATATACCTGGGGTAACCCTTTATTTTATACCTCCCCTTTACACTAGAGGTTAAAGTTTGGCTCCCAAGTCCATCATACTCCAGTCATAAAGAGTCAAAATCTAGAAAGCAGAACTACTCACTTCTACCAGATGGTTGTCTGGCCCATACAAGTCTTTGTCCAATTCGATCACTAAGGACTTAAAAAAGGAAGAAAATTTCCTCTTTTGTTTTGTGGCATCATATTTGGACAAGGCTGACTAGAAGAAAAAGAAACAGTCATGTTAGAAAAGGCTAGAATAAATTTCCCACAACAATATTTTTTAAAAAGAGTCCACAACAGCAATGGGAAAAAAAAAAACAACAACTAAAAAATGCCTTCTGAGTATCTCTTAAGAGATGGCAAAGAATCTGTGGGTATTAAACAAGTCCTGGTAGCAACAGAACCCTGAAGAAGCAGCCTATTACATGGACAGGATCATTGACTTACCCACCTCATTTCCCTTTGGGAAATGAGGCAAGTTAAGCCAAACTTCTGCACATAACAAAGCAAGTTTGAATAGAAAATAGTCTGACTGTAGAGAGGAAATGAATCACAGGGAATAAGCAGCCAGAACAAAAACAGCTTTATTTGGACAGAACAACACAATCAGCAGATGGACTGGACCTATATAGAAGAGAAGACTCTACAACACTGAACCCTGGTTCTCCTGCAAAAATGCATTCAAATTAGCTTGCCTGCAAGCAGCTAAAAATAGAGAGCCAGAGAGTGTAAGGAATGAGAAAAAGGTGAGTTTCCCCAAAGAGCTGCTGGTGTGGGAAGTTTGGAGGCTATCACCTGTCAGCTGATGTTCCCTGTGAAGCCACAAAGAGCCTGCTGGAGGAATCTATTACACTTAAACCAGGGGTATCTCCAATGAAGATGGAGATACCACAATGGGAATCAAGGACCATAAGGACTCCAAGAGGAAACATGGCCTCAAATGCTAAGCACAAACTCACTTGATTTAAAAAAACAAAAACAAAAACAAACTAATCTTAAGATATTGTTAAATTCAAAGACCAGCAGCACCAGGAGAAAGGTACACAACAAATCAGATCCCAGGACAATATGATACCAGTGAGGGTCAATGCTGTGGAAGCAGATACAAAGGACTACTGTCTTTCTGTACAGGGAAAAGTCTCCCTCTCTCTGATGCTCCCAGTTAGGCTTCCTGCTGATTGGACAACACTGCTCATTCCCAGCAGCTCCCACCCTGGATGCCGACCACAGTGGACCTTTAACTCACATCCTCCAGGAGCCGTCCTTCTACCCGAAGCTCCCAGGAAGCCACCGTCCCTTCCCCATCCTCGGCATCTGACTTAGCCGGATTGAAAGTGTTAGAAATGAAAATTCGCAGCTTCCGTTTTTGCTGAGGAAGGCAGAAACAGGATTGATGGTGGGGCTTCAGTGGTTTGATGTTGAAGACAAGGGTCTCCCCAAACCCCAAAATTAATCCTAACAGACTGGCTTACTGTCTACCCAGTCCCTCCAGTCGGTAGATGAAGATTCCATTTAGAAGAGGAGCACAGGCCACTGATCTAAGTACAAGTGCATACACCATAATGCCAGGTGGAGAGTCATGCAAGTTGCCAGGTTCCCAAGGTAGCAGAGCCATTACAGCAAAAACATGGACAGGGTATATTTCTAATGCAAGAGACATCAAAAGCCCCTCCCCCTTGGCTGTTCTTATGTTCCTAAATGCTCCTAATGAAATTCTTGGTTTGTAGGCGGAAGGGAAAGATGCAATTTAAATGCCAAGGAGAGCTGTGCTGTGCCTTTGATTTCTCATCTTAAGCCTGGTGAAGGTTCCCAAGTCCTCTCCTTTGGCTCTCTGCCTAATGCTGTCCTGTGTTACCTTGATGGGACGTTTCAAGGCCTCCTGGATATCTAGCCGTTTCCTCATGATAGTCTGGTCCAGTTTCCTTTCAAAAGCCAAAAGATCCATATAGGCCTGGGATTCTGGTACCAGTTCACGAATCTTAGAAACAGAAAAGATATAATTGGGATCTAGAGTTGACCATCTCTATTCTCAGACTCACCACATCTTCAGGAAAATCTACAGCTTGGACTCACCCTTTGAGGTAGAATTTTGTCAGCCATCTTCTTTTTCTTTGCACTGTTTGGAATAAATAATGTTATCAGGTTGGAATAGAACTAGTCAGAACATGAAGATAAGCTGTCAGCACTTCCATTTATAATAAAGTAAGGGCCTGCAAAGTCTCAAATCAAAGAAAACCCTCTCCCCCGACACCATCAACTCCATCACCACCACAACCATGAGGCATTCTCAAGGATGAGCCCCCATAACAACATCTGCTGACTCGGCACCACCACTTCTTGATTTACCACTTCTACTCTCATAGATTCCCTTCCCCCCTCCCCAAGTCATCTTACTTGTGGTTTCGATTTTGGACCGCCTGCTGTTGGACCTGCTGGATCTGCTGAGGTGCAGGTCTCTTGCGGGACTGGTCCATCCCTGACTGGGCCAGGCCAGGTCGGACAGAAGGGTTTCCCCCATAGCCAGGAGGTCCCATGGAAGGTCCCTGAGGTGTCATTCGGCTGCCTGGCAGCATACCTGGTCTCTATAAAAATAGAGAGAGAACCCAAAGATGTAATGGCTTCCCTAGCTAACCCCATAAAAAAAAAGTGGGGGACATCTGAGTTCTTTGAATGAAACAAGATAGGGAGGTTCCAGGTCAATGAGAGAAGAGTTCTCTGCCTCTTTGGAATATAGATATCTGGAGCTTCTTCTGTTCTAGTAGTGATTTCATAGAAAAACAGGACCCAAAGGCTAACATATCATATGATTATATTCAAATTATCCCCAGGTTATATTGGATCTGACTCTTCCCACATCTCCTCTAATTCCATATTTTCTCTGCTATCTCCTTAGGTGCTGACCTCAATTTGCAGCTAAACCTTGGGTTTTCCTGTGAGCACTGGAACTGCTCAAGCCCCTTTGCACTCCATAACCATGCCAAGTGCCACTTAACCCACCCTGGTTCTACACCGACTCCTCAAGGAAACAATGCCTCTGGGAGCAGGTGGGGATGCTAAATGCCTCTCTCTAACCCCCACCCGGGGCACAGAACCCCTCCCAAGGGAGTCCCTCCTACTTCTCCCCCACCCTTGTCACTCCCAGGGCCCCGCCCCCGGCCCGTGCGCCCCTCCTCCTGCCTCACTCACCGGATAGGCCGCTCCGGGCATCGGGGAGCGGTACAGCCCTTGACCCGGCGCCGGGCCCATTCGCACCGGAGGTCCCGGAGTTCCGCCCGGGCCCAGAGCAGCC
>NW_025999960.1:15937095-15940262 GCF_001458135.2 Marmota marmota marmota | reverse complement strand
GGAGCCACAGACTGGAAACCCGCCCGGGCCGCCATCTTCCCGGAGCCGCCGCTGCAGCTGCACAAAGAACCGGAACCGGAACTCCCCCTGCCCCCCGCGCGCCCCCCAAGTGCCTGCCTGTTTGTGCGCCCGGCTGACCGGCGGGCACGGGAAGCTTGGGACAGCGAGACTGTAGGCTAGAGGGGGCGACCATAGAGAAGAACTGTAGGACAGAGAGGCCGCGCGAGCGGGCGCCACCAGGCCGACGGGAGGAAGCCTAGGCTCTGGGAAGGGACCACAGTCCCCGCCCCAGCCCCAACCCTGATTCCAGCCCTCTGAGTTTGGAGTAATCGCATCATGTTGGCGCAGTACATTAAACTTTTCAAGGCGCGTTAATTATTTTTCGTTTCATTCTCGAACTTCTATAACCCTGGGTGTTTGAGGAGCGGGGCACACTGTTTATTCCGTTTTACAATCGGGAAAGCTAAACTCAAAGGAGATAAGTGGCTTGGCAAAGACGTACCAGATAAATTGGCACTGACGGCAAATCCTAAATTACAAGTCTTCTGGTTCATAGCGCGGGACTTATTCCTCAGTAACTACCTCAAGTGGAAACTTCAACCTAAACCTTTAACCTAACCTGCTTCCAGATTTTAAGTTCCAGCTTATCTTGAATTTTGGCCCTGCCCTCGCACCAAAGAATCCTTTGTATTGGGACTTCTGTTTGGGAAATTAATTGCTTTTGGTTCCCTCCCTTTTTCCCTGCTTAGTGATTTAAACCATTCCTGGTGTGATGATTAGCCTGTCTCCCTATTCAAAACTCCTTACTCCTCCCCTGATTGTGTGACCACATGCCAAGTTCAGGTCTAGACACTTAACGGGAATACCTAAATTCTTTCAACAAAAAGAACAACACTGAAGAGGACATGGTTGAAACCCAGTTTATTAGACCAGAGGCATGCGTCACCCAGCCCTGCCTGCTGTTCCCCTATCCAGTGTACACTTCTTGGCCTTGCTACTGCTTCCCTCGGGGCAGGTCAAATCTCTAAGAAACACTCCAGCTCCAGGCCAATGCACAGGTGACCTGCACACAGATCTTGTTCTGGGATTGGAGACCAAGAGACAGCTGGGCAGAGAAGGCCTGGAAATGGGTTGGTGCTCTGGCCTAGAAGGAGTGCCTGGTTGAGGGGGTAGGGGCAGACCCTTTACCTCACTTGTCTCTCATTAAGGTAGGGAGGGACAGAAGAGCAGAGCTTTCAAATTCTCTTCTAGGCCTGCCTCTTTCCTCCCACTACCAAACCCTGCCTCATCAGAAAATGTAGGTGGTTGGCTTGGGCATAAGGTGAGGGAACAGGACTGGGTCACTGACCGAGGACCTCAGCTTTTCTACCTGTGGACATCCACTGCCCCAGCTGTGGGAGTCACCAATCCCCACCTCCCTCTGTGTCTGACACTGTTGGCTTAATATCCAGCCCAGCTCTCCATTCCCTGGGTGGAGGCTACCTCTGTAGCAACCTCTTGCCTGGGGAGGCCACAGTCAGTCAAGCAAAGGGCATTGGGATAGGTGGAGCAGGGGAAGGGAATGTTAAGGCTACAGGGAGGGCAGAGGGTGCCCAGGTTGGGGGGAAAGGGTGAGGCCAGAACGAGGCAGAGCTTGTGATTCACAGCTTCCTTTATGTCGCCACCGAGACAGAGCGAAGGTTACAATGCGCGTGTCGTCTCCTTGTGCTTCTCAGAGGGATGTGTGTACACAGTACAGACACCAGGGGAGAGAGTCCAACTCTTTATACAGGCGAAGGCATTCAAAGACTGGGAAGGGGGGGATAAACACAGAAGGGGGAACTTTGGGTAGGAGGATGGATCTCAAGAGACAAGAGGGAATGGGTGAAGACAGACAGGGTTAGAGGAAAGTATATACAGAGATATAGCAATATAGAGTCTGTATCATATAGAAATAGAAAATGCAGATGAGGTTGTTGAAAGAAGCAAATGAAGCTGGGGCAGAGGACTTGGGAGAGTTCCATAAGAAAATTTATGGATGTGGCCCTCTGCAAGGGCCTCTGGGAGAGGGACCAGTGAGGTCAGGCACCAGTGCCCCTCTCCCTGAGCTGGAAGCTAACCAGCCAGGTCTTCTATGGGATGTAGAGGAAGGCTACCTCTTGGGATTTCTCTCCAGCAGCTTTGGGGTGGGGTTGAACTTGTAAGTATCAGGATGTGGCCTACAGCACCAGGGCCACATCTTGTCCCCATCTCCACTTCTTTAGGGGATCCCCCACCTGCTAGAGATTCCATATTATGTGAGGGAGTGAGGCTGGGGTTCTAGTTCCTGCCTGGAAACTCGGGGAATAACTGGGCTGAGAGGGTCTCTTAAGGCTGGGGAAGCCCTCCCACTAGCCCTTCCCCTTAAGTACATTCTCTGATTTGGGGCCAAATTCCAGACCCCAAGGATCCCCTCCACCCCTCAATAGGAGGGGGCTTTGGTGACTGGAGGCAGCAGAATGTAGGCAGACACTCAGGATGACAGACAGCCAGACAGACAAGAATTTAGGCTGGGAGCTAGGGGAGGCAGCATGGAGCAGAGAGGGGGCAGCCCAAGGTCCTTTGCCCCTTTCTCTCAGGTTTTTAGATTAGTTTAATTTTGTTAAAATAAAAAGAATGGGATAAGAGGCAGGGAGAGGACGCTATAGTCAACACCCTTCCTCATCAGAGACAAGAGGAAAGGACTGCCCCAGAAGTGTGGGTGAGTCTCCAGGACAGATGCGGAGGCAGCTAGGGGGCCCCTTGCTCTCCTAGCCCTCCCCGCCTAGGCGTTTGGTAGAGTGGCCTGCGCTCAGCAGGTAAAGTCCTCAAACGTGCCTCGGGCCGGATGGTGAGGTAGGATGTTGGCAGCGTAAGTCATCCCGGCAGGGTGGCCCCGGAGGCTCTCGCACGGGTTCTAGGGAAAGGGGCAAAACAGGAAGTGGTTACGGGAAGGGCCATAAGTTGCTACAGGTGCTGTGGAGGCAAAGGAGGGGTGATGGCTTTGGGCGGTGGGGGAAGGGAAGGCCTGGAGGGCGCCTCCTTGCTCGCTCCTCACGTGTCTTTTGACGTCATCCAGGCTGAGGGCCACGCCCTTGTCTGCACTGCTCCTCTTGGCCTCCTTCTGGCACTTCCCTCTTCGGCACAATTTGTGCTTTATAACCTACGAG
>NW_025999960.1:15926966-15937086 GCF_001458135.2 Marmota marmota marmota | reverse complement strand
CCTACGAGGGGTGGGGTGGGGTGGGCGGGCTGGAACCCCGCCTCTCGCCTGGCTCCCACCCTACCCCGCCCCCTTACCTCATAGGCGTAGTCAAAGAGCTCCAGCACCGTGAGGATGCTGGCCCCGATGAAAAGCCCCATCTGACCCCCGATGTCACCTGCGGGGTGGGGTGGTGGAGTAGGAAGGGAGTAGGAGCGGGGTCAGAGAGTCAGGACTTGGTGAGGGCAGTAGGGCTTGGAGTGGGGCAGGCCAGCCATATTCTCAAAGGGAGTGGCAGCCTTCATGCAGAAGGATCACAAAGCCATATTCTGGCAGGATTTTTATTTTCTTCTCCATGCTTTTCTGTCTTTTCCTACTTTTCTAATATAAACAGGTATTATTCAGGAAAAAGAATTGTTTACAAAAACACACCAACACTCTTAGTGTCTGGATCAATTTCAGAGGCATATGAAATAGTTTGCACCTCCACCCCTACCCCTCCCTTATACCCACGGGCTTGTCTTTTCCACTTTGCCCTAAGAGAAGGCTCAACTACCTTCCCCCACTACATATCAAGACAACAGGGTTTGGGGAAAAGCACCTGAAGATGGGATGAGTTAGCACCCTGCTTTGAGTAGTAGGGAGCCACGCCATGCCTGTGGTATGGGAAGGGGACAGGTATCATGAGCAGCTCACCCAGGAGCCCTGCAATCTCATAGGCCTTCTTCTGCTCAATGGTCTCATAGTTGAGGACTTCAAAGAAAATGTCCAACACGAGGATGTTCTCCCTGCATAAAGATTGGGGGAGAAGACCTAAGTCATATCTCCACCCTTTACTAGCTAGGAAACCTTACAAGTTACCCTCTCCAAACCTGTTTCCATGTCCATAAGATGAGATGCTGATGGAGATACCTGCCTTTTGTAATTATTATGAGGATTAAATTAAATGGCATATAAGAAAAGATGCTCTATGTACTGGCAAGTGTGATATGATCTTAGTTACAGAAATGAGGATGAATACAGAGGATAAAACAAGGAGGGAGGAAAAAGGGGTGTTTCCATTGCTTATTCTGGCTTGATCTTCCCTCCATCTCCACTCCACACTCTCACTCTCGTACTCTGATAACTCTTGGACCATCCTCAGATTATCTTAGCTCCTTCTTGCCTGCTGGTCCCCCATCAAAGCCCATTCTTACCTTCCACAGTCCCTGCCCAAGAGCCTTTCCCTGTACAGTAGATCCCTTACCCTATGTACTGTTCAGACTTGTTGAACTTCTTGGCCAGGTACTTGGCTGAGGCTTTGCTGGGGATCTTAACCATGGACAGCTCCTTGCCATATCGGGTCAGGTTGCAGGGCATTTCACATACGCAGTACTCCTGGTCCTTCTCCACCAGGAAGTCTGTACCCAGCCAGGTGAGAGGCATTGATTGAGTTTCCCAGCATGAACATCCTGGTCCTGCCCAAAGGAACCCTGCCACCCACCCCCCTTTTCCTGATCTGCTCTTCACCTTGGTCTTGTGACTGCTCTGTGCTGATGATCCTCACCCAGCCTTTGCATGAGTATTTCTAAATCCTATATGTCATTCCATGAGGGCCCTTTAGGGTCAACCAGCTGAAGTGCTGATGAAAGAATGTAAAGGCCCCTCCCAGGTGATCTCCATTTATTTTTCATAGGGGTTTCTGAAGATACTATTCTTAGCTTTAAAATCAGATACATGTAAGGGTGCAACGTGGTGCAGTAGTTACTGGAAGCTTCTGGAGTTTGGTCTGAAAACCCTGTGCATATGGCTGGTAGCACCTCCTTCCCTTTCTGTGACTACCCCAGGGTAGGGGCACTCACCCAGGGCAGGATCTGCACACTCCTTATACTGCTCTGGAGTGCAGTATGGTGCATCCCCTACAGAGAAGAGAAGACAGTGGGCAGGATGGAGATTAGGGGGCATGAGATGGTAGTGGCATATAAGGTGGCAGATGGATAGGATGGGACAGTAGGATTAGCCAGTCCCCAGTGTGACCTGGAAATGACCCTCCATGATAGTCCATCCTTCCTAGACCCTTTCACCCACTTTTTTTGGAAAAGGCTGGAACTGAGATTGGAGAGATAAGAGCTAGAGGGCAAAGAATGCAGTAGGCTAGAGAGATTGATATAGATGGGGAGCAGGTGAGGGGCAAGCCCCCAGGATTGTGCTTGAAGACTTGGTGCCTGACCTGGCATGTGTACCATGCGGCAGTTGCAGTTTTCCACCAGATAACGTGTCTCACAGTCAATGCGGCAGGCAGTGATGCTGTAGGAGTCGAAGAAATCCGAGTCCATGGTAACAGCTTTGCAGGTGCCCCAGGGTGGGGGCAGGTAGATGAGCTGCTGGGAGAGCCGGGGAGCTGGGGGAATGTGATGACTTCTCCCTGAGTCACCTTGTACTTCTTTGACAAGATGCAGAACTCAGGAGTTCTGCCCCTCTCCCTCCGCAGCCCATGAAGTTTTGCAGTTTGTAGAATATACCCATTCATTAGATCATTCATGTTTCTAACTATCCCAATTACCATAAAGGTCCTGCCTCACCTGTTCCTCCCATTATTGACCACCACCACTCCATCTTGACCCCTCAACACCCCACCCTAGGACCAGCCTTCAATGGCTCTCTCACCCGCTGCTCCTGGCAGGCCACAAAGGTCTGGAAGCCTGGGGCCACACCAAAGCCCAGCTGGTCGATGAAAGGAGGTTCATCCTGACTGTGTATCTGTACTTTGATTCCCGCTTCAAAGGATGTCTCGTCTATGGGAATGAGGGGTATGTGAGTTGAGAGGGCTTCTGAGTTCCTATCCCCTTCAGAGCTGAGGACATCCTGCCTCTCCTGGGAATAAGCACAGTGTCTATTTGGTAGGTAAGCTCTCTATGGGGTCCTAGGCTACCCCTAGCTGCTTTCAGGGTTTACCAGCTCCATGCTGTTGCAATGACCCCCGCCTCCTACATGCTTCTTTTCTTACCTGGTGTTTGCTATACATCTTGGTGTTTCACATTCTTTTTCCTAAAATGTCACTGTTTCAGATACTCTTCATTTCTCCCTTTTTTCCCTTCTCCCCATCTCTCTCTGCCCCACGGCCCCCTGAGACCAGACAAGCAGGCAGCCCAAGAAGAGAGGGAGTTATTTATAGAGTGAGTGGCGGCCGCTGATGGAAGAGGATGGCTGGTTACCTTGGAGAGTAACTGAGCCAGGAAGGGGGAGCGAGGGAAATGTGAGTGTGGGATGTCAGGTAAAGTCAGAGATACAGATGGTGAGATCCTTGGAGGAAGGGGAAGGAGCCTGTGCCCTGCGCCCTAGTGGAGGCTGGGGCCAGGAAGTATGGGGAGTATGAGGGGTGCAACATACCAGTCTCTCCCCATACAGGTAAGTACTCGTCCTGCTGGATGTCCAGCATGATCTCCAGCCCATTGCCTGTCCCACCCTTCATGGTCTTCAGCCGGGGCCGCCCATCTCTACCCGAGTTGAATGTGTAGCACTTTCCATACCGTGTGAAGACCTGGTGGGGGGAGAATAGAGAGTCTGAGAGTCCTGCCAGTACCTACTACCAACTGAGGAGTGTCCCCAAACAACCCCCATCCCAGCTGGAATCCCAACACCCTCCAGGAACAGTTCCTCCTATGTAGCCCATTCTCCATTTGTCCCCTTCTGCCATCTATTCTCCACCCTTCTTTTCCCTGCTCTGTGCAGTGGGAAGCTAACCTTTGTGGGGTACATGGCCTGAGCTCCTTTTCCACCTGAATGGGCTTCAGTTAGGCTTGGTCAATGAGAACCACAAGTAAGGGATAAGAAGAAGGCAGGAGGAGAGAGGACTGGGGTACTGATCTTTCCCCATCCCTCACCCCTCTGTAATGCTTCCAGTGGCTTAGACCTTCCGTGACTATAAATCCTGCAAGGAAGGATGGAACTGTTTCCTTTTATGGCCCTTTAGCCTAGAAGTGATAACAACTTCCCACTATTGGTAGCTGCCTCAGCCCTCTTATTGGTTTTCTTTCTTTCTTTTCCTCTGTGTATGTTTGTGCATGTGTGTGGTGCTGGGGATTGAACCCAGGGCTTTGTGCATGAGAGGCAAGCACTCTACCAACTGAGCTATATCCCCAACCTTATTGGTTTTCTTAATCCTTCCCACAGCTCCATAAACAGTCTCTTTATTAAAGTCTTTTCAATGTGTAGCACTTGAACCATCAAGTGGCAATTTTTTTTTCTGGTTAGGATTCTGCCATGTACACCTCCATCACCAGGATCTTCTCATTGCCAGATCCTTAGGGCCTTCTGAGATAGATCTTCTTTTCTTCTGGATTTCACCCCAGACATTAGAAATCCTGTTCTCCCCAAGACATGCCCCCAAACCCAAGACCGCCAAACCAAAGCTTTTCTGTTTCCTCTAGCCATCAGCCCCCTATGTCCATCACTGTCCTATTTATTATCATCAGAACCTGAAAGCCCCAGTTACCATGCTAAGGACCATGGTCACCCAGCACTCAGGACTAAGCCCCAAGGCATGGCATATTGGCAATGCTCTTATAGAGCTATGAGGGCCTTAGAAGAAATCTCAGCCCTGGGAGCTCCTGACTCCTCATCCCCTTACAACCTTTTTCATACCTCTGATTACACAGATGTGGAAAGTAGAGTGGCCTCCCTGAATGTTACCATAAATTGGATGGGTGTTCTTTTACTACTGCTGGATGGTGACAAAGTCCACAAAGTGAGTCACAAAGATTCAGAGAAGGCCCGAGAAGGGGGAGACAAGAGTGTCAGGCCAGATTCCAGCAGCAGGTCTAGTGGGGGTCACTAGAAAATAGTCTTTGCCCCTTCCTCATATAGCCTCTGTCACCTCTTCCAGAAGAGAGAACATGTTGCTCTCCCCCATTTTGTGGGTGAGATCTAATGATAAAGCACAGAGAGAATTATGAGGGCTCCTCATTCCCCAACTCTGCCACCAGCTCTTGTGACACGAAGCTACAAGCTCTTAGCTGGACACACATGCACATACCTTGATTGAGGTCACTTGGGAGCCCCAACCTTGCCTGGCTGAGAGGGCAGGGTTACAGAGCAATGGATCCCTGCTGCCACCTGGTGGTTTTGGATAAGAAGTGTCTGCTCTACCCCTGGGCTCCCAGGAGAGAGGTTGACTCTTTTCTTGTCCCAGTCCTGTATCTCCTGGACTTCCTGAGGTCAAGTGGCCAAAACATCAAGGTCCCCTATGTGTGTTCAGTCATTACGTAGTCTGAGATGGCACCCACCTGCTCTTACACTAGGGAGGAGGTGGGGAATCAGGGATAAGAGTGTGGGGGAGGAAAAGCCAGGTATCTTATCTGTAACCTGGAGAAGCCAGAGAAGAGTTAAGTCAGAAAGAACTGGAAGATGGCTGGAGAGTCAGAGGGCAGAAATGGCAGTGTGGCAGGTGGTCCCTCATCAGGGAAGGCCCCAGACTTCTGGGTGGGAGGTCCAAGGGGGAAGCTAACTCTCAGTGAGGGCTTCTTCTGGGAAGAACGTCCCTGCCACTTAGAACAGAGAGGAAGGGGTTTAATTTAGAGGTGACCTGTTATTCTCTCTCTCTCTCTCTCTCTGAAACACACACACGCACACACACACACACACACACACAGTGGGTGGAGGATGGGCTTCCATAGAAGCACAGAAGACCAAGTAAGGATGCAATTAAGGAGGAAGATGCTGACAAGTGGTTCAGCAGGTGGAGATGGGGGCTGCCTCCACCCCTCTACCAACTCCTTACCACCCACTTCTGCACTCCAGAGGTCAGGTGGCTCCTTCCCCAGCATAAGTCCAGGGGTGATAATCAAAATAGCTAGATATAGCCACCCACCAACAGATCAAATGTTGTCCTCACAGAGCAAGGTCTGGGCACTGCTAGACCATGAAGGGGTCTGGGGAAGGGCAAGTGAGGCTGGAGGATATTCAGGAAAATATCAGGGGCCTCAGGGCACCAGCTAATTACTGACTAGGACAAATATATTTTAAGATTCTAACAGGAAGAGCAGTACTGGTGTGGACCTGGGAATATTTCCAGTTCCAGACCCTGGACTCCCAAGTGAGCTCTGGCCCAGATGGGAGCACTGCACAGATACCAGCCTCAGCCCCAGGAGGTGACAGTCAAGGAGAGCCATAGCAGACAATCTCAGGGTGTTATGCTAGGCATGGACCCCCACTCACCACGGAGAAGTTGTGAGGGCCACAGGGCCCCCCGCGGTAGGAGCAATAGAGCAGCATGTCCTCCAGCCGGTGGCAGGAGCGATTGTAGAAACGGTGAAGATTAAAGGGCTCCTCAGAAAAAGCCTCTGGCCCAGGTGGAGCAAGGGGCACCCCAGGATCATCACTTTCATCCAGCCCCAGCATGGGGGCCAGGTAGAGCAAGTCAGGATAGCTGAGCTGGGACAGCCGCACAGCATTGGTGTTGCAGAGGGTGACGGCTGGGAAGGCCAGCTCTGTGGTGGCCACTTCGTCTAGCAGGGTCACATGAGGGTAGCTGAGGTAATAAGCAACACGGTCCCCTACCTGGCACAGGAAGGCACCCAATGCCAGGACAAAGGCCACAGCCCACAAAGCCTGCCTTGGCCCTGGACCCCCTTCCACAAAGACATGGCTGGCACCATGGAGGGTGCAGCTATTGGCAAAGGCCACCAAATCCACGGGTGAATCCCCCTTGATGGCCTCGTTCCTTGATGCATCCTTTTCCTTCTCTTTCTCCTCTTCGGATTCTGAGCTGTTCCGCTGTTGCTGGTGGTGATGATGGGGACCCCAGACATCTCCCAAGGACCCTGGGACTTCCTCTCCAGAGGAGAATGACACAGAGCAGAAGATCTGGATTGGCATCTTCTCCAGGGACTTTCTGACACCAGAGGATTGGCAGAAGGAAAGAGGGAGGTGCCAGAGGAAAGGAGATATGACCCCAGGCAGGGTCCGGAGGGGCCAGCCACTTAGTCCTTCAGCTAGTTCTGCACTGCCTGGCTGGCTGTCCTTTCTCACTGGGGCCTCTGTGGCAGTGTAGCTAAGCTGGGCGGAGCATGGAGAGGAGGACCAGCTTGCCCAACCAGGGAAGGCTAATGAATAATTGATGGCAGTGAGAAAGGAAGGCTGATAGACAGGAGGGGAGCACGAGCCCCTTTCCTGTCACTGGCTCCAGCAGGACCTAGAGGGTTAAGACAGAGTGGAAACCCTGGAAAAGCCTAGGGCTGGAGCTCTTGATATCCCCTCCCCAGGTGAGGTGGGACCCAGCACAGTCCTTTGTTCCCACTGCAGGATGATCTCAGCTGGTAACAGTCCCCACCCTCCCTCAGGACACACATGCATGCTCTCTCACCCTCCAGTCTATTCCCCAGCATGTCTCTCACTTTCCCCATTCCAATTCCGGCTCTCTCCCTTATTGTCCCAAGTCCAGTTATTCCTCTGGAATATCCAAGCTTCTCATGCTCTGTAGATATTCTCTCAGACTTCTACTTCCTCTCTAATTCCCTTTGACCCATAATTTCCCCCCATTTCATTGATCCCCTATTCTCTCAATCTACCCTTAAACCCCAGTTCCTCTCTAATCAATCCTTTGATCCTCAGTTACCTTCCAGTCACTGTCCTGATCCCAGTTTACTTATTCCCAAGCCCCCAATTTCCCTGTCATCACCCCCTTAACCCCAAATTCCCTCCAGCTAGTACTGGACCCCCTTTATCCCTTGACCTCCAGCTCTACTTTAGGCCAGCACCCCTCCCCCATGCTGAATTGCACTTAGGTCCCTTTCCTTCTCCTACCCCATTTTGTGGATTGTGGGGCTAACTCAGGTTCCATTAGCAGAAGTCTCTCCCTGACCACAGACTCATTTGTGGCCACTTCCCGGCACTGGAGGAAGGTATCCTCTCTCTTGCAGCTGAAAAGCTTGCTGGAAGATCATCACTATATTCCCAGCTTGCCCACCCCAAAACAGTACAGAAGAGGGGTTCCAGGAGTTCTCTAGTGCATGGAAAAAATTGAGATCAATGCAGAGATAGAGGGTCTTGGGTCAGGTAGGGAGTTTTGGGAAACAACCTACAAACCCTCAGCCTTGCAGATTCCTAATCCCTCTATCTCTGAGGTGCCCTCTTCCCCCAATCCGCTGGCCCCTCTATGCTCTGATTACCCAGGGCCACTGGCTGAGGAACTTGAGCCTCGGGCCTAGTCTCCAGGGCCAAGAAGGTGACCTGAGGGAAGGGTAGGGAGGGAGAGAGAGAGAGAGAGAGAGAGACAGCAGATTAACCCTTCCTGTTCGGGGCCAGAGGAGGAGCAGTGAGAGCTAGACAGGTCTACCTGGGAGTTCCCATTCCTTAACTATCTAACAGCCTCTTCCCCATTTGCCAGATGGCCCCTGGAGTGAGTTGGGGATGGGAGGCAGGTTTCCAAGCTATAGCAGAATTGACTATTGTGCAACCTTTGGCCTTAGCTTTGTTGCCAGGGACACAGAGGCCCCAGAAGAGGAGGCTTGAGGTCTGGCCCCTCTCCAGTTTTATGACACTGTCCTCTGACTGACCTCAAACTCTTTTTCCTAAACAATAGCCTCCTAAGTGACCTCCCTGCCTCTCAACAGTTTCTCCCTGTTTTTAGTCCATGCTATGGACTAGACTAATACACTCTGACTATTCTCTTGCTTAAAGACCTTCTTTCACTCCCCAGTGCCTCTTGGTAAAATTCACTCCCCCAGGTGGACCTACAAAGCTGACAGTAAAGCTTCAGCCTTACTTTCTACCACTGTCCCTCCACCTCAGCCCACATCCACCCATCATGACCTTTCCCAGACCACACTAAGCTTATCTGCAGTCCCGTGTCTTCCCTGGACTCCATCTGGAGAGTTTCTACTTATTTTCCTTTCTTTTCCTATCCAGAAAGGATCTCAGTATATTGCCATGTGGGCCCTGAACTGGACTCAAGCCATTCTCCTGCCTCAGCTTCCCAAGAATTTGGGATTACAGGCACAAAGCACTGTACCTGGCTTCCTACTCCTTTTTCAAGACCTGCTTATATGTTACCTCCTCCAAGAAGCCTTCTCTGACTCTACAGGGATTAGTTAGTACCTGCCAAGGGAATAAACAGAAGGGTCAAGTTCTGCTCAGGGCCCATCTGGCATGCATAGTGATCAGGAGCTCCTTGAGAGCAGAGCCTATGAAGAGTAAAAGATCAAGACTCAGAGACCATGCAGAGGAACAGGAAGTGAGAAAAGACCAAGGACACCAGAGTAATCACAGATAAGTCACTGCAGAGAGGAAGAGAGAGAGACCCCCCCCCACACACACACACACACACACCTTCAGCTGTTGTCCTCAGGTTTCTCCTATATGGATTCATGGGCTGCTTTTCTGTTTCCTGCTCTGTGGGCATTTTCTTCCTGCCTGCCAGACCTTCGCTCTCAGAGGGCAAAGTCTTCCTGCCTTGCATCTTCTCAGGAAGTGTTTCAGGGGTAAGTGGATTTTGGGGGGTGGCTGAGGCTTGGGCTGGGAAAGTTGCAGCTGCCCATGTGTTCCTTGACCACTAGAGGGCATTGTCCCCTTCCTTGAGATGTCCTGGAAGTGGATATAGATTGGACTTCCAGAGGGAGGAAACTAAGGCAGGAGAGCTTCCAGCTTGGGGCTTCACCAGAATGGAGGCCAGAAAGACACAGTTCAGCCTCCAAGGACTGTGAGTTTAGTCTAACTGTATACATTTTCCCAACACCAACAAGAAGATTCACCACACACTCCTGCACATTGCTACACAAATGCACACCCAGCTGCTTCCTCCTCCATACTCGGTATTCTTGTTCTTCTAAGGTTCTCTCTCACCCTAACCTTAACCAAGGAGACAAAGCCAAAGTTTTACAGGAAAGGAGAGGTGAGGAAATTGTCAGGGGGCATACCCAAACCCCAGGCAACACAAAGGGCCCCAGGAGAGGTGCTCAATTGTGCACGAGCACACCCACCCACCCACATACACACACAGAGAGCTACACTCAATTCTGAACTCTCTGTCCAAGGTTGTGTCCTTTCCCTATATCACTCCTTATCAGTACTCTTCAGCTGTGTGTGACAACGAAGTGGTTTCTGACTTACTATGTCTTTTTCTGAATTTCTTTCCCTCCCTGTCTCCCCCTCCCCTCCCTCCCTC
>NW_025999960.1:15905716-15925970 GCF_001458135.2 Marmota marmota marmota | reverse complement strand
CTCTCTCTCTCTCTCTCTCTCTCTCTCTCTCTCTCTCTCTCTATATATATATATATATATATATATATATATATATATATATATGGTAGATCTTGGTGTTGGTGTTGGGAAAAGGTATACAGTCATACCAAACTCACAGCCCTTGGAGGCTGAACTGTGTCTGTCTGGTCTTCCTTCTGGTGAGGCCCCAACATATATATATTGGAGATTAAACCCAGGGACACTTAACCACTAAGCCACATCCCCAGCCCTTATTACATTTTTTTCTATATTTATGTAGTTGTTGATCTTTTATTTTATTTATTTATAAGCAGTGCTGAGAATTGAACCCAGTGCTTCATACATTCTAGGCAAGCACCCACCACTAAGTCATGACCCCAGCCCCCACTAGCCCTTTTTATTTTTATGTTTTTAGTATTTTTGTAGTTGTAGATGGACAGAATGCCTTTATTTTATTTATTTTTATGTGTTGCTGAGGCTTGAACCCAGTGCCTCACACGTGCTAGGCAAGTGCTCTGCCACTGAACTACAGCCCCAGCCCAGCCCTTTTTATTTTGAGACAGAGTCTCACTAAATTGCTGAGGCTGGCTTTAAACTTGTGATCCTCCTGCCTCAGCCTCCTGAACTACTGAAATTACAGGTATATGCCAACATACCCAGCTTCTTTCTGATCTGTGCAGTGTTTCAGAGTATTCAACTTTTTACAGGAAAGTGTGGAATAGAGTGGCAGAGGGGAGATATTTAGGAGGCAAAACTGTCGGATCTTGTCAAGACTTGGCAGGTCCTACCAAGGCAGGTAAGGGAGACAGAGAGTCGGAGTTTATGTACCTGAAACAGTGAGGTGGCTTACTAGACTGATCAGGGACAAGATAAAGGACCTGTTTGAGAGATAAGAAGACATTCTTGGGGCTTCACCAGAATGGAAGATTGGTAGATTGTATAGATCCTTATACAATCTACCAAAGAAGTTGGTTGAGTAACTTCATAACTTTTGGACAAGTGAGGAAGCTGAGCCACAGAAACCAGTTCAAGTCTCATGACAACAAGTAATGGGCTTAATATTAGAATTAGGTCATCTCTCTCTAAATTCCTTCCTTCTTCATTTACTCATTGATATAATGGGCCCACATCCTGCCTGCATGGAGCTCACTGTCTAATGAGAGAGATATCAGTTTAAAAAGTCACAAATATAAATATTTAATTGAAAACTATGATAAATACAATAAATATAATTATGTAGTTCAATGAGGCAAAGAATAGAGGGACCTGACCCAGACTGCGGAAATCAAGGAAAGCTTCTCTAAGAGTGATATTTGAATTGCAAGCTAAAGAATAAAGAAGGGGCCGGGGGTTCCAAAAGGAAAATGGAATGTGTACAAAGGCCTCAGGAAAAGATAGCTGAGAGGAGGCAAGTGTATCTGGAGAACTGGGTTGAAGCAGGCAGCACTCAGATCATGCAGGTCTTTAAGGTAAGGATTCTGGTCCAATAACAATGGAGGACCTCCCTATGGAGATATCAAACAATCAAAGCTGTGTTTTAAAAAGACAGTTCTGGAAGCTGAGTAGAAGAGCCAGAGGGGCTGCTGAAGACTCGTTAGGAAACTATTGCAGGGGTCCAGTGAGATGGATTTGAGGGGTGGTGTGGAACAGAGTGGCAGAGGGGAGATATTTAGGAGGCAAAACTGTCGGATCTTGTCAAGACTTGGCAGGTCCTACCAAGGCAGGTAAGGGAGACAGAGAGTCGGAGTTTATGTACCTGAAACAGTGAGGTGGCTTACTAGACTGATCAGGGACAAGATAAAGGACCTGTTTGAGAGATAAGAAGACAAGTTTAGTTTTGCACATGCTGGTTTTGAGAAACCTTGAGGACATCCAAATAGAGAGATTAAGTGGAAAATTGGCCATTGGGGCTGATGCTAGGAAGGGAGAATTGGACTGAGACATATATTTGGCAGTTGTCAGTATGTAAAAGATAATTGGAGTCATGAGTGAAGATGAGACTGCCCAAGAATAGAATAAAAAGTTTTTAAAAAATAGAAAAAAGGACTTATTTGGCAACATTCACTAAAGCTAAATAGAATCATAGCTTATAACTTAACCAGTTCTACAGCCAAAAGAAGTGAGTGTATATGTCAACCAAAAAACATAAACAAGTGTGTTCACAATAGCTTCATTAATAAGAGCCCCAAACTGCTAACAACCCAAACTATAGAAAGCATAAATAAATTGTGGTGTATACATATAATGAGATATTACACAGTGTTTAAAAAGAGCCAATTTTTGCTACACACAACATGACTAAATCTCAGGCATAATGATGAGCAAAAACAGACACACAAAAGAGTAGATACTGGAAGTCTGGGGTTGTGGCTGAGCAGGAGAGCACTCGTCTAGCATGTGCAAGGCACTGGGTTCAATCCTCAGCACCACAAAATAAATAAATAAATATATTGTGTCCAACTACAACTAAAAAAAATTTAAAAGAGTAGATATTGGATGGAGATACATATACTCCAAGAAGCTCAAGAATAAGTGAAACATCTATCCTGATAGAATAGTGGCTAACTCTTGTGGGTTGGTATTGACTAGAAAAGGGCCTGAAGGAACTTTCTGGCATGAATGTAAATACACACCAACATAATTTGTAGATGTTACATTGTAAGATATACTAGTGTAAAAATTCTTCAGGCTGTTCTTTTACATTGATTTATCATCATCATCAAATTCATCATTATCCTCCTCATCATCATTTTGGTACTGGAAATCTAACCCAGGACTTTACTACTGAGATACATCCCCAGTCCTTTTAATTTTCTTTTTTCTTTTCTTTTTAGACAGGGTTTCTTTTTTATTATTATTATTAGTTGCTCAAAACATTACAATGATCTTGACATATCATACATTTGATTCAAGTGGGGTATGAATTCTTTTTTTTCCACGTGTACAGATTGCAGTATCACATTGGTTTTACAGCCACGTAGACAGGGTTTCACTAAGTTTCTGAGGGCCTTGCTAAGTTGCTGAGGATGGCGTCAAATTTGTGATCTTCCTGCCTCAGCCTCCTTAGTTGCTGAGATTATAGGCATGAGCCACTACACCTGGAACCTCTATGATTTGAAAGAAGAAGAAAACTTGAGGCTGAGCCTTGAATAGAGACAACACTTAATTGGCAAAGAGACAGAGGAATGACTCTACGTAAGAGGAAAATCAAAGTTGGTTGTCAAAAGAGTAGTTCAAAAAGAGGGTGGGGTCAACTATTTCGAATGCTATTAAATCAAGGATAAAACACTAATGGCCTTAGATAGAACCATTTAGGAGGAATGGTGGGTGAAAAGGCAGCCTGGAATAGATCAGAAAGTGAGTTGGAGATTAGGAAATGGGACCATGACCATACACATCACTTTTTAGAACTTTGTGAGGGGAAGAAGAGAGAGAGTGCAGTTGAAAGCCCTATGAGTTTGGGTTTTTATCTTAGCCCAAAGCCTAATACATAGTAAGTGCTCAATAAGTGGTAGCTGTTGTTGAAGCTTTTGTTTGTTTGAGATGGAGTCTTGCTGTATTCCCAAGCTGGTCTCAACCTCCTAGGTTCAGGTGATTCTCCTGCCTCAGTCTCCCAAATGGCTGAGACTCCAGGTGTGCCATTACACTTGACTTAGGCATCTATTTTTAAGTTGGAGTATCTTAATCATGTTTCGTTGTTGATGGGATGGTTTCACTTGAGAAGGAGGGTCTGTCTGTAGAGGATGGAGAGGCAGAATCAGTTGGATAAAGTTTCTAAAAAGGCAGAGGAGATCAGAAAAGAGTAGGATGATTTTATCTTAGATAAGATGGATGTTCCCTTGTAGGCACTGGTACCCAGAGGAAGAAGGAGATCGTGTCTGAGGCTTCTGTTTGCTCAGCAAAGTAGAAAGCAAGGTTGTCTGCTGAGTGTGAGAGAGAAGCTAGGAAGACTGACTGTTTGAGAAGAGTGGAGAAATTTACAGTAATCACTGGGGAGAGCAAGTTGACCAGAACAACACACTGAGGTTGCCAGGCAGCATTGCAAGCCCTTTTAGGGATGTTGATCATGATCATGATCGAAATGTGATATCTGCTACCCTGGTGTGCAACTTCCTCCAGTAGATCCTGGCTGCCCTGGTGTCACCCTGGAAAAAGCCAGTGGTTGGGACTTGGCCAGATGGTACAATGAAAAGTCAAAGGACTCCAAAGACTTGGCATACTCAACCCAGGGACTGGGATTCCTAGGGTCTTTTTCTCTGCATTTTTCTTTCCCTTCCTGTCTCACCACACAGCTTGAGCAGCTGGAGAGCCCAGAGCAACCTCATCCACCACATGCATTCCTGTTCCTGAATCCACATACAGGGAACTCGGATTTGGAAGATCAGAAGTCGAGGCCTCACTTTGTTATATACTGGCTGCGTGGTCTTAGACAAGTCACATAACATGCCTCTGAGCCTCAGTTTTTTTTTATCTTTCCAATGAAGATATTAAATATCTTCCTACCTTCCAGAATGATGAGTAGCAAAAGTAAAGGGAATCTGTGAAATTTGAAAGCATGGCTGAAAGAGATGATTAATTTTGCTGGTATGTGCTCTGCATACAAGAGGTTTGTCTGCACAAAAGCTTTCTCCCACAGCTCCATGCACCAAGCTGCATATGTTCTATGTACAGCCACATACATCCACTTCACATGCTAGTCTACATCTATGTTCTCCCCCAGTCATGCACATGGAGGTGCACATGTGTGTTTGTTCCCTTGGGGCACACATGCAATGAGTATGATTTGAGAAGGCTGAATTGGCTGCTGTACATGGTCAAGGCCACTGCAGCAGTCTTCCCCTGGGAAGACTTCCTAGCCTGGCACACTGATATAACACACCAACTAAAATATAAAACACTAAGCAACAAAACCCTACCTTCAGGTCCTAGGACTGTCAGCCACAAAGAGGATGTGCAGATGAGAGGGGTGGGCATGGGTGTGCTTTCCGAAAACTCATAGAATCTCCAAGAGATCACAGCTTGCCCTTCCTTTCCCCCTAGAGTGGGTATGGAGAGCCTGGAGCAGCAGAGTCTCTGTTCTCACAGTTTCTTTTCTTTCCATGGTACTGGGAATTGAACCTGTGGTACTCTATCACCAAGTTACATTACCAACCCTTATTTATTTATTTATTTTGAGACAGGGTCTCACTAAGCTGCTAAAGATTTTGCTAAGTTGCCGAAGCTGGCCTCAAACTTGAGATTTTCCTGAGTCACTGGGATTATAGGCATATGCCACTGCACCTGGCTTGTTCTTATAGTTTTCTAAGGGAACACAGAAGTTTCATGCTCACTTTTTAAATATCCTGTGGGGAAGATGTCTGATACATGTGTTCAGGTCACTTGGCACAGCTCATCCATAATACATATTGGTTAGGGTGGGCTTGGCCAGAGTGCCCTAGAGGTTCCCTCTCCTAGAGGTTGAAAGAGAGGGTGCCCCTGGACAAAGGACACTTTAACAACTCCCTTAGGCCTCTCCTCCTCATAGGAATTTGGGTATAGAAGCTGAGAAATGAAGTCACCTGGAACTCTACCCAAAGTAGAACCCAGGATTCCTAATGTCTACTCCCATTCTTCAGCTAAGTAGGCTTCATTTCTTGTTCTTGCTGTCTCCCAGTCTCCTGGAATGCTTACCCAAAGGTCCTGACTGGGAAAGTCCTCTATCAGAGGATAGAAACTTCTGGAGCAGCCACACTCAGACAAAAGAGGGAAGATTTATGCCTGAAGGGTCTGTTCAAAGGCAGGAAAATGATCCTGCCTTGCTGGAGAGAATTGGCTGGTTCATTGTTTGGGAAGGGTAGAATGGGGCAGGCATGGGCAGTTTTATTTATTTTTTCATGGTACCAGGGATTGAACCCAGGGGCACTTTATCACTGAGCTATACTCCCAGCCCTTTTTATTTTTCATTTTCATCATTATTTTAATGAACACAGTACTTTTATTTTGTTTATTTATTTATTGTTATGTGGTGCTGGGGACGGAACCCACTGCCTCACTTGTGCTAGGCTACCACTGAGCCACAACCCCAGACCCCTATTTTACTTAAAATTTTTTTGGGGGTTGTAGATGGACAAAATACCTTTATTTTATGTATTTTTATGTGTTGCTGAGGATTGAACACAGTGCCTCATACATGCTAGGCAAGCACTTTACCACTGAGCCACAACTGCAACCCCTTACTTTTTATTTTGAGACAGGGTCTCACTAAGTGGCCCAGGCTGTCGTTGCACTTGCAAATCCTTCTGCCTCAGCCTCCCAAGTCACTGACACTACAGGCATGCGCCCTCACAATTCAGCTTCCAGCATATTCTTTAACGCTGGAATTGTCTGAGTAGCTGAGAATGGCTGGGGAAATTGGGTGGATTCCACCTGAATATTTCTAAGTCCCTGAGAGTAGAGGTTGGGTCTGCCTGTCACCACCACACCCCACCATAGAACCTGGCACTTAGAAGTGGCCCTGTCCATCACAGGAATGAATCGTGTGCAGCTTGACACTCCCACAATCCCAGCTCCTCACAGGAATCTTCACTCTCCCTCACATTCCCCCCAGAATTGCAATTGCTTTCCAAAAAGTTGAAGCACACTCAGAAGCAAACTCCACCCACAGCAGAATGTTCCTGACTTCTCTGCAGCCTCCCCTCTGCCTCTTGGACACACTGGGGTATAGTAGTCACACCTAAAAAGTGAGTTGTCCTCTGGCTAGGCAGCCAGAATCACTTCCCTCTGGAGCCCTCCACTTCCGTCTCTGCCTCCAGAGACACTTACTTATTTACATCAATTCTCTATTACTTTAGCCAACAGCCAGGAGATCAATTAGCTTAGAGTAGCCTCTTAGCTGATAGCAGTCTAAAAGAACTGGCTGGGGTGGGGAAGCAGGAGGAGGGGAGAAAGAAGAGGAAACTAAGTTACCCAAAGGATGTTTGTGGAAATCTGTGTAGGAAAAAGAAAGAGACACCAGCCCAGGGTCCCTGGATTCCTGCAACTGGCTCTGCTCAGCTCTTCTCCAACCCCTTCTATTCACTTCAGGCCTTCCCAGGGAGAAGAGAGAGATGGGAAGGATAGGGCAGGAGGGAATTAGTATCCACAAACTCCTAGGGCAGAGCACCTCTCCTCCACTTGAGCCTCTGCACATCTTCCCCTCCCAAATCACCCCCTTGAAAACCACCACACCCATGGGTAGGGTAGTCAGGTCCTCCTCTCTGCACTGCAGTCCAAACAGTAGCCTTTCCCCTCCACAGCTCCTACGCCCTCTGCTTAGCAAGAGAGAACAGGACCAGGTAATAAGGTTGGGCCTTCTTGAATCTTGGTCTGAGCTACTATGGGGTAGGGATGGGGGTGAGGAGTGTCAGTGAAGGGCACAGCCCTGGGCCCTGACATCCCTGGCTCTGATTACTTTATTGATGACCTTTCTCTTTCCCTACGGGACCCTAGGATCACCCAACCACATAGCCTCTTGTGTCAGTATCTCGCCTCTTTAGGTGCTCCAGGAGATTCCTGCCCCCGCCCCCTGCATCCACCCCCTTTATTCCACATTTTCTCTGGAAGATTCTGCCCCTCACTCCAGGGTCCTGGGGTACTTCTCTGTCCCCTCTGGATTCTTGTCCCCCAGTTCCATGCCCTTTTAAAAAGATTGCAGTTCTTACAATACCCCCCATCCTGACAATTTGCACTGATTACCCTCCTAGTCCTCTTTCAAGGTCCAGACATGCAGTCCTGCTTCTCTCATCATCCCCACAACCCAGGCAAAATCTCTGGGTCTCAGCTGGAAGGAGGGGGGTGGCATAGGGCAGACTGGGCAACCATCTGCCAGCCCCCTCCCCTCCATGCTGCTCAGCATTCCAGCCACATCGCTGCTCCCACTGCCAGGGACAGATAAGGTGCAGCTGGAGACTGGCACCAGCTGCAACTGTGCTCACTCCCCAGCCCCCGCCCATACACCAGCAGACATCTGCGCCCCTGGCCCCCCTCCATAGGACCCCTGCCTTGCATTGGCCTGGCTAGCCTCAAGGTGGGAAAGGAGCCTCAGACCCTGTTGCCCTGGCAACCAGACACCCCACTGGGAAGAAAAGGAGGTGGCCCAGAAAGAGGGGTCCTTGTGGTTGGGCTTTCTGGCTCTTTTGGTAGCTCAGGAGGGAGCTACTGAGGCCCACCCAAAGGGATTGCTTGGGGATACTTCCCTTACTTCCCTCTACCCCCGCCATTCGCAAAGGATTTCCAACTCATTTCTCCCAGATTTAGCTCAGGTTCCCCACAATTAACCACACCTGGGGGATAGACACTGGTCCAACAGTCTGTGACCCCTATTCCCTGAGATTGAGCTGGATTTCAAAGCAAATCTGGGAAAATGTTACTACAGATTCTCATCAAGGAAGCTGGGGTCTTTGGGGACCAGAGAAGATATCCTCTATTATCTCTCAAAACATTCTCCTGGAGCGAGTTCTTACTGTTTGGGTGAGTGTTGCCCTTGGAAACATCACAGAAGAGTCTGCATGTGCCCATGCATACTGTATTTTGAAAACATTTTGAGCAAGGGACCCCCAGTTAAGGCCCTCTGCTATTAAGGCTGCAGAAGATGCCAAGACAGTCTCCCCTAAACTCTGACCCTATAATCAGATGATTTCTGCCAGTGCCACACTTATTCAGAGGCTAGATTCACATCCTGATATCTGAGCCTGGCAGAGAATGGCATGAATGAGGAAACATGCTAATTATGAGACCAAGGAGAGGAGAGAGAGTGGAACACAAAGCAAAGAATGTGTGAATCCCTTAGGATTGGGGATCCAGAGAAGAAGGCCTGTCAGTCCCTTCTCACCTCGGAGATGTTAGACAGGTACTCAAAACCAGACTCCTGTTTGTGTAGAAATATCCATACAAGCAGAAGTGGTAGAACTCTTGACATAGAAAAGGGCTGGCACTGAGGGCAACCAGAAAGGGTAGAAGGATAGGCTGAGGATTTTGGGTCCAGCCAGACCAGGGTTAGGTCTTTGATACATGGACTGAGAAACAAAAAAACTTGATCTTCCCTTACAACCCAGAATCAACAAGTGCCACAGTTGGACCTGCAGAGCGCTACCCTGTAGGTTTTTTCCTCAGGAGAAGGAAGAATTCAGATTGCTACAGGACTCTGTGAACCAATCATATCTCCATCTGACTGCTTGGAATTTTCCCCCTCAGACAACATGGACCAATTACAGTTTAGTATCTCCATTACTATGAACCAAACATCTTAGCATTGCCACTTGAAATTTTTCTGGACATGACGACAAATGGATATTCAACTGAATACTTTCTCTGGATTAACAGTATTCCAACTTTATACCTTAACACCTTCCCAAGTCTAGTCAAGCACTTCCCTCCTATATCCAACATTATAAACCATCCAGTTGATAGGTTTTCTCTTTCCTGGTAGTCCCTTCTGTTGTATCTTGGGTATGTTGGAGAAGGGTAGGATTCTGAATTTTGCTTCCACCTTCACCTATAGTTCTAGGTTTCTTTCTTTCTTTCTTTTATAACTTTTTATTTTATTTGTTTATTTTATTGGTGCTGAGGGTCAAACCCAGGGCCTTGCACGTGCGAGGCAAGTGCTCTACTGCTGAGCCATAACCCCAGTCCAGTTCTAGGTTTCTTGTAACAAAGTTTGTGAGCTTAGGAACCTTCTGGTCTGAAGCTCTGGGAAATCTAGGACTCTCCTGTTATGAAGAAGGAAAAGAGAAGGAAGTGCTCTTGTACCTGGGCTAAGTTCCCTTTCAGCTTGGCTTAGCAAAGAATAGAGTGTGGTCATATAACCCCTGTCCAACAGGACTGACAAAGGCCCATGAAACTGGTCTGCAGAACAGGACTTAAAGAGATTGGGAAGTGCCAGGTGCAGCGCACACACATAATCCTAGCCACTCTGGGGCTGAGGCAGGAGGATTGCAAGTTCAAAGCCAGCCTCAGCAATTTAACCTGGCCTTGGGCAATTTAGAGAGACACTGTCTCAAAAGAAAAAATAAAAAAGGCTGGGGATGTGGCTCAGTGATTGAGTGCCCCTGGGTTAAATTCCCAGTACCAAACAAACAAACAAGAGAGTGGGAAGCCTGTGTAACCTCAGCAGGAAACACTACATATGATCATGGCTCTAACCTTTTTACGTAAACATATGCAGCCTATGTTTCCTTAATGCTAGAAGGAAGCAAGGAAGTCGGGGAGGAAATGGGTTGGGAGAAAGGGGAAGATCTGAGAATGGAGAATTAGGAGGAGGCATGAGAGCAGGGGATCCTGGGGAGACTGTTTTTTTGTTTTGTTTTGTTTTTTTAATTTTTTTTTTAGTTGAACATGGACACAGTACCTTTGTTTTAGTTATTTATTTATTTTATGTGGTGCTAAAGATCGAACCCAGTGCTTCACATGTGCAAGGCAAGTGCTCTACCACTGAGCCACAACCTCAGCCCCGAGCCTGGGTTTTGAAAGAGCAATGCCAGAATTGGAGGTGGACAGGAGAAATTCAGGTTCAGCAACACTAATGAGAAAAGCACACTGCACTAGTACTTAATGAGACATGAGTTCCAATCCTGAATCTGTCATTAATCAGGTAGTGAGGTTGGGCAAATTATCCTACTTCTTTGTATCTCAGATTGTGAATTTGTAAAACACAGATAATACGGTTATTTATCAAAGGGATTGGGAGAGCATAGCAAGCATTCTGAAGAGTTACAAACATTGTCCTTCCATTTGGGATTACAGTTATTTATAGATGCCTCCAGGTCCTTTGGCCTCTTTCCAGCTTCTGTGTGTATCTTTTTTTTCATTTGTTTGTTTGTTTGTTTTGGTACTTAGGATTGAACCCATGGGTGCTTTACCCTTGAACTACATCCTCAGTAGTTTGAGATAGGGTCTCACTAAATTGCCCAGGCTAACCTTAAACCTGCGATCTTCCTTCCTCAAGCTCCTCAAGCTCCTTCTAGGACTACAGATGAGTACCACTGTGCCCAGCTAGCTGTTTGGTTTTGATTTGGGAGTTTCATTATACTTCTCAGGATGGCCTCCAACTCCTAGGCTCAAGCAATCCTTTTACTTTAGCCGCTCAAGTAGCTGGGATTTCAAAAATGCAACCTCCACATCTGGCTTCTCTGTGAGGATCTTTACCCTAAAGAATATATGTGACTTGCCTAGGATAACCTAGCACATCAGATGCCAAAGTCAATTTTCTAACACCTGAGGTACTGACCTGAGGCCATCACATCTGTGCAAGCATTTGTGGGGCATTTCCGTTTTCATCCTGATTACCTCTGACTCTGGCTCTGTGGCTCTTGCTGGCAAGGGGGATACCTAACTGGACAGCTTGTGTGTGTGTGTGTGTGTGTGTGCACATGTGTATATGAGGTTGGGGTGAGGGTGAGAATGACACAGAGAAAATTACTTATTTCTTTTCTTCCTTTTTTGGTACTAAGGATACTAAGGAATTGAACTCAGTGGTACTTTATCACTAAGCTACCTCCCCAATCCCTTGCTAAGTTGCTGAAGGCCTGACTCACTAAGTTTCTGAGGCTGCCCTTAAACTTGCAATCCTCCTGCCTCAGCCTCCCTAGTCATTGGGATATAGGCATGTGCCACCACACCTGGACCTGTCTGGCTATTTAAAGGGAAGCTTCCCTTAATCCCCATACTTCACAATGCTCAAACTTACTGTATACTCACATCACTTTGGGACCTTTTTAGAATGCAGATTTTGATTCAGTAGGTCTGGGAAGTGGGGTGGCAAGGTACTATATTTCTTTCAAGCTCTCAGGTGACAGTTATCAGACCTCACTTTGAGTAACAAGGTTGTAACTTACCCATCACTACTCCTAACTTTGACACCCGTGGTCCAGAAGGTAAATAGTGGGCTCAGGGCCATGCCTGGCCATGTGTGCATGCGTGGTGTGTGTGAGTATATGATATTCACTGTAGGTTCTCTTTCCTGCCTTAATGGGTGCAAGGTTGTGGCTCAGGCCCTCACATGGTATAAATGTACTCCAGAAGCAAATCCCAAAACACACACTTTCTCTCCCAGAGCAGCACGCATTGAGAGCCCTGGCCCGCTCCCTGTCTCCTCCTCCACTGAAGGCCAGGCTGACACACACCCCACAGCAGAGGACTCACCACCTTGAAGTCTTCAGCGCTGCAGACCTCCCCCCGGAAGTGGCAGGAGAGCAGCATGTCTCTAATGTCGTGTCCTGCTCGGTCATAGAACTCACGCATGTTGAAGGGCTTGGGCTTGAAGCTGCGGAAGTTGGCCTTGTCCTGCAATATCTCCAGCTGCTTTTCATCGGCCATCTGTGTGTCTGGTATCTCATACCTGGAGCCCGGGGGTGAGTGGCACATGGATCAGCACAACCACCAGTGCCCATCCCTTACTTGTGGGGGATAGCATCCAGCCCCGGGATCAGCCCTGGGCATAGATAGGCAAAGAAGGAGAGCTGGTCATGTCTAGAGGGCCTGCCACATGTAGTTTGAGAAGACAGAAGTATCTGGGCATCTCAGTACATGGGTTAGAGGAAGCATGGATAAAGTGGCAGCCATGGCTTTTATAATATAGTCTCTACCCTTTAAAGGTGGTCTGTCCTAAATGAGGAGATCAGAACACAGTGGCAGGAAGGAGGGAAAATCTCACTCCAGAGAGTACCAATGTTAACTCAGGCTGGGTAATGGTAGAACTGTTTTGGACTATCCTGGAATCAGAGATTAGGTGCCTTAATTAGGTGCTCAGCAGTGCCCCAACTTCTCTGCTATGAGTGGCAGGCTTGAGGGGTGGCTAGAGGGCTGGGTTGGCTGGTTCTGTGGTAGGGTAGAGAGGCAAGCACCCTGACTAAGAGATGAATCTGCCACTGTCCTGAGATAAGAATACATATGGGGCTGGGTGTGGTGGCACACATCTGCAATCCAAGAGACTCAGGAGGCTAAAACAGGAGAATCTCAAGTTTGAGGCCAGCCTTAGCAATTTAGCAAGACCCTGTCTCAAATAAAAAATAAAAAGGATTGGGGATATAGCTCAGTGGTAAAGCATCCTTCGGTCCAATCCCCAATATAAAAAAAAGAGAGAGAGAGCACATATGGGGCCCTTCCAGCTGTCCATTCAGAATCCCCATGTTCATAAGCAGGGCGCAAGGGTGGGTGGGAGCCACCCACCTGTTGTTGAGCAGGGCCAGCAGCTCCCCAGCATGGTACAGGTCATTTTTGGAGACTTGGCTAAAGCGGAACTCATTGAGGTTGCACAGCGTGACGGCAGGGAAGGTGAGCTGGGAGGCAGCCACCTCGTCGAGCTTGGTGACGTGGTGGTAGTGGAAGTAGTACTGCACACGCTCGGTGCACACACACAGCAGCACAGCCAGTGAGCCCAGGAAGCACAGGGCCCACAGTGCCCGCTTCAGGGACAGCCGCTCGTAGGAGAAGATGTGGGCCAGACCGTGCAGCGTTGAGCTGCTGGCGAAGGCCTGGATGCTCACCGGCTGGACGCCACCCACCTCCTCCTCCTCGGCTTTCAGTTCCATCCTTGTCTAGGGGATCCTGGTGGGGAGGACAGGGAAAAGACAGAGTCTGCTATTGTCCTGAGATAAGAGTGCACATGGTGCCCTTCCAACTGTGTCCATCCAGAATCCCCATCTCCAGAGGTCTGTGCTCCTGGGGCAGAAGACTTCCCTAGTGTTCAAGGCGAGAAGTGTCTGGCTAAGGGACCTGTCCCAGGACAAGGCTCCTCCAAATAGAGGCTTGGGGGGTCATCTGAGGCCAAGAGAATGCTCTCCCAGGGAATCTTTCTAGGCTAGAGGAGACCCCAGATAGTCACTGAAGGGTGAGAGGGAAGTCTTGATGCTCCCAAGGAAGGCACAGGAGTTCCCTCGAGATGTGGGGTCACTCTGGGACAGGAATGTCTACCTATCCTGGAGATAAAACTCCCCCAGATAGGCTAAACCTAGGATCAGGAGCTCCTCTCCTGATCAAGGGTATCCTGGGCTCTCCCTCCCAGGAGCTAAACCTGGGCCAGAAAATCCCCAGGGTGGTGGGTATACAAGGGGAGGGGCCCAGCCTGAGTACTCACCTGGGGTGTCTCCAGTTCTTATGTAGGCGCAGGCGTGTGTGTGTGTGTGTGTGTGTGTGTGTGTCTGTCTGTCTGTCTTTGGGGTGAGGGGTGGGGGTGGCGGGTTGCCCGAGGTGGATGNTCATACCTGGAGCCCGGGGGTGAGTGGCACATGGATCAGCACAACCACCAGTGCCCATCCCTTACTTGTGGGGGATAGCATCCAGCCCCGGGATCTGCAGGGATCCATCGTCCGGCCCGGAGGCGGCGGGAGGGGTGGAGGAGGGGTGAGGGTGCGCGTGCGCGCCTACGAGTGTCTGCGAGGCTGTCTCTGGGCCGGTGTGAGCGCGGGGCCCCTGGCCCGCGGAGCGGAACGCAGAGCTCCAGGCGCTGGCTTGTCCCCTCCTCCCCGCCGCTCTTGGCAACGCTGCCTCCCTCTGGTCCCGGAGCCGTCTCCTTGCCTGTGAGGTCCTATGGCCTGTTATGTGACTATGTGATGTGTGTGTGTGTGTGCGCGCGCGCGCGCGTGTGCGCGCAGGAAGGAGGGTATCTGCCCCCAGCGTCCCCCTCCCCGCGTTGTCTCCTTCGGATCGATGCTTCTGCCTCTTGCTGCTGCTTCCTCTGGTGGCACACGCACACGTGTACACACACACAAGCTCCGAGTCACACTTGACTGATTCAAGCACTTGCCCTTGTGGAGACATAGACACATTCAGACCGGAGTCATACCATGCCACTTACAGCTATACAGATACACATCACAGACGTCCACACAACCCAGAGGCCTGACCACAGGACAAGCACTCAGCGGCTTACACGTATCCACTCACCTCTTCTTATCCCGGCTCCCCACCTACATGTGACACATAGATACATACATGCACATATGTGAACAAGCACACAGCCTTGGCCACCCAGAATCCATCCTTATAGAGCTGGCTTGTCTGGGGGCAGGGGGTATGTTTGCAGCTCCTCACTACCAAATCTCTAAAGGAGGAGCAGATGGAAGGAAGAAGAAATAGCCAGAGCTCAAGGGAATTGGAACAGAAGTAAGGAAAGGGGGAAAGGGAATGAGAGGGGTACAGGGTTGAAAAACGTGGCAAAGGGGATCTGGGCTTAGGAGTGGAGCCGAAGTCTGGGTATTGAACCCAGGCCTGGGGTCTGTTCCTGAAGCTCTTACCGCTCTCTTTCCCTCCCTCCCTCCTCCTTTCTGACAGGCCTTTGGGGGAGGGGCCTCTGTATCCAATTAACAGAGAAGGAGCAATCAAGGGGAAGTTGTTAATTTGCTGATGCTCATTAGGGGCTCTTAGCACTGAGGCTGTTGAGGTCTGATGGTGTCAGATGATGAGGGGGGTGCAGGGAACCAGAATGGTATCTTCAATGGCTCCTTTGCTACTCTTACAGGCTGGTGCAGCTCTGCAAGAAGGAAGATGAGAGGCGGGTCCCCGGGACGTGATGCTGGGTTTTAAGTTGGAAGAAGGAACCTGAAATGAGGAGGGGATGACACAGTGGGAAAAAGTTGGATGAGAAGTTGTGAGTTGTTAGGAGAAGGGAACACATGAGGAATCAGTAAATAAGTCGGAGCTCTCTAGATGGGGTGTGGATTTAAGACTATGGAGGTTGGGGATCCACTTACTAGGGTCCTGGGCACAGAGGTGCTGTAAGAAAGGGAGGAAGGATTTCCTATTAAGGTCTTGGGTTGAGGAGCTGTCCAGCAGCACCAGGAGGTGCAGGAGGGCTGTCGTGTCCTTGGGCAGCCACTGGGTGGCAGTACGCCCCCAGATACTTAGACTCCACTTGAGGGTATTTGGGAGTGGGAATTCCTATGGGAGGGTCCCATATAGGGACCTGAGGAAGCAGTGGACCTAATTGATTCCTGAATCCCAAAATGTCTTCAGGGGGAGGGGAGGATCATCTTAGAGCATCTGTAATTCTTCCACATTTCCACCCTCACAGGCTGAGTGACACATTGGAGCTTCTTCTAATGGCTGCAAATTGCTTCAATCATTTGGGATGTTACTGAGGGAGCAGCGGGGGTGGAGGGAAGGTGATGAGGTGAGGTGGAGGCAGGCAAAGACTGATTGAGGCCAACAGTAGCTTCAGGAGGAGTTTGGGGGAAGATCAAAGGCATGAATCAAGGGATCTCAGCTCCTAGACATGGTCCTGCCATTTATTAGCATGGGCAGGTCCCTTGACCTCTTTGAGCCTGTTTCCTCATCTATAAGATTAAGAGAATGTTGATTTCACAGGGTTTTTTGAGAATTACACGAGATAATGCATGAAAAATGTTTAGAACATTGGCTTATACTTAGTAAATCCTCAAGAGTAAATAACAATTATTATAAGCATTAGTATTTAGATCTGGTGGTAAAACTGCCAAGGCAGCCACATCAGGACAGAGTCTAAGTCAGTGTTTCTCAACACATTCGAATTACGCAGGGAAGCTTTTCAAAATGCTGATACAATGGACCCATCTTAAATCAAATCTCTAGTGGTGGGGCCCAGAACTCCCAACTTTATTTTCACCCAGGGGTGCTTTCCTAGTGAGCTATATCCCAAATACTCTCCACCTTTTCTCTTTTCTCTGAGATAGGTTCTTACTAAATTGCTTAGGCTGGCCTTAAATTTGTGATCCTTTTGCCTCAACCTCCCAAGTTGGTGAGATTATAGGCATGTGCCACCATGCCCAGCTTTTTTCAACTTTTAAAGACCTCTATAATGCAGTCAATCTTGGGGGAACTTAGCTCTTCAGAATTTGTGGGTCTGGGTTAATCCTTCATAGTATCTCAGCCCCCAGCCTTAAGAAGTTCTTTCTTATACTCAGCCTAAATCCCTCATGCTGTAATTTTCTCTTCCTTTGAAATGAAGTGGGTTCCTGCATACCCCCTCCCTGTGCTATATATTGCAGCAAGTCTCCATTGAGGCTTTTCCTGTATCAAACTCCAGAATGGAGTCTGGGGAGAAGGTGAGGAGTGGCATAGTCCCTGCCCTCAAAGTTTCCCAGTAGCAAATGAAAGATGAATATGTTGCCAGATAACTCTAATGCAAAGGTCAAGGGTGAAATAGAGGGACGGACCAGCTCTGCCAGCATAGAGTAGCAGAGGGGCAGTCATTCTGGCAGGGCTTTGTGGGGCCTGGATGAAGAAAAAAAAGAAGTTGGCACTGCCGGGGTCTTACTAAGATGACACTTGAGGGATTCAAGGACTATGATTAGTGTCCCACTGCTCCTTTCTGCTTCTCTGGGCCCACCTGCCTCTTGTCTAAGCCCTGACAGACCCTGGCTCATTCATCCTCTTCTCAGTTTATTGTCCATACTTCCTTATCTCTGGCCCCTGCAGTTTCCAGACCTCAGAACTTTTCTCCTCTGGTGGCTAAAAGAGAAACTGGCTTGAAGATGTTTCTCTCTCCACTGGAGAGAGGCATCTGGCCAGGATCCTCCCAGGACTCTGGCACCCTGCTGACCAGGTTTCAAATCCGTTCTGCCACACAAGTGCTGTGTGGCCTTAAGCAAATAACTTAGCCTATCTGAGTCTCACCTTTCTCCACAAACCATAAAATCCAGCTAATGCCCACGCTGATAAAAACAATGTGTGCCTAGCAAACAGTATGTGTTCCATCAATAGTGGCAAGCATGACAATCATCCCTGAAAGGCTGATGGGGGCAAATTCCCTGTGGATGCTTCTCTTGCAGATGGCCCCATCTGCTCTAGGTGCAAAAGCACTCTCCAGCCTCTCAGAGATGGGTGGGGATGAGGGGAGGGCATAGGAGGGACAAGGCCCCCTGGGACTCCCAGGCAGCTCTTCTCTCGCTCCCCGTGTGTGAAATCACACGCGGCCCAATCTGTCTGCATCTATTTCTTCTGCCAGCTCAGCAAATGCAGAGATAATTAAGGAGTTAATTATCAGGCAGTTGGGAAGGGGCTGGGGACCCATCGGAACACCCCTCCTCCACCCTTCCACACTCATGTTGCCCCACCATGACCCTCACCTTCTTCCCTTGCTTTCTCTCTTTTCTGATCCAAATGCTCCTTTTACCTACCTCCCATACTTCTCTGCTGCCTTTAAACTTCCTCCCCCTACCCTGTGTAGTCTCATTCTTCGTCCTTCATTCCTCTCTCTAATCTCTTTCCTCCTCCCCTCAGATTTTGCCCCTTTCTCACTCAAGTCATTGCTTCTACAAGCCTTCAATTGCTCATCCCTCCTCCCCACTTCTTCCTCCTGTCTAGCTTCCCTTCACTCTCTACTCCTTCTCTTCTTCCCATCATCACCCTCCTTTCTCCAACTTGAATTTGGGTATCAGTAAATGTGCCTAGTTTTCTGGTTCATAATGTGGGAGTCCACATCTGCTACAAGTCAGCAGGTTCAATTGCCTGCAGGTGTCTGCCTCTGTAATCCTGAAGGAGCCTCCTGTGGTCCTTGCCCTCTCCCAGCAACTTGCACTCCTGGCTTCCTGGGCATCTCAGGATCTCTTTCTTGTGCCAGTGCATCTCTGGGGCACTCTCTACCCATGCTGATAACCCTGTCTGTGTTCCCAGGCTCATGATGGACACTTCTTTTCCTTCTCCACTCCCAGGCGGGCTGGCAGATGGCCACCTTTCTTCTGTCATGCATCACAATTCATGTCAACATGTCACTTTTTGAATTCACAGCTTCGAAAAGGAGGGATCATTAAAGAGATAATATGTGCGTGTGTAAATACATTTATATGTATAAATATATCAGGGAGAGAGGAGAGAAAAGCAGAGAGCAAGAGAGTGGAGAAATCAGGGCAAGATAGAGATTAAAAAGGCAGATGAATGCACAATACAGCATGGGAGGAAGGAATGGAGAGACAGATACTGAAATGGAGGGAAAGAGTGGGTAAGGACAGACGTAGAAAGGGACATTGATCTAGAAAAAAGACTGATAAGGTTGCTTCAAAAGTCTGGATCTTCCTTTTTCTTTTCTTTCTTTCTTTCTTTTTTTTTTTTTTTAGTACTGGGCATCGAACTTGGCCTTGCTAGGCAAGGGCTCTACCACTGAGCTACATTCCCAGTACTTTTTTTTTTTTTTGTATCAGGAATTGAACCCAGAGGCATTTAACAACTGAGCCATATCCCCAGCCCTTTTTATATTTTATTTAGAGACAGGGTCTCACTAAGTTGCCTAGGGCCTTGCTAAATTGCTGAGGCTGACTTTAAACTTGTGATCCTCCTTCCTCAGTCTCCAGAGCGATTGGGATTACAGACCCAGTCTGTTTTATTTTGAGACAGTGTCTTGCTAAATTGCCCAGGTTGGCCTCAAACTTGTGATTCTCCTGCCTCAGGCCCCTGAGTATCTTGGGATTACAGGCATATGCCACTCAGCCAGCTACGCCTGGGTCTTTGAGAAGGAGAGGGAATAGGAGGGAAATAGAAGGCCCACAGAGTGTGGGGGCTTTTCCTCCTCCAGAGAACTTCCCATATTAAACCCTTACCCTAGCACTGACCCCCAGGTCTCTTCTGGACCACCTGCCATGGTTTCTCTGGGGGGAGGGGGCTCTGGCATTTTGGATGGTCTGTCTTCTGCCTTTCCCTTGCACTCACTTCAGGTGAGGTATCCCAGATAGGCATAAACTATTTTGACTCCCAAAGGAGGGGTCGGCAGCAGAGAAGGATTGTGGACAGGTAGGTGAGTGAATGGTGAGGTCCTGGCATTCAGTAGGTGCATTGTATCCAGGGCGTTTTCAGACAGGGATTGAATCTCCTGCTCTAGGACCTGGCCTGAGCCTGGCAAATGCAGCTGCTCAGTAGTGTTAAATGAGCCGCATAAATAAGAGCATACCTGGGGGTTCTGGCTGGGTCTGGGGGTCCCCCAGGCCTGGGGGCCCTTTCCTTTCCTTGCATCAGTTGGGCCTACAGGGCGCATGTGTCTCTGAGCTGTGCCCCAGCTAAGCAGTCTTCCCCCACCCCAGGAGGACTCTTCTACAGCCCGCTGCCCTTCCCCATGGGCCTCCCTCCCACCTAACCCGGCTCCGTGGAAGGCGCAATCTCAGCGCCCAGGGCGGCCACGGAGCCGGAGGAGGCAGTGCCGGTGAATAATTCATGGGGCTGGGAGGCCCTTATCTCCCTGGCCGGCCCCACCCGGGGCCCCTGCGCTGGGCCGCCGTCCCTCGGCTCTCCGCTTTATCTCGACGCCCAGCTTGTAATGCAGCCCGCCATATCACAG
>NW_025999960.1:15861984-15905491 GCF_001458135.2 Marmota marmota marmota | reverse complement strand
GTGGGGAGGTGCCGGGGCGCAGAAGCTGGGATCTTTCCGATTTCAGACTCCAGCGACTTAATCCTCTCCCAGGCCTGCAGGAAGGGGAGGAACAGGGTGTTGCAAGCCAAATTTCATCATCAGCGGCAGCCCCAACAGAGGGAGGAGGAGGCGAGGGGCTAACAGACGGGAGAGGCAGCGGCGCTGGCGCGGAAAGGGGAGTTGTTTGGAAACAGGGTAAAAGGCGGTCCTCAGCCTGGTTCACAGACGGCTGGGCTTGTCAGGAGCTGGGACTCAGGGCCGTGTGGGGTGCACGTGGGCACATGTATGCTCACACACAGGAGCTCTGGGCACATGGGCATACCTCTTTGGGAGCTGACACCAGTCTGGTGTCTGCCTTGCTTCACACGTCACCTGGCACAGAATAGCCTAAAAAAGTGTTGACTGACGAAGGGGCTGAATGTCTGGGGGAATATTGATGAGCTGAGCAGATCCAGCTCCACATGCTCCTGGAATCTGGCTCTACGATCTTCATGCCATCTGCCCCGTGGGCCCTGGCAAGTGCTGACTGCTGGCTTCCTATTGTGTCCTCATGGTCTACTAGGTCAGTGAGGGTGGCCTAGGGAACCTGCAGGTTTCTGCTACTTCTGCTTGGATAACCTGACTACCCAGAGCTAGAGGAATCCACAACTTGTTGGCAGAGCACCTACTGCACAACAGGCTGTGGGCAGAGCAGTCCTGGGTTTCCCAGGATCAATCAGAAATGGGACTTGTTGGCGGGCTGGGGCTGTAGCTCAGTGGCAAAACGCTTGCCTAGCACGTGAGTCATTGAGTTTGGTCCTTAGCACAATAAGTAAACAAACAAACAAAAATAAAGGCACGCTGTCCACCTACAACTATAGGTCAGTGAGGGTGACCTAGGTAACTATTTTTTAAAAATGGGTCTTGTCTTTAAGAGGGTAGGGGACTAGGATGAAGCAAAGAGATAGTGATTTTATCTATCTGGTGGGTGATGGGGAATAGTGAGGGTCAAGGCTGGTCAGGTGGCAGAGAGGTAAGGACAGGAAGATTCCTGGTGTCAGGCTGGGGTTGTGGCTCAGAGGTAGACCGCTCCCCTAGCACGGGCAAGGCCCTGGGTTCGATCCTCAGCACGACATAAAAATTAATTAATTAAATACATTGTGTCCACTACAACTAAAAAATAAAATATTTTAAAAAAATGATTTCTGGTGTCATATGGAGAGGCTTGGATTTGTCCTCGGAGTGGTGGGCAGCAATGGGAGGATTTTGAGCTCCAGGTGAAATGGTGTTAGTTGGGGGGGTGGTAGGTAACTATACCAAATCTATTAAGTACTTAGGAGTTAAGTACATGGCATTGTACCAAGTGCCATGTAAGGAATTATCTCATTAAATCCTTAGTAATGTTATCCCATTTTATAGATGAGGAAATTGAGTCACAGAGGTGTTGGTAATGAATGGAATCAACTGAAGACACAAAAATCAGAGATAGAAAGTTTAGGATGATAAATTATTTACTGACTGCAAGATCTTTGAGGCATGGAAAAAAAGACTCATTATATTTATTACTTGATTTTCAATTTATTAATCTTTATTCAATTATTCACATTCCCCTAAATATTCTCATATTACATATGCAACCGATAAATAAAAATTTTAAATTTAACAAATTATATTTCTCCAAATATGTAAACGTTGATTACAAATGAAATCAAGCTCTTCATAAATCTAACCGTTTTTGTTTTGTTTTTGTTCTTTGTGGTACTGGGGATTGAACCCAGACTCACCCTACCACTGAGCTACATCCCAATTCCTTTTTTAAAATTTTATTTTGAGACAGGGTCTTGTTAAATTGCCCATGCTGGGGGCTGGGGTTGTGGCTCAGTGGTAGAGCACTTGCCTAGCATGTGTGAAGCACTGGGTTTGATTCTCAGCATCCTATATAAATAAATAAATAAAATAAAAGTTCATCAACTATATATATATATAAAATTGCCCATGCTAACCTCACACTTGCAATCCTTCTGCCTCAGTCTCTTGAGTAGCTGGGATTACAGATGTCTATTATTGTTCCTAGCTATCAGTCTTTCTTAAAAACTTCAAATATCATTAAAAGTAGACAAAAAGGAAGCTGGGAATATAGCTCAATGGTAGAGCACTTGGCTAGCATGTGGGAGGCTCTGGGTTCAATCTCCAGTACCACAACAAATAAAATTAAAACAGACAAAACATACAATATTATGAAACACACATAATTACGAAAATCCCCACCCATTACAAAACCAATATCATGAGTTTAAATTTCTTTGTTCAAAATTTATAATATTGCATTTTTTCTTATTCTTTTTTTTTCCCTTCTTCTCAGGAATAGGGTTTTCCTGACTTAAACGAAGAGTGGAGATTTACCTTCTCCCATAGGCGGAAGCTGCAGATTGGGAGGATTGGAGATTGAGAAGGGCACACAAGTCCTGGGGGTGTGGGGCTTATAAGGAGATTCTCCTGGAACTTTTTATGCAGCCCTTCACCTATTCCATCAGAAATTGTCCTCTTTCCATTTGGACCAATCACAGGTTCTCATTTGTGTTTGTATGACCCTAATCTTTTTCCCAAAATGATTCTAGTTCTGAGTGCCTTATCTTTACAGCACAGCCCCCGTGTAACCACTGTTCTGAGTGGGGCCTGGTCTGGTTCAGTTAAGCCGAAAGTCTTTGGTCAATTGGTTAACTGGAACTACATCCTTTCCTTCTCATCAACCACTAAGACCTACAGTATTGTCAGCTCGGGTGCTGAAGCGAGGTTCTGAGATGAGGTATTAAGGGCTTAAATTAAGGCAGTGGCAATGAAAATAAAAAGGAAAGGACAGTTTTTAGAAACTCCATGAAGGCAAAATTGACTTCTATTAAATGGAGGATAATAGTTACCTCATACAATCAAATGAGAGTACATGTGAAGCCCTTTGTAGCTTATAATCACCATTAAATCCTAGTTGTTTTTTGCTTTTGTTATTATGCTACCATTATGAGATGGCCAAGGACAAAACCTTAAGGGGTTCACTCAAATTTAAGGGGTGAACAGAAGGAGGGGAGGCAGGTAGGGAGTCTGAAAGAAAAGGAAACTGAGAGAGATGGGTCATAAAAATGGGAGACAGATGAGGAAAGAAGTGTTACACAGGGCAATAGGATGCAGGAAAGAAACACTGAAGTATGTCACAGGTGCCCATGAGAAAAGTGGAAGGGGAATGAACTAGAAGGGGACAGTGTGGGAGTGTTAGGAGTCAGAAGGGAAATAAAAGAGGTGAGTGATATCTTAGAATTGGCGGATGGTAACTGATTGGATGTGCTGATGGGGGCCACAGGGAAAGCTGGCAATTCTAAGGTTATACTGTTGGGTCCTGGGCAGATGCAAGAAAGGAAGATGGAGGTAGTCCTGGGTTCCTACAAAGCACAGAACAGAGCCTCCCCACTGTGAACAGGTTTGACTTTCCTTTGCATACAGAAACTGGGTCATATGGTCCTTAATCTCTTAGAGTAGCTATAACCTTCCACTCATCCTTTACCCTTTTCACAAGAAGTGGCATCGTATATATTTAGGACTGGCAGAGTCTTTAGAGATCATCTAATCCATGCTCTTTCTTCACTATTTTACTGATGAAGATACTGAGGCCTGAAAGCAGAAGCAGCAATATTAGTGAGTGACAAAGCTGGAATTAACATCTTGGTTTCCTGATTCCTAATCTAATATCTTTCTCCCCTGTCACTCAACCTGGTTGATCCAACTGTAGGAAGATTTGGTCTCCATGATACCCAGTATATCCTGGCTGCCTAAAGTGCCTTTTCTGTGGCTGGGGTTGTGGCTCAGCAGTAGAGAGCTCGCCTGGCATGCACGAGGCACTGGGTTAGAGCCTCAGTACCACATAAATGTGAAATAAGGATACTGTGTCCATCTAAAACTTAAGAACAAATATTTAAAAAAAAAATAAAGTGCCTTTTCCACACATTAGGTTTTCTTTTGGCTTACCAAACTTAAAAAAACTCTGGCATTGGTGTAGTAATTGGGGCTGTGATGGTAGTCTTGTAGGGATAAGACTTAAGAAAAGATGAGCCCTTTCTTTACTTATCAAATAACAGGGGTGATGTTGGAGGAAACTAAAAAAAATAGGGGGTCATCAGAAGTGGTGAGAGATTGGAGGTAGAAGATAGAGAACATAGGCTCCCATGGGTTTAGTGTAGCTCTGGCCTAAAGCTTATGGGAAGAATTGAGCAAGGAAACATGAAGTCATGGTGGGTAGGCTGTGTCTACAGAGGTGCACCAACTGGAGATGACATGAGTTCAGTGTCAGTTGGGGCAGGTGGCTTTATCTAACTTGAGAGAACTACAGCCCAGCCCAGAACTGGAAGCACCTCTCTGTCTGCCCTGGGCCTCTGACCACTCTCTCACCCTCCTCCCTTTGACTGCTGACAGTAATTGCTCTCCCTTTGGTGATTACTTAGCTCATTAATTGCCTAAAGGAGAACAGCAGCCTATGGTGAAGGTGATTGGCAGAGAAAATAATGGGTAGGAAGAACTCTAGGGGAATGGACCTGGAATGGGGCTGGAGTACAGAAGAGAGTGTGTCTTTTATATCTGACCCCAGCCTGTTGGGTTCCCTCAGTGAAATTCAATTTGAGGAAGCACTTTTCAATTCTAATATGGACAACAATACTTTCATTCTCAAACATCTTACCATTCCTGTTTAATTACCACCATCAGAACCGTAACCCTCCAGCTTTCCTCCCCTATTGTCATTGTCACTACCATCACCATTTTGGTAGGTGATCTCTATGTTAGCTTCCAATGACCCCTGCCTCCTGGTATTTTTCCACTGTGTAATCCTATCCTTTTGAATATGGGTTGTGTTTAATGACTTGTTTCGCATTAATGGAATTGAGCAGAGGTGATGGGATATTGCTTCAAAGATTAGACTACCATCACCGGAAGCAATGGTGGATGAGTTAAACCCAGTGACTCAGGAGGCTGAGGCAGGAGGAGGATCACAAATTGGGAGTGCAGCCTCAGTGATTTAGTGAGGCCCTAAGAAACTTAGAGAGATCCTGTCTCAAACAACAAAAAGGGCTGGGGATGTAGCTCAGTGGTAAAGTGCCTCTGGGTTTAATCCCTAGTATAAAAAAAAAAAAAACAACCTATCAAAAGACTTTGGCTTTCATTTTAGGTATTCTATAAGTTGCACTGAGGAAAGCCAGCTGCCATGCTGTCAGCTACCCATGGAGAAACCCACACTGCAAGTAATGAAGGGAGGCCTTAGGTCAACATTCAGCAAGGTTCAAGAGCATAAGAGGAACTGGATCCTGCCAATAATCATGCACATTTACTTGGGAGCAGATAGTCCTTCAGTCAAGACAACAGATGAGAACTGTACCCCTGCTGTCACCTTGGTAAACAGGCTTGTGAGAGACTGTGAGACAGAGGTATCCAGCTAAGACATGCTAATTTCTGACCCACAGAAACTACAAGATAATGAATGTATGTTGTTTTGAGTCACTAAGTTTTGGTTACCAAAAATAAGGGTAATTTGTTATGCAGCAATAGGTAACTAATGTAGTCACCATCACCATCACCATCACCATCTTCAAACTCACATCATCAATATCACCATCTCCATAACAACATGTTCTCAAACTTACTACTATAACTGCCATCACTGCCATTGCTGCTGTTATCATAGTCACCACCATTACTTTAAACTCAAATATGGATTCCCATGGGCACCATTACCACATTATCAGCTGCAGAAGTCTTTCTAGCACCCAATATGTGCCAGACCCCACTCAAGCCCTAGGATTACAAAGACATAGGGGACATAATCTATGCCCTCAGAAAATCTATTGGATACTAGTTGAGGAATTATGACACAGTTATAAAAAGTGAATATTAAATCAAGGAAGTCTATGCTTATTGACACTGTGGATCAGGGTGGTAGGAGAAGACTTTGTGCAGCAGAGGGCACCTAATCTAGGTCTTCAAGGACCAATGAGATTGGGAGAAGCAGTGGAGGAAGAGGAAGATGTGAATTAGCTTGATACTTCTGGATAAAAATGAAATGAGGAGATCTCAGGGGGGAATCCATTATGGGGAGCAATGGGAAGTGAGTTTGGAGCCAGAAAAGAAGCACATGGAAGTATATTGCATTATAAATTTGTGCATGACTTTATACTTTCCAAAGCATTTTCTGGGCTGCTATTTCATGAAGGCCACCTACTTCTTCTTCTTTTAAATGGATATAATATCTTTATTTATTTATTTTTATATGGTGCTGAGGATTGAACTCAGTGCCTCACACATGCAAGGCAAGACCTCTACCACTGACTGAACTTCAGCCCCAGCCCAAGATCATCTTCTTTAATAGAAGGGAAAACTATGGTTTACAGGAATTTAAATGGGCTAGGGATGTGGCTCAGTGGTAGAGCATTGTGAGGCCCTTGGTTGAATTCCTGGGGTGGTGGGGACATCTCTCCTTTTCCAGTACAGCCATAGGAGACAAGCCTGGGACAGGGGCCTCAACTCTCTGTCCCAGTGGAGTCAGTGTGGAGTGATGGGGTCTAGACACCTTGTTTTAGTGGTAACAATGGGCAAGTTAATCAACTCCATACTTATCTCTCGGCTGGTGTTGTATCTGTAGACTAGATATCATATGAAAAACATTGCCTGGTGTCTGGCATATGGCAGCCTGGTAATAAATTCCATTCCTTAGTCCCTTCCACCCTCCCTCCTCCCCAGTACCTTGTCTGGCACTGGAGGCTGGACAGACATGGCATTCAGGCAGGCCTGCCACTAGTAACTCCAGGGGGCACCATTCACACATGGACAAGAGGGTCAGGGGCATTAAGAAGGAGATGCTAGGTCTAGGGTTGTGGCTCAGTGGTAGAGCACTCACCTAGCATGAAGAAGAAGGACATGCTAGTGACTAGCCACTGCTAAAACCTTCCCTTCTAGAAAGTCTTTCAAAATCAATCCCAGATGAATTGAAGGCTACTCCTCTCAGTTCTGGATTTTTGGGGCAGATAATTTGCCTTATACCCTTTCCCGGAAGGCTATAACCTCTCCTTGCTGCTGAAGATGGGCATCCTAGGACTGGCAGGACCCTCTGGAGCCTTATGAAATCCAGGCCCAACCTTCAGCAGGAAATGTACCATGAATCCTCACAATTGTTAACAACCTTCATATTCATAGCTTTGTTAATGCTCAGTACCACCCTAGGACACAAATCTTACTATTTATTATTTGCTTCACCCCCATTTTACAGATTAATAAATGGAAGCTGACAGGTTAAATGATGAAAGTGGTGAGTGGCAAGTGGCTTAGCTGACCCCAGTTTCAGGATGCTAAATTCTATGTTCTCTTCTCCACCCATGCTGTCCCATGGCTTAGAGAGGAGTGACTTGCTTGGGCTTAAAGCAGAAGGTGGGTTAGAACCAAGGCCTCCTATACACCTCCTAGGGCAGTATTTTTTTCTGCTCCATCACCCTGTACCCAGTAGAAAAACTGCTGTGGGAAAACAGTGGAGAGAAAGAAATGATGGGTGGAGAGAAGGAGGAAGCTAAAAACTGCAGAGGATAAGGTTGATATGGAGATGAGACAGCTAGGACACCAGGGTCCCTAGTTGGATGGGGCTGGGACTCCCTACTCAATCAGGCCCCAGGCTGCAGGCTGCCAATGCTCCTCCATCAAGACCCCTGGAGAGCCTGAAATCAAATATTCCTCCTCCCCTGCTCAGGCAGCCTTATTGCCATTGACAGCAAATATATTGCTCTAATCTTTTCTCATTTTGCAGGGATGGGCTCCATTCTGACCTCCCTCCCAGCCTTGAAGGCTTCACAGAGGTGGGAGGGAGACAAGAAGGAGGAAAAGGAATGAAGGGGGAGGGGAAGGGCAGGTTGGGCTGTCAGTGGGGCAGCTGCAGTGATCCCAGACTTGATATGGCCTTGTCTCTAGAAGGCTGAAAGCTTCTGGGAATGTGGAGGTCCCTAGAGAAAGCCAGTCCCTCCATACCTCCATGACTAGGCTCTCCCTGTGGAAGCATATAGGAAAGACTTTGTGGGCAGTGAGGATGTAGGCCTGGGGCCCCAGGGAAACAGACATCTGCAGAGCAGACAGTCCTGGGGTGTGTGTGAGTGGGGAGGCTTCCTGCCTGTCCTACTGTCCTCTGCTACCCAAAGAAGCCTTGCCAATATGCGTGTTACTGTTCCTTTGGCTGCCTCTCTTTCTGGTCTTCTCCACTTAAGAACAATCACTTGGCAAACCTCAGAGCAGCCTTGTGGAAGGGTCATATGTGTGGGAAGTTGGGAGAAATAGGCTTAGGAGCACCCACTCTAGGGGACAGGCATGGGACAGGGATAGTACCCAGATCTCAGGCAAGGAGCAAAGGACAGGGTGGGACAGAGTGCTTGTGGGAAGAAATCTGGAGATCAGAATCAGCTAGGGGTACTTGAAAGAGGAAGAGCATATGAGTGGGGCTTGGCCAGGAAGGGGACCAGGTGGCATACCTAGAGTAGAAGGGAGGTAGGCTGAATCTAGTGCTCTGACTGGAGAAACTGGAGGACCAGAAACCTGGTCCTCATCTGTGCTGCTAAAAATCAACCCCCAATGCCATTGACAGCAAATGAATTGCTCTAATCTTTTTTGTTTTGTCAAGATGGGTTCCATTCTGACCTCCCTCCCAGCCTTGACTCTCCTAGGTCTCCCCTAGGGTAGGGTAGTGCCTCTGTATCACATCATATGAGCATCTTGTCTTTAGGATACACCTTCAGGTTGGGCTAGAAAGTTTTCTGGATCCTGACAGTTTACCAGTGGGAGAGCACCTCAGTCTGTGTGTGCGATTGAGTGCGCATGCATATGCGTGTGACCAATTTCTCTCTTTGAGGCCTCTGGCCTTTCCTAGGAGATATTTCTGACTAGAATGGTCTGGATGAGCCATTCAGGCCTCTGCCTAGGGTTCAGCTGGGAGTGGGCAGAGAGTGGAAGGAGGGTGCTGGCCTCTCCTGTTCTCCCCTCTGGCCATGAGTGCTGCCTCCTATTGCAAGACAGGCATGCCCTGCCTATTATCAAAGGTCTTTTCCTAATTATCTCCTTTTTAGACAGACCACCCTGCTGGGTGTGATGACCCTTTAATTCTCTCTGATGGCCTCCAGGTCCACCTTCAGAAAGGTTTCCCTGACTCCATGAATCCCCATCCATTCCCTGGGCTCCCAAGCTTCTAATGAAGTCCATTCAGTTGGGGTGGCCATCCTTATCTTGTTAGGGACCTTTTCATCTTACAGCCCCTTCTTGTCTGAGGATGGCTGAGGTGAAACTGGAATATCTATGTTCCTGTGTTTCTGAGGTCTAATCAGACAAAGGAAGATGGAGGAGATACAAAATAACAGTAACAAATACACTGTAACACTTACTGTGTGCCAGGCACTGTGTTATTTTGCAAACAGTTTCTTTCATATAATCCTTCCAAGAGCCCTTTACCATTTCCTATTACTCTCACCCTAATTTAATAGGGAAGTGGAGGCAAAGAAGCTAAGGGAAGTTCCACATCACACAAGTAATAGTGGTGGACTGTAAACCTTGAACTAGGGCGGTGTAATTCCGGAGTCCATGGATGTATTTAACCACTAGCTTTATTGTTTCTCTTAGAGAAATAGGAAGAAAGCCTCCGGAGTCACATTAACTTATTTGACTTGGTATTAAGGTCTCTCACCTGGCCCTCTCAAAATCCCTCCCAGCATTCTCCCCCAAACTCCAAACAAGGTCCTGGTATTCCAGTCACCCTGCATTGGCTTTCCCCGTTTATCTTAACAGTTCTGCCTACTTCATTTCCCGATCGCATCCGGGTTGGGGTTCTGTCCATTCTTTAGAGCTCAGCCCAAAGGGCTCGGCTTTCAGGTACTCTCTCCCGATTCCCGGTCAGAAGTGGGCTCGCCTTCTCCCAGGCCCCAGAGCACAGCCCTCATTCCGCTCTTGGAGCTGTCGGGTGCTGGCTTCAGGCTTCCTCTTCATCCTGCCGCTGCCCAGCGGGGCAAGGTTAGCGAACCGTCGGGAAGGCAGAAGTGCTCAACATATCTTGGTTTACTGGAAAGAGCAGATAATCGTAAAATGAGACAAGGAGTGAGACCTCCAGAGACCGAGAGCAATCAAAAAGGAACTGGAAGGCAGAAACCGAACGGGGTGGGGTGGGCAGAATGAAGACAAACGCACGGCGTTGGCCACACGGACCGCAGCCAGGGACCACTTCTCCTCGCACCCCTCTAGGCCCAGAGACTGACGGCGACAGTTCCTCTATAGAGACTTCTGGGCAAGCAGCCGACTCCTGGAGGGGTGCGGGCGAGCAAGACCAAGCGCAAGCAAGGCCTCTGGCGCTCGGGAGCGCTCGGGCGGTCACCCGCATCCTCGTCATTAGCATAAATTTCTTCAGCATTCCCAGCGCGCGGCGGCTGGGCTGCGCGGGCGGGGACCGGCTGACGGTGGCGCCCCCGCCCACCCTGCAGCCTGCGGCCCGCGCCTTCCAGCAAGTAAGGGTAATAACGCGTCCTCCGACGGCGCGTTCCAGCACACAGAAGTCATTTTACAGCCATTACCTCCCTGGCACCTCGCAATCCCCCGGTGATAGCGTCTCTCCAGACACCAGAGATTAAATAACCATGGTAAAAGATCTCGCTTCTAATAAATGCCAAAGTCGGGAATCGAACCCGAGGCTTTCCGGTATCAGCTCTTTTGCTTTCCTGGTACACAATGGAGTCCCAGGATGCCTCTCTATCCAGAGAACTATAGTTTGGGAAGAAAGAGAGTTAAGAACTCCCCCCCTTTATTTGTTCTTTTTAGATAGACAAGGCAGTACAGTGTATTTTGACATATTATACATACACGGTGTGTGTGTGTGTGTGTGTGTGTGTGTGTGTGTGTGTCGCGATTTGTGTGATTTGCGAGGAGAGAAATGTAGGTGGGACAGGATCTTGAGCCCCCAACCCATCATTTGGGGCACACGGATTGGGAGATGGGTACAATACTATCACTGTCCCTTTGAACTCAACTCAGCCACAGAAAATATAGCATCAGCCTCCCGAGCATCTGGGATTACAGGCGGGCGCCACCGCGACCGGCTCAGGAACTGATTTTTTAGTGTGTGTGTGTGTGTGTCAGTGCTAAGTATTTTGCAACAACCATGTGAAAGCCAGGATCCAATGGCACAAGCCTGGCATCCCAGCAATTTGAGAGGCTGAGGCAGAAGGATTCCAAGTTCCAGATTCCAAGTTCTTAGCAACTGAGATCCTGTCTCAAATAAAAATAAAAAGAACTGAGATTGTAGCAACTCAGTGGTAGAGCGGCCTCTGGGTTCAAGTCCCACTACAAAAACAAAACAAAAACAGCCAGCACATGAAAACAAGTACAATTGATTTATGGAAGGCCATATAACAATAAATGGAAGAACCAGAAAGAAAAACAAACAAGGCAACATGGATGAAAAGGGAAGACTGGGGGCTGGGATTGTGGCTCAGCGGTGGAGAGTTCCTCTAGCATGTGTGAGGCCCTGGGGTTTAATCCTCAGCACCACTTAAAAATAAATAAACAAAAATAAAGGTATTGTGTCCATCTACTTCTAAAAAATAAAATATAAAAAAGAAAGAAAAGGGAAGACTGGAGTCAGGTATCAGAAATCCCCCTGAGGAAAGTAGTAAAAGTTTAAGCTCTCCAGAGGATGACTAGAATTTAGCCAGATAAAGAGGCGGTGGAGGTCAGGAAGAATGTTTGGGTAGTTGAAACAGCAAGGGTGAAATTCTAGAGAAATAGTAGCATGGTGCACTTGAGCACCTGTAAAAGCCAGAGGAAGTGCAGCTGAAGGGGATACCTAGGGCAGGATAGGAGAGTCTTGTTAAGGATTTTGTTTTTAATTAAGGCAGCAAGCTTAAGTCATTAGTGGTTTTAAGCAACAGAAAGGTATGATTACAATTGCATTTTTAAAAGATCATTTAAGGTGTAAAGAATGCAAGGGAGGGTGCAGGCACTGTGGCTTCTCCTGTAATCCCAGCAACTGGGGAGGCTGAGGCAGGAGGATGGCAACTTCAAGGCCAGTTTCAGCAATTTAGCAAAACCCTTAGGAATTCAGACCTTGAAATAAAAAAAAATAAAAAGGGCTGGGGATGGTTCAGTGGTAAAGCACCCCTGGGTTCAATCCCCAATACCAAGGGGTATAGGAGAATGCAATACAAGGGTTCACAGTTTCATTGGTGATTGTACTACTAAACTCTTCCAGGGTGTAACAGTAGTTAGAAGATTAAAAAGCACACATAAGAGAATCCAGGAGTGGTACTCAGTAATTGGGGTGTGAAGGAGAGAGAGGGAAAGACAAGACATTCTGTATCCTCTGCTCTTCCTCAAAACTGAGCTCCAATCATTTAATATATTAATTTCATTTAATTCAAAATTGCTTTCATGAATATTTTCCACTTGTCCCCTCCTCCTCACCACCACTGCCACTGGTCTAAATCAATATGTTTTTCTCTTCAGATATTCTCCAAGCCATCTTAGCATATATATAAACATATACTTTTTTTAATGTTTTATTTGTATTTTTTAATATTTATTTTTTAGTTATAGGTGGACACAATGTCTTTATTTTATATTTATGTGGTGCTGAGGATCGAACCCAGTGCCTCTCGGATGTTAGGCGAGCGCTCTACCACTGAGCTACAACCCCAGCCCCTAAACATATACTTTTTAATTGAATCTGGGGTCTTGTGCATGGTAGGCAAGTGCTCTACCATGGAGCCACACCCCTAGCCCTATCTTAGTGTATGTTCTGAATCAGTTAAATCAATCTGCATCTCACCTGTCATTGAACCTATTACAGGACAAAATCCAATCTCTTCCTGGTCTCCTCTCAATTTACTTTGTCAGTTTTTCCTTCCCCCTTTTGGGCCAATATTGCTCCAGAGGTATTACACCTACTGAAACCACAGAGTCACCTGAAAGTTTAAGTAAACGTTCCCTCATAGCCCTAAAACTTTGTAAACTGTGTGCTTGTGTATTTATTAAACATACACTTGCCTCATTCCTCAGAGGTCACATGATCTTTCCACTGCCAGGAATTTGCCAATCCCTTCTCTCTGGGAAATTTCTATTCGCACTTCAAGTCCCAGCTCAGATATCAGTATCTAGGCTTTTTCTAACACTCCCACTCCCTAGATAGGATTAATTGCTTCCTCATTTGTGCTTCTAAGTTACTTTACACATATCTCTGTCCTAGTAGAAGTTGGATAATTTAGGCCTTGAGTATCTAAGGAACACAGACTAATGCAATCAACAAATGCTCCTGACTCTGAAAAGTTGGGAGGATTACATGGGGCAATATATTTACAGTTGCATTTTCTTTTTCATCCCTTTCCTAATAATGCTAATAATCTGTATTACAATTTACAAAGGACAAAGTTTGATAGCATTCCATCTGGAAATAAACCTGTGAGATAGTAATGGTATTTATTATTTCTATTTTATATTTGGAGGAAGTGATATACCTAAGAGTTAAAAAAAGGCCAGGCATGGTGATGTTCAATGCCTGTAATCCTAGCCACCTGGGGGTCTGAATAAGGAGGATTGCAAATTCAAGGCCAGCCTCAGCAATTGTAGTGAGATCCCTGAATACTTAATGAAACCCTGTCTCAAAATAAAATACAGGGGCTGGGTTGTAGCTCAGTGGTACTGTGCTTGCCTAGCATGTGTGAGGCACTGGGTTCAACCCTCAGCACCACATAAAAATAAATAAATAAAATAAAGGTATTGTGTTTATCCACAATCAAAGATATTTAAAAAAATAAAAAATATATAAAAGGCTGGAGATATAGTTCAGTGGATAGAACACTCCAGAGTTCAATCCCCAGGGGCTGGGGATTTGGCTCAAGTGGTAGCGCGCTCGCCTGGCATGTGTGCGGCCCGGGTTCGATCCTCAGCACCACATACAAACAAAGATGTTGTGTCGGCCGAAAACTAAAAAATAAATATTAAAAAAAAAAAATGGACAAGTCCTTCACTGAAAAAAAAAAAAAAAAAAATCCCCAGTACTGGGGGAAAAAAGTAATAATGTGGAGGTTGGGGGTGTGTAGCTCAGTGGTAGAGCTTGTGGGAAGCCCTGAGTTTAATCCCAGCACTAAATAAATACATAAATAAATAAATAAAGCAAGCCAGCAAGCAAGCTGGTTAAGTCGCATGCCTAAATAACAGTGCTCCATTGCTATTGTCAAAAATGGAGTCAAGTTTTCTGATTTTAAAATCTGTGATGGGGATTGAACTCAGGGCACTCTAGCATTGAGCTACCTCCTCAGCACTTTTTAATTTTTATTTTGAGACAGGGATTCCCTAGGTTGTGGGGGTGGCTTCCAACTTGTGATCCTCCTGTCTCAGCTACCCCAGTAACTGGGATTATAGGCAAAGGCCATTGTGCCCAGCACTGTGATTTTTTTTTTTTTTATGAACAAATTTAAAAAATGTATATATTTGTATTGTACAACATGATGTTTTGCTAAAGTGTTTAGGATGCATGAATCAAGCTAATTAACATATACAATTACTTCACATATTTATGTTTTTTTTTCCGTGGTATGAACTTATGGTCTACTCTTTTAGCAGTTTTCAAGTATACAATTCATTGTTATTGACTATAGTCATCATGTTATAATAACCTCCTGAATTTAATTCTCTGAAATTTACATCCTTTTTTTTTTTTTTTTTGTATTGGGGATTGAACCCAGGAGTGCTTAACCACCAACTATAACTTCAGCCTCCTCCCACCGCCATTTTTTTTTGAGAGAGTCTCACTAAGTTGCTGAGGATGACTCGAACTTTCCATCCACTTGTCTCAACCTCTGGAGTGACCGGGATTATAGATATGTTGCCATCGCACCCAGCGAAATTTTATATCCTTGACTAACATCGCTCCAAATGTGATCTTTCTATTAAATCACACTGCTTCTTGTATACTCTAACCAGTATTTTTTTTTAAAGTGCAGGGAGTCACTCACTGAATAATAAATTCATGAGGTAGGGACACCAATAAGGAATGAGGGATTAAAATAAAGTTCAGATTAATTCACATATAGTAAGGATGAACAGAGTCCGCTGATTCTTCCTTGTAATGTAAAATCTATTTCTCACTGCGGATCCAGATTTTTTAAAAGTATGAAAGCCCCTGCACCAGCACAATGCCAGGTTCTAAATGACACTTAGTAAATTGAATTATAACACTTTCATTTTGTATTCATTTTTGTTTCCTTAAACTGCTCCTCCATTCGTCGCCACTGGAAAGCAGAGATCACATTATTTTTCTGATTCCTAACAGAGAGCAAGTTATGAAGTTGGAGTATTTATGTGTTTGTCAAATGTCAAATGAAAGCCTGAATGACAGTAAAGGGATAATATAGCTCAGGAAATACGGTTGAAAATGATTACTGTTTTATCTCTTTCTAGAGTTATGCATAGTCTACAGCGACACCCGAAAATGTTCAGTAAACAGTTTCCAAAAACCCGGTCTCCCTGCCAGGGGGAGACGACAAGAAAAAGGGGAAGCAAACATAAATATGCACTCAAGGAACACCGCTTGCCCTTAGTCAACATGGCCTCTCGATGGTTTCAGAAAAGGCCTCCGGGCGGAGGGGCTGGGGGTGGGGACGGGGATTGTTTACCTTAGTCAAAATGGCCACCTTGATTTCGTTCTATCAGAATGCGCATGCGTAGTCCCGGTCCCGCCCTTCACCCGCCTTAATCTTTACGCGTGCGTCCTAGCGCAGAGGGACGGCGTGGGAGGAATAAATTTCTCTGTGATTGGTTGGTTCAGGATTTCAAACCCGAACTGGCGGCGCGGTGTCCCTTCGCCGTTGGGTGAGGCGCAGAGGGAAGTGGAAGGCCGCCCAGGTGGGGCCGGGCGGACCTAGAGGGGTGCGTTTTGGGGACTGAAACTAGGTGCGTCTGGCTTTGGATTGTTGTAGGAAGGAGAGCGTCCGACCCGGTAAGCCTTGGTAAACTGAGGGGCCCGGGGGGAAGGTTGGCATCTGTAATCCTTCCACTGGCGCTTCCCTGTGGTGGGGGCTGGCAGGGTAGTGGGCTTTCTTGGCGCCGGGTTATGTGGGAAATCGGGGACTTCTTTTTGAGGTGTGGCTTGAACAGGTCAGGGTTGACCCTAAAAAAGTGGCTCCGGAGTAACGGTGTGGGAGTGGGTGGAGGTATACCCTATTCTTTACGAAGGAATAGGGTATTTCTAAGGGAAAAGTCTTGATACCTTGAAGCCTGAGCTGGAGTCTGAAGTTGAGCCCCGCTCCCTTGTGGGTCGCATCTTTCTAGGTAGGCTGGCCGAGGCTGTGACATCTTGACCTTCCTGTACTAATTCTTAGCTTCGCTAACAGCGAGGCCTTATTTTAACACTTAGACGTACTTTTTTTTTTTTTTTTAACAGTATCTCATTCGTAGTTGGAGAGTGTGGGTAGAAAAGTGGGGTGAGTGGAAAGATAAGCCTTGAAAAATGTCATTATCTTTCTCTTTCATAAGTCGGGTAAATAAGCCTTTTGAGTTATTGAAGGTGTTTAGAGAAGGCCCCTTTTCTGTAGCTTAATCGTTCAACAGGTGTTTAAGCGCAAGGTGTAGCTAGAAGACAATCCTGTTTGGGTTTAAAGCAGTGTGCAGTTTATTTGAGGCGATAGAACTTAAAAAGAAAACTGGTGAATCTGGAAGGGTTAGATGCTATTTGGGAGTATAGCCCATTAGTACAGCCCATTTAGAAAATATTTTGGCAGTATTTATCAAGAGCTATAAAAGGTTTTTACACTCAAATATAGTAATTGGAAATCACCTAACGAACAGTCACCTAAAGAAAAATACCATCCATAGGGATGTTCAATTAATTCATTCAACAAATATTTATTAATAATTTGCCAAGTGTTGGATACTGTTCTAGGCACCAGTGGCTCAGCAATGGACAAAACAGACAAAAATCTTTGCCTTTTTGAAGTTTTAACTATTGGGGAGACCACAGACAATAAAATAAGTAGATAAGTATATTAGATGGAGATAAGTGCCTTGGAGCAAAATAAAGCAAGAAAATGTTGGGGGGAAGTCTGAAATTTTAAATAGGGTGGTTAAGAAAGACTTCATTGGGGAAAAAGAGAGAGAGGGGGAGGTAGGTGAGTAAAGACTTAATGGAGGTGAGAGTGTGACCAAAAGAGTTTCCAGGCAGAGAGGTAACTGAAAATCTGGAAATTGTTTCAATATCTAAAGAAGTGAATGGTTAAATAGTTGTTCATCAACTCTTTTGAACTTAATGGAAACATTATAGTAAAAAGGAAAGTGTAAAATTATATGTAATCTGTGATTGCAATTCTTTGACATGTGAGTGTATAATGAGTAAAGGATACATATGGATGTACATATAGTGTTTAGGATGATGAGTTTTTTTATTATTTTAAAAATAATATTTTCAGACATAGAACAGTTATACCATTAGGCAGTGTTTTGTTTTTCATGGTGCTGGGGGTTGAATCCAGGGCCTTGTACATGGTAGGCAAACACTCTATCTCTGAGCTATAACTTCAGGCAGTATTTTTATATATGCCAAATGAGTTTATAAATAATAAAGGAAATAATTTTGTCATTTTGGGCTGAAATAGTTAGGGAAAGCTTCAGTGAATTTGTGAGACTTAAGTCTAAACCTTGAAGAATGGAAGGAGAAGGAAAAGAAGAAAGTAGTCTAAACTGTGGTATGTTGAACTGGTAATTTTACGAAAAATCATAATTCAGTTCTACCCTTTCCTTATTTTAGTCTTCATTCATTGAAGTTGGTTGAGGACATTCTGTTTACTCTTTCTGCAGTCGATTTGTTCATAAGAACATTTGGTCTCAAGATAATATTCCTTCTGCCTGCCAGTTGGATTGAAGCTTTTGATATAGTGAAGCAGAAGCTGGACATTTGGGGGAAAATAATTATCCTGAAATGCTTTTGTATGAAAAAAATCTTAGTATTGAGATTCTTTGGGAATGGTTTTCCTTGGCAGCCCCAAATCTATGTTGTTGATTTCTTAGGAATTTTCCAGATCAGCAATGTTTGTGATGTTTTTCATTGAAACATTTTGATGGAAAACTCAAGTGATTTTTCCATTGGTTTGTCTTAAAATATCTAACACCCTTGTTGGAGCTAAAAAACCTGATATAGGTCTTTTACTAATGTTTGTAACAGAAGGAAGACAATTATAGAGACTTTTCCCAGGATACCCTGCAGTAAGATCTGTGATAGTCTGTTATTCTGAAGGACTGTCTGTCTCTTGCCTGGGTGATTGAAATTAAATTGGGGTCTCAGAGCAATCATGGCAAGCTGAGACTCTTTCATAGTGTTGCCAAATTGCTCCCTTAGGGATGCTCACAGATTGGGAATCTGTAACATAGTGACTTCTCCACCTCTGGGGATTGCTATCAATAACAGCTGAGATTCTCCAGCACCTTTTTGTTTAAAGTGCTCCACAAACTGATTTCCTTGCTACACGCAGGGATCATTTGAGCTTTGCGAAAAGGCAGCAGTCTCTGTTGTGGAAAGTGACAGCTGTTTTACAGCTTCAAAGCAATGCAACTAGATATGACTTTGTTTTTGTTTCCTTTCACATTAGTGTATCTCCTAGCTATGGAATTAAATAATAAAGGGGGAGGAAATAAACAAAAGGATGAAAATGTGACCCAGCAGGAAAATTAAGACCATTCTCATTTGACATTGGATAGTTTGAGTAAATTTTAGCTTTTTGCGTTACAATTTGGCTGAGATATCAAGAGTTAGTGGTGATGCAGAAAGATATTTTTGTCACCTATAAATAATTCCTGAGAGTCACTTCTGTAGAACAGTAATAAAAATATATGGTCCCCAGCATATAAAGAGAAGAGGATTGTGTTTGCTAGTAATCCATATTTGGATTACCTTAAGTAAACCTATCTTAGAGGAAGAATTAACTCTTCAGTAGCAACAAGCCTCACTAGAACAGCTTGTTTAGAAGCCTTGGCCTAGTCAGATTTTGCTATCTCCTTGATTCTTTTTGGTCTGGGTTCTAGTTATGATCTGTGTTTTTATATGTGTCATTCTTTGTCTGACATATTATACTTTGGAGGAGGCATCTGGCAAAGTCTGCAACATATATAGTGTGATATTTTTGTAACATCTCTTTGATGTGTTGGGGTAGAAAACATTTTTTTAAATTTATTTTGTTTTTTTTTTAGATAAAAATAACAGTAGACTATATTTTGGCATAGTATACATACATGTAGTATAACTTATTCTAAAATTAGGATCCTATTCTTGTGGTTGTACATGATGTGGAGTAACCCGGGTCCTGTATTCAAATACAAGGCTAGAAAAGTTAAGTCTAATTAATTCTACTGTTCTTCGTATTCCCCTGCCAGAACATAGATTTTGGACTTAGACTGGGGTTTCATTGTGAGCTCATCATTTATTAGTGATTTAAGGTCTCTAAGCCTAAGTTGTGTTTGTAAATGGAAGTTAATTAATCAGATTACTTAAAATATATACATGAAATATCAGTTTTAGTGCCCAAATCACTTCAAATGTACCTTGTACATTTTATAAATACTGATTTTCTTTCTAACTATATAACACTATTTTAAAAAAGTGTAAAATTCTGGCTTTTTGTGGTATCCTTATGTGGAGATTGCCTAGAAAAAATTAGTAGACTTGGGAATCACTGTTCTAGGATATAATTAATATCCATCAGACTCAAAAAAACCTACTTCATACTTTCATATAAATATATATTTTATATTTTGATAATATATACATTATAATATTTTTATCTACATCAATTTATAATTTTCTGAGAGATAAATAGGACAAATACTGTTGTTTTCACTTTAGATAAGTCTCAGAATTTAAGTAATTTACCAAAGTTTATGCTTTTGGTAGATTGAGGAGCTAAAGCTTTATTCCAAGAATTCTACCCCCACCTCTCACCAACTATTCTTTTTGTTTTAACCTGTGTTATACAATAATGTTGAAGTAGAATGGGAATTCTTTGACAGAGGTATCATAGGTGTGTGTGTGTGTATATTCTCTGACTTCCATTTATCCATTATTTATGTCTTTGTAAGCATCATATTAAATACTGGATGTGTGTAATACAGTAATGTCAAATATAAGGTTTCATCCTCAAATTTAGAATCTACCTGGAATACAAGACAGAAACAAATGGTAAAATTAAATTGAAGTGCAAGGTATGTGTATCTGAGTGGCAATTGACCAAAGCAGTAGAGGAAAGACTGGTGGCACGGATGTCATTTGAGGCAGTCAGATCAATTGAAGTGAATGATTAAAACTTCCAAGTGGTGATGGGGTGGGTCCAATATATAAATAAGGGAAGAGACTACAGGGGTTGGTTATGTGCTTATAGGAAAGGGAGGAACCAAAGGTGTTTCTGAAGTTTGGAAGCAAGTGACTGGGAGACTAATAAAAATGGGGAGGTTAAGCTTGGAAATCTATAGGATAGGACAGCAGTGTAATGGTTAAGGTGGAATATTTGATAAGTTCTTTGAGCATTTGGAGGATTGAACTTTATGGGTATTGAGGGAAGAACAAAAATTGATAATCAACTATTTGTAAAACTCTAAATATGGAGACCATGAAGATCTGACAGTTAAGGATTGCCTCTTTGTTGTTTATAATACAGCATTACAAATTTAGTTAAATAACCACCTCCTAAGTACTGTTCCTAGGCATCATTTAGTAAAATAGTGTAGATTGCCCTTGTTGTATGTATACCAGTTACGGTGGTGAGATTTTTCCCCATCTAGATTTTCTATATGTCTTTAGTTTTTTTCAGGATCAGGTTTGTATTTCTTTCCTTCCTTCCTGAATTGAACCCAGTGGTGCTGTACCACTAAGCTACCCCCAGACACCCACTTTTTTCTTTTTTCTTTTTTTTTTTTTTTTTTTTTNNTTTTTTTTTTTTTTTTTTTTTTTTTTTTTTTTTTTCAGTTTGAGACAATGTCTTGCTAAATTCTTGAGGCTGGACTCCAACTTGCAGCTCTCCTGCCTTGGCCTCTGAAGTCATTGGGATTGCAGGTATGCACCACTATGCCCAACCAGACTTGTTTTTTCAAGAGACTACCTCCCTCCAGGAAATATGCATGAGGAATATAGAGAATAATGGACTAAAGGAACTTGAGAAAATGGAGGCTTTTTTTTTTTTTTTTTAAAGGGGGCTTGCCTCAGTCTGTTCCTACTGCTATAACAAAAGATCTTAGAGTGGATAATATATAAATAATAGAAATTTATTTCTCACAGTCTGGCAAGTCCAAAAGCAAGGCACTAGTATGTTCTTTTTCTGATAAAGATTTGCTTTCTGCTTCCAAGATGGTGCCTTCTTGCTGTGTCCTCACGTAGTGGAAGGGCAAACCCGGCCAAACTAGTTCCTTTAAACTTTTTTATAAGGGCACTAATCCCATTCACATCCTAATCACCTCTTAATATTATCACATGAATTTTGGGGGGACACAAACATTCAAATCATAGAGAGGACAAAAGGTCAGGTATTATTATCATTTAAAACATTAAAAACTCAATTTTTAAGCCAGTTTTTAATATCTTAGTTGGCCATGGAAATTTCCTTTTCTGTGTTCTTAGAAAGAAGTTTACTGTTTTAAAGTTTTAGGATATATGAACAAGTGTTGAAATGAAAGGAATTAATACCCTATATTAAAATTATTGATTAGTGTCTTCCGTTTTTACTGGGAGCCAAAGGAAATCATAATTTGAATTGACTATTGAATGCCTTTACCTGCTTTTGTCCTATAGTACTTGATCTTATTTGTTTATTTTTGTTCAATCTATGGGCATCTTCATGACTTTCCAGATGTCTTTCTGAGAGCTTTAATGCTATTTTTTTAGTTTTATTCTTAGTTTAGAGAAAGATCTATGTAAAAATGTAATAAATTTGTTGGTCTGGTTGATTAGCAACTTGCTGTGATTATGTTGTTTAGAAAGATAACATTGCCATTTGAAGATCTTGGTTTCCAGCCCTGATTCAGGTATATATTGCATCCAAGTTTGGAATTCAAAGGTGTTTTTTTTTTTTTTTTTTTTTTTTTGCTATTACAGCAATTGTCACATGAGTATGAATATTTTGTAATGTTTAATAGAAAATAGCTTTGTATTTCTATATTCCTTTGTGGCTTGTTTTTTCTTTTTTTTCCCCCTCTTTCTTGCCCTCATAATCTTATAAAAATTACAAAATCTCTAAAGATTCATAAAAAAATTTTAAAAAATTTTATTTAGATACATGAAATAACAACCTGAACTAGAATGTTAAATGATGGTTAGAGCAACATAAGAAGAGTCTTTTAGTAGTATTTTTGAGGATATTAGATTTTCAAATAAAATTTGACATTTTATTTCTTGATAATTTTCATAATATCCAGTAAATGTCTTTCTTTCTTGACTGCTAAATGGAGATCTTATTTCCTCAAAATGTTCCCAGTTGAAGTTTATTTGGAACAGAACTGCCTTCAAGGACTATGTTTTTAATGTAATATCAGCAGGTCTTTGGGGGGGAAGTAAGAAGCTGAAATTCACTATATAGAATACAGAAACAAATGATTTTTCCTTTGCCCTTCTGTGAAGGTGGTGTATTGTCTCTCTGATGCCAGAATGTGGTACAACATAATCCTTTGCCTATACTTAGTATAAATTTATTAGACGTAGTCCCTGCACACAGTCCAGCAGAGAATCCTGCATTACAGAAATAATTCTTGTGCTGCTGAGCTGGCAATTTCCCCACTTAATCAAACGTCATTTATGCCATTGGTAGGAAATGTGCTGACCATGTCCTGCATTTTGAAAGGCAGTTGCAATAGGAAATTAGCTAAAAATGTAATAAAAAAATAAACCTTTAAAGTTACATTCTGGGACTTCAAAGTTCAGAAGAAAAAGTGGTAAAAATGTTTTATTAATAAATAGGTTTGACTAAAAAACTTCATTTTGTAGTTGGTCATCTTGTAATCAACTTACCTAATTGTTCCTAATTTCCTCCTCAGCACCAGAATGATTTCAGCGTTAGGGGGTTAAGGCATGAGAGGGAGTGTTATCTTTAGAGGTCTGAAAAGATTTTCTAGTTTTCAAATAATCTTTAACATTTCAACTTTGTTTTTATAATAAGGATCACACAAAACATCAGTTGTTGGTTTGAGGTTCTTATAATTAGCTGCAAATGTAAGAGTCCAGATGTTGGTTACTGATAGCTATACTGGATTGCTATTGAATCTTTTGTCAAGGTGGGAAGGCAGGACCCCTAATGTATATTTGATTTCTTGGCAGAAAGATGGATACCACAATGCTGAATTTGCGGAATCTGTTTGAGCAGCTTGTGCGCCGGGTGGAGATTCTCAGTGAAGGAAATGAACTCCGTAAGTCATTCTGAGCTGATCTGTGCAAAAATGGGAAAAAACCCCACACACTTGAAATTTGTGTTTTCTACAAAGTTGAAGTATTTTCCAGTCTTTTTTTCCCCCCCTTAGGTGTAGTTGGACACAATATCTTTATTTTATTTATTTTTATGTGGTACTGAGGATCAAACCCAGTGCCTTGGATGGGCTAGGTGAGCACTCTACCATTGAGCCACAACCCCAGCCCCTATCTTCCACTCTTAAAGTTGCTTTTTTTTTGGATTATCTGAAAAGAAAGTGATAGTCACTTATCCATGGTCAAAGCTTTAAAGTGCACTCACATTCCAAATGGGCACTAAAATTTTTTCTGTAGTTTTTCTTTTTTTGGGGGGAGGGTACTTGGGACTGAACCCAAAGGTGCTTTACTATTGAGCTACATCCTCAGCCCTTTTAAAATTTATTTTGAGACAGGTCTCATTAAGTTACTGAGGCTGGCCTTGAACGTGTGATCCTCTTGTTGTAGCTACCCTAGATGCTGTAATTACAGGAGTGCATTACCAAACGTTGTTCTATATATGGATTTTATCCAGACTTTTTTCATTATCAAGGTTCTGTTTCCACTGAATAGTTGACATTAGTTGCCAATTTCATTTTTGTATGAACTGAGAAAAATTTAGATTTTCAAGGATGTTGGTTTTTCCTTTAGAGTAGTTATATTTTTTTATTCTGGCTTTTCTCTGTTCCATGAAACATTTTCAGTTGAGGAAAAAAGTCATAATTTCTTTTTGAAGGAGAAACTAGGCACCCACTTTTATGTACTTCGTATGTTTAAGGTGTAATAAAGGATTGAGATAGGGTGGACAGCTGGAAAGAAAAAGGAGATGTTAGCCAGGTATGAGGTACACATCTATAATCCTAGTGATCTGGGAGGCAGGAGGATAACAAGTTCAAGAACAGCCTCATCAACTTAGTGAGATCTTTCTCAAAATAAAAAGGGCTGGGGATACAGCTCAATGGTAGAGTGCCACTAGGGTTCAATCCCCAGTATTGCTAAAAAGAAAAAGGGGGTGTTGATAGAGGTATTTGAATAGTCTGGGAAGTTAATTAGCATGAAAGGAAAATGGAGCTAATAGCACTGATATATGTGACATAAGGAAATTCTCTGCCAGCTTTTCATTGTATTTCCATCCTGTCCTCTTTCAGATTTTCAGTAATTGCCAATTTAGTAAGTATTGCTCTCAAGTCAGCCTTACTAGTATGAAAGTAATGCAAGAACTATGTCTTGAACTTTCCTTTATCTCCATAGTTTTCTTAGTATGGCATCTTGCTTATTCCATGTGATCTATTTTTTTTTAATTGATTGATGCTTTTAATAGCTCTTTTCCACTTACAGGCCTCTCAGAACAATATTCTATTTTCTCTCTCTAATAGCTGCTGCATGACCCTGTCATCTGGTATCAGCTCAGTAACCACAATGGCATATTAATCAGTCTTCTCTTTGAGGTCACATCATTTCAGAAGATGGATTACTTTGAAGTCTAGTGGGGCAGATATGAAATAAGGGATCTTAAAACCCAAGTTCATTCAGCAATATTTCATTAGAACCTATCACATCTTCTAGTGTATGTTGAGTTGAGGGAAAAGGACAATTAAATGGCTTCATGGAGGAAAGTAGGGTTTGGGTTGAACCTTAGATATATGGTAGGATCCCAAAAGACAGAAATGAATGAGGACATTTCAGGTCTGAGTGGTGACAAGAGGGTTTGAGGAGAATCAGAGTAAAGAGTTGTAACATAATCAGAATTGTGCTTCAGTAAGATTTACCCTGTCATAGCTATAGACTGCATCAGAGGTGGAGGCTGGGAGACTGATTAGAAAGGAGGCAGTTGCCATAGCTCAGGAAAGAAGCAATAAGAGGAATTCCATTCCTTACTGGAGTGGTGCTTTGAAGATGGAAACAAGGGGAAATGTGTAGAAGAGATCGTTATGATAAGACTTGTAGGAAGACATAGCTGATAGCATGTGGGGGTAGAGGGAAGAACTTGAGATTTAGTGTCTCAGAAACTAGTGCTGGCTTTTAACTGTTATTTCTCTGTCTGTTTCTCCAGCTGTAAAATAGGAATTTAAATGTCTTTATCTTTGTTGTGGGAGTTCTGTGTGAGGATTTGGGGATAAACTGAGATACTAGTTGTGAAATACTTTTGGAAGTGATCATGCAAAAAAAAAAAAAAAAACAAGAAAGATACTTATTTTTACAGATATCTTTATGTTTTTATTGTTTTTAAAAATTTTTTAGTTATAGATGGACATAATACCTTTATTTTATTTATTAATTTTTATGTTATGCTGAGGATTGAATCCAGTGCTTCACATGTGCCAGGTGAGCACTCTACCACTGAGCTGTAGCCCCAATCCCTATAGATATCTCTATTTTATAAACAAATTTCCATCTTCCCATTTATTTCTATTTTATAACAGAAGAACATTTTGCTCCCTGCACCAGATTTATAATTTGCAATGTTGGCTTTTGAGAAACTAAAGTAACTCAATGGTTTCTAGGTTCTAAAATCTTTGTGCAAACCCGAGTATCTCTCCCTTTCTCAGATCCTAGGGATTCCCCCCATGGCCACATATGCCCTGACTCCTTATTCTTGTCTTTCTTCACAATTTCTTTACTTTCTCTTTCTTTCTTTTTTTTTTTTTTTTGTCCAGTTTTTCTAAAGCTAAGTTCAAGGTTACCCAAAGCTAAGAATGAAAGTTAACATTCCAATAAATAATTTTATACATATTTTATTACATATTTTATTATCTTTGTTTTCCCCAGTCTTCATGGTTTTTACCTTCTATTTTTATTTTGTTGTAAGCTTCCTGAACTTTTTTGATATCATTGGTGTATATATGAAGAATAGGTATATCTTAATATTTAGCAGGTACGTACTATGTGCCAGTGACAGAGTAGGTTTTTGCTATACTATGTATAATAAATACATTATGAGGTAAATGTGATATGGTGCTTGTCATCAAGAAAATTATAGTATTTTAGTTTCAGAGACAGGAGTTTTTTTTTTTTTTTTTTTTTTTTTTAATCTTTTTTTTCTTCCAGGTTGGTATTTTGTTTTTTATTTTAATTTTTCAATCTGTTACATTTACCAAGGCATCCCAAGTCAGAAAGAAAATCCACCAGGCAGTAATAAATCCGAATCTGGGTGGAAGAAAAATGTAAGATAGATCTGGTTGTCTTTTTGGTTTTTGGTACTGGGGATGGACCTAATGGGTGTTTAACCACTGAGCCATATCCCCATCCTTTTTTTTTTTTTTTTAAGTACATTTAAAAATTTTTTTTTTGAGAGAGAGAATTTTTTAATATTTATTTTTTAGCTTTCAGTGGACACAACATCTTTATTTTATTTTTATGTGGTGCTGAGGATCAAACCCAGCACCCCGCGCATGCCAGGCGAGTGTGCTACCGCTTGAGCCACATCCCCAGCCCAAAAGTACATTTTTAAAAAATTTGTTTTAAGGGGCTGGGGATGTGGCTCAAGCGGTAGCGCGCTCGCCTGGCATGCGTGCGGCCCGGGTTCGATCCTCAGCACCGCATACAAACAAAGATGTTGTGTCCACCAAAAACTAAAAAATAAATATTAAAAAAAAATTGTTTTAATTAGTTACACATGACAGTACAATGATCTTGACATATCATACATTTGAATCAGATGGGGTATAATTTCTCATTTTTCTGAGTGTACACGTTGCAGAATCACATTGGTCATGCAGTCATGTATATACATACAGCAATAATAAAGTTTATTTTATTCTGCTGTCCTTCCTTTCCCCTCTTCCCTCACCATCCTTTTTAAAAATTTTTTGAGACAGGGTCTTGCTAGGTTGCTTACAGGCTTACTAAGTTGTTGAGGCTGGCTTTGAACCTGCAGTTCTCCTGTCTCAGCCTCCTGAGCTCCTGGGATTTCAGGTGTATGCCACCAGGCCTGACCTAGATCTGGTTGTTAAGAATTAACACTTTATGGGCTGGGAATATGGCTCAAGTGGTAGTGTGCTCGCCTGGCATGCTTGAGGCACTGGGTTCGATCCTCGGCACCATATAAAAATAAAAAATAAAATAAAGATATAGTGTCCACCTAAAACTAAAAAATAAATGTTAAAAAAAAAAAAAAGAATTAGCACTTTACAAGTAGATCGGATCACCCATACATGATGGAAAGAGGAAGAAGGAAGGAATAGATAAAGGGCAGATATAACCAAAGTGTGTTATATACACGTAGGAGCTTGTGAATAGCCAGATGCGGTGGCCCAAGCCTGTAATCTCAGCAACTCTGGAACCTAAGGCAGAAGGATCTCAGTTTCGAGGCAATTTAGTGAAATCCTGTCACAAAATAAAAAATAACAAGTAGCTCCCACAGGAGAGCCAGTGTGAGAGGTACCAGGTTCAACTCCCTGTACTGCCCAAATAAACAAAATTAATAATGAGAGGGCAAGCCAGGATAGTGTGCTGAACACAGGAAACTCAGGTTTTTTTCCTAATAAAATAGTAGGTAATACAAATATCAATAAATGCTTTGGGGGAAGTCTAGAACAACTTAATATGGAGCAAAATGATTAGGAAAGGGTTCACAGAGCAGATGGGACTTGAAAAATGGGTATGTAAAGAAGAGTAGGTAGAGTACACAGCTTGCTCATGAAATGAGAAGACAGAAATAAATATGTGTTTGTTTTGGGAGCAGGGACAGACTGGGTTAGCTAGAGAAAGTATTGTGTAGTATAGGAAGTAAGTTTAATTTGATTGGTAAAGTGAACTTGGATGCCTGGAGTTTAAATCTGATCTGAATAGCAATTCTTTATTCACTAATTCAACAAACATTTAAGAGCCTATTATGTGTTAGGTAGGGTGCAAGGCACTGAAGATAAAGGATCAGAGAAGACACAACATCCCTGCCCTTAAGAATGTCAAAAGGAAACTGGTCCATTGGCACATGACTGTAATCCCAGTGACTTGGGAGGCTGAGGCAGAAAGATTGCAAATTTTCCAGGCTACTGTTAGCAACTTAGTGAATCCCAGCAATTTAGTGAGGCCCTGTCTCAAAAAAAAAAAAAAAAAAAAAAAAATTGGACTTGTAGCTCAGTGGTAGAGCACCTATAATATGTTCAATTCCCAGTACCACTTTTAAAAAAAAGTGTGTATATATATATTTATATCTCCTAAAGAACAAACTAGCAAAATGAGATTGCATGGAAATTTTTCCATTATCAAATTGTTTTTCAGTTCAGTAAATATTTGATTGTATATGTAACACCATCTTTAGAAATACTGTGTAATGGACCACAGTGAGGAACTAGAAAAAATTTGACTTTGAGGTTTAAAAGTTCATTTCTTTTTTTGGTGGGGGGCTGTGTGTGCTACTAGTGATCGAACTCAGGGGCACTTGACCACTGAGCCACATTCCCTATTTTGTATTTTATTTAGAGACAGGGTCTCACTTGGTTGCTTTGTATCTCGCTTTTGCTGAGGCTGGCTTTGAACTCGCAATCCAACTTCTGGGATTATAGGTGTGTGCCATCCCACCCGCCTAAAAGTGTGTTTCTTGAAATTGAAGTATTGTATACATTACAAAAATGCACTAATGTGAGAGTAATGATTGATGAGTTGTCAGAGTCAACATGTCCAAATAAGAAATTCTTGCTTAAAATTTTTTTCTTGTGAATCTGTAATGTGGAAATAGTTAAATTTGCAAAGAGATATATTGTGTTTTTTAAAATAATTTTTAAAAACCAGTAATATGTTTCTGATTGTTAGCTAAACCAACATGTTATTTAAAACTATTTGCATGGTAAAACTTAGTTTTTGGTCCTTGATATTTGCATTGTGATAACTAGGTCATAAGTCCTATTTTGCTAAAATTTGTTGTTTGCTATAACCTAAGGTTTCCTTATGACTTGGTTTCTTTAGAATGACTTGGTATCAATTTGTAAGTCTGAAATTTAGTCAAGTTATAAAAGGACACTATACTGTTTTTATACTCATGGGTTAAATTTAAATAGGAAAAGTGCCTTTACTGCCTAAGAATGTGTTGGCTTTGCTTTAATGTGACCTAGTTTTAACTGTAAACTATGTTAGTTTGACCAGCAGTAGATATATATGTTGGAACCTTCCTCCAAGATGTTGGTGGAGAGAGATGCTTAGAGATAGATTGAGGTTAACTGGAAAATTGTAAGGCAAGTACATTGTAGGACAGTCTTTACCAGTAGCAGGTGATAAGAATGAATGCCACAAGTGTTATCTTGCTTTGAGGTGCTGACTTAAGTGATGCTGTCTTTGCAGACATTTAAGAAGAGTTTATATTTTGCTATCAGTGACTTTTTAAGAACTTTTATGATCTTCTCTCCTATTTTTCCAACTGGAATGTTTACATACCCTTCAGGCAGTGTTAAACAGCAAAAGCAAATTGGCTCTTTACTTTCAAATCAATATTTGTATAATTATATAGCTGAATGGAATTGCAGGCCTAGACATCTGTAATATTAATCTACATCTACTGGAGCATATTACAGCAGTTTCATTTGAATTTGCTGTTTAATGTCTCTGGCGCAGCAATGCGTGACTGTAAAAGAGACTGTTTTTGTTTTATAGCTATAACTGTCCTGGTACGTGACAGCTGCCCCACAGGTATACCCATTTGATTGCCTTCTGTTCAGGAGGTTTCAGTGTTGGTGTTGCATCTTGAGCCAGGTGACTAAATGAGTTACATATTCTGTAGCAGATGCCACTGGCTAAGCCAAAAGTAAGTGGCCTATTGACTCAGGAATTGTTCCCTACAAAGCTCTCATCTATAACTGATAAACATTCAGGAACTGCTCCTGGTTATTTTCAGCTGGATTTGCCCATAGTTCAGTTGGTTCCTTAAGTATGTATTTATAGTAAAGCTAACCTAGGATCTGTTTATTTGAGCAGTATTTTATTCTGCTTCATACTTGAATTATTGAAGTTTTCACCTTTCCTCAGAATTCATCCAGTTGGCAAAGGACTTTGAGGATTTCCGGAAGAAATGGCAGAGAACAGACCATGAGCTGGGGAAATACAAGGATCTTTTGATGAAAGCAGAAACTGAGCGTAGTGCTCTGGATGTTAAGCTAAAGCATGCACGAAATCAAGTGGATGTAGAGATTAAACGGAGACAGCGAGCTGAGGCTGACTGTGAAAAACTGGTGTGTATTGTTTTCTATGCTAGAAGAGTGGTGGTTCAAGGGAAGCATCATCTGAGAATCTTTCCACTTGCCAAAGATACCAAGTTTCCTCCACATTAAAGAACTGAAAGTGACCAGTCCTTTGACATCTTCCAGTGATTGGAACTGAAATTGTAGCCTATGACTCATAAAATTAAAATTTTTATATCTTTTAGACTTGAAACTGTTACTCAATAGACAGATTATAAATGAGAATTTAGAGTTAAAATGGTGGGGAAGGCAGGAAAATTCTAGTGTTCTTGATCTGTCACAAGTTATTGGCCATCCCACACTGTTTATTATAAGTGGTTCCCAGAATGTCTTCATCCTTAAGTGAATAGTGGGAATATATATATCGTCATATATACAGGCAAGGAAACTTGAACTTTTCCTTTCATCACTGCTCTCTAATTTAGGGTAGAGAGCTAGATGTAGTTAACCAGTTGAGCAATGTAACTGACATAGAACACTATCATTTTGATGTACCAGGGTGCAGCAAAGGAAAGCCCTTTTCTTGAAGGGACTAATCCATCTTGGTTCAGTGTTAGATGCCTCAGTAAGCTCAAATTGTCTGGTTCCAGTGCATTACAGCTTTGTATTTATTTTAATGCATTTTGCTCCACCATTTAGAAAGGCGAGTGACTCCTTTGATCCTTAGGAGAAGTCAATAGTTGTCCTCATAAAATGACACTAAAGTGTTTTTGCTATGTGAAATCTATTTTGGGACTCTCATTTTGCATTACTTTCCTCTTGGATTAGCAGTTTGATCCAAAAGTCTTGTAGCAGAAACCCCACTATTCTAGATGGAGTTCATTTTAACAATCAGAAATCAGAGCCACAATCTAGGCTTGATGTGAATTAATATGCTATTGGTGTAGCCGCCTTCCTGAAGGCCTATTTGCATAATGCTGTATTTTAATGTCTTCTGGTCTGCTTGTTCCATAAATTTGAGGTGATGCTTTCTTCCCTGGCTAGTTATGATATTTTACCCTGCTTCGGTTTATAGGAACGACAGATTCAGCTGATTCGAGAGATGCTCATGTGTGACACATCTGGAAGCATTCAACTAAGCGAGGAGCAAAAATCAGCTTTGGCTTTTCTCAACAGAGGCCAACCATCCAGTGGCAATGCTGGGAACAAAAGGTGGGAAAACTGCATCTGTTGTTATCTGATCACAAGCAACCCAACTGTCAGAAGTTCCTGTTATCTGAACTCTTAAATATACTGCTTCTGAAATGTGTGCTGAAGAAAGCAGAAAAAGATTGGGGGAAGGGTGGTAGGTAATAAAGGCACAGGGATCTCTCGCTCTCTTTCTTTTCTTTTTTTTAAATCATCTCTCCTTAGGATGTTGTCTCACCAGGGGTAAAATTATGATGTCAGGGCTAAATTGCACATCAATAACTAATCCTACACATTGCTAAGAAAGCTAAAGGTGAAAGTGGCATTTCAGCAATACTTTCAGTGTTTACTCTCCAGAGATCTCTTATAGCTTTTCTGGTTTAGAAAGGCTGCTGTGAGCCTAAGACTAGACAGTAATTTTGTTTCACAGTATCACTATTTAAAATAGTCTCAGCCAAATTTCAAATTGAATAGCCCAATACAATAAGTAGGGAAAGGTCAGCATTCTTAGAACTGTTTGTTTCGTTGCTTGGTTGTTTTATGGGGAATCTTTATAACTAAGAAGATAAATGGACTTCATTTCTTAAAAGCCAATGCTTGATAATACTGTCTTGTAGAAAGCAGCCATGATTGGGATCAAATGAAACTTCAACTCTTTGCCTTGTGAATTTTTAGTAACCTGTAGTATAGAGTCAGCAGGGAATAGCACCAGTAGCCCTGGCTATAACTTTCACCTGCTGCTATAAGCCCTCTCCTGAAAAAGCAACTATGCTGCACCTGTATTTTGCACACATTCCCATAAAAACATAAAACAACCATTGCAGCCAGGGTTTGAACTCATAGTTGTTTCCTTAGAGAAAATATGTAATGAACTTGCTCCTGTTACCTGACCAAAGGGACTTGTTCTGAATATTGGTGGGTTTTACTTTCCACAGTCTTGTGTGTCTAACAGTTTATTGTTTTGTTCATCTAGGCTGTCAACCATTGATGAATCTGGTTCAATTTTATCAGATATCAGCTTTGATAAGACTGATGAATCACTGGTAATAAACATTTGATCTCAGATAATTATTTACTTTTCTTAATCCTGCTCCCTGAGGAGCATCTCTCCTATTCTCTCCTGGACACCCTTTATTACTGCTTTATTAATTGATATGTATGGATTCAGAGACAGCAACTTATAAGTTGTGAGAGACTATCTTAAAAATATATATTTATTTAGTTTCTAGAAGTGAAAATGTAGAATTCAAGATTTGGCCTGAGTTAAGTTTATTTAAAGCATCTCTGAGCTGCATATATTAATTGATATCTGTACTTATTAAAGTCCCAGGTAACAATAAGAACTTTTCAAGACTGTATCTAGGTAGAGTTTATTTGCTGCTCTTGGAGTTAATATATTTGTGCCTTCTTTCTTTTTAAAAATTTTTTTAGTTATAGATGGACACAATACCTTTATTTTATTTATTTATTTTTATAAAATACTGACGATCAAACCCCAGTGCTTGCTAGGCAAGTACTCTACTACTGAGCCCCAGCCTCAGCCCCTTTCTCTTTTTTGTGATATGGATTGAATCCAGGGGTGCTCTACTACTGAGCTATGTCCCTAGCATTTTTTATTTTTTTATTTTCAGACAGCGTCTCCCTAAGTTGTCTGTGCTGGCCACTTAGAATCTTTCTCCTTCAGCCTCTTCTAGTCACTGAAATTGTAGGCATGTGCCACCACACCTGGCTGACTTGTACCTTATTTCTGAATTAGTTTTCTAGAGGAAAGGTAACTATACTTTGCAATTAAAAGGAAACCAAGGGTAGTGACACACATCTGCAGTCCCAACTACTTGGGAGGCTGCATCAGGAGGATCATAAGTTTGAGGCCAACCTCACCAATTTAGTGAGAACTTGCCTTAAAATAAAATAAAAAGGATTGGGTTGTCACCTAGTGGTAGGAGGCCTCTAGGTTGAATCCCTAGTACTGCCCCTGCTCCCCCCTCCACCAAAAAAAAGAAGAAAGCCAAAGTGCTAGGACTTCAGTCAGAAAAATGTGATGAGAATTTCTAGACAGTGTATAGTGCTTTGCTAAATGAATAACATGTTTAAACTCTTTGTAACCTGCTTTTATGAGGCAGCATCCTTCTTTTACTTTTTGATGATGTTTTTGTGTAAAAGGTCATCTCCTGATAGATATGCTGGTCTTTTTTTATTTAGGAGACTGGTGGTTCATTGATTTTATCTTTTTTTTAGATTTCTTTTTTAGTTGTAGATGGGCACAATATCTTTATTTTGTTTATTTTTTTTTATCAGTGCTGAGGATCAAACCCAGTGCCTCACACATGCTAGGCAATCGCTCTACCACTGAACCACAACCCCAGCTCTGATTAGTGTATCTTTTTTGTTACTGGCAGAAACTTAGCAAACAAAAGAATAAATCAGAGGAACTTATTGGTGGTTGATTTTTCTGCCATAGCAAAACAAGTGACAACTACTTGTAACATGCCTAGGAGTTTTCTGGCCAAACTCAGTGTTTGACAAGGTGTGAAATATGACCATTTTGTGGATATAAACACTAGGCAACCCCTTTTTGAAGCAAAGAATAATATAGAGTAGGTCTTGGCTATATAATAAAAACAACAGCTTATTATCAGCTGATTTTTGAGCTAGATCTGTTATGATATTTCTTATAACTGAAACTGAATCAAATAACCAGAAGCTAAATTACTTGAGTATAAATTGAGGAATTTGAATTTATTTAGCCTAGGTGCTATTTGCTATATGTGACAGGGACAATCAGAAATAAGGAAATCACAGGTAAAAAACTTCAGTGAATGCATATGGTTGGAATAAGTGACTTGAAATTAGACCATAGTAAAACAATTCTTCAGGGTAAAGAAGAATTTTTTTTTTTTTCCCCAGAGTGGGGATCTTAGAAAGAGGAATAATTGAGAGACATAAAACTAAACTCGAATTTAAAAAATATATATTTATTTTTTAGTTGTAGTTGGACACAATACCTTTATTTTATTTATTTATTTTTATGTGGTGCTGAGGATCAAACTCAGGGCCCTGCACGTGCTAGGCGAGCAGTCTACTGCTAAGCCACAACCCCAGCCCCCCAAACTCAAATTTTTTAAGTAGCAATATTATTTAGAACATCTGATTAGACACTAGCAGTCCCTTAAGGGAAAGAATCATATCTAACATGATCAATATAGTGCCTAGCATTCTGTAAGTTCTAAAACTAATTGCAAAAATAATCAGAAATAAAGGACAAGGCACTGGAAATAATCACTATAGCAGTTGATTCTTTAACCTTTTCATGCCTCTGTGATATTGATTCCTGATTGATTTCTATTATAACAGCTTCAGTTTTTGAAAGAAAGCATGTTAATGTACTAAGTAGCTCTAAAGCTACAACACTGGAGATCTTCCCTTCCCTCTCCAATTATAGGTTAGGCATTCTGACTCAAGAAGCCTTGAAAGTTTCCTGTAAATTTATTTGCATGGCTTTAGGAGAGTCCTAACCAAAGAAATAAATTAATGCAGTATAATTGTCAACAGGATTGGGATTCTTCTTTGGTGAAGAATTTCAAATTGAAGAAGAGAGAAAAGAGGGTAGGTATTTCTTTTCTTTCTTTCTTTTTTTTTTTTGGTAACAAAAGTAACAACTCAAGTGTGTTTCTCTAGAAATTTTGCTATGGTACCCCATTCCTGATACTTGTTCTAGTCATTGTTAGACACATATTACTGAAGGATTTATGCTGTAGGGCTGGTATTAATAGTCTTTGAGGCAGTGACTCAGGACAGGATTCTGTCCTATTTCACTTGTCTGGGCTGCTGCATCTCATACAGTAGAAATGGAAATACTTAAGTTTGTTTTGAGTTGTCATTTGAATTTTTATGCGAGACTTTGTGCTCTAATATAAGCTTCAGATGAAATGTGTGTATAATAGGATATAGAGATCTATCTGTGTCTGCTTGTTTAGGGTACCTAATGTGTTTCTATAGACTTCATGTACTTAGATAGGATTACAGCTCTACTTTTTGTGGCACTGTCATCTAAATTTCTCCAAAGCTTGTTTCTTTTTCTAGGGCACTGAGGGCATTTTTGTGTTTGTACGACTTATTCTTCATTTATAAATGGGCAATGAGAGAGAGCACATTGTCATTTACTGTAGCCCTGGGCCTTAGGACTTACATCCATTTGTCTGATGGAATTTTATCTTCTGTGCTTCAGATATACTTGGCCCTAAGGTTTTTGGTCTTTGTCCCCTCTCTAGCGCTCCAATAGCCGACAGTTTGTTGATGGACCCCCTGGTCCTATAAAGAAAACTCGTTCCATTGGCTCCACAGTAGACCAGGTAAGAAGAGTAAGGCCAAGAGAACTGTAGTCTTGATCATACCACAGATTAGTACTCCTGAGCATTAAAAAACACTGTATTCAACATTGCAGTGTTATTTTGAGATGTATTTGATAAGAGCTTTCCTATGTGATAAGATCCTTATCCTCCAGATTATTCTTATTAAGTAAACAGTTGTCAGCTGTAGGTTTGCTCCTTTGTTGCAGATGTGTATGTGTACACACACATACATATATTCCTGTGATTGCACACACATATATATTCCTGTGACTGAAATTTATATTTTGAAGTATGAAATTTCAACTTCGGTATAGTGGAAGAGAAAGTTAGAATCTTTATGTTCCTCCTTCTCTTATTATTACTTTTGTTGCAGGGAAATGAATCCATAGTTGCAAAGACTACAGTAACTGTTCCCAATGATGGTGGGCCCATTGAAGCTGTGTCCACTATTGAAACTGTGCCATATTTGACAAGGAGCCGAAGGAAAACAGGTCTGTTAGTTTGTGAATAAATTGCCTGTTAAAACCACTGGTAACTGCCAGACATGGTGGTGCACACCTATAATCCCAGCAACTTAAAAAAAATTTAAAGAAATGGCTGGTGATGTGGTTAAGTGGTAGAGCACTGCTGGGTTCAAATCATCGTAACTCATCCCTACCCCAAATCTCTAAAACAACTGGTAAAGATTTGAGAGAATTGGTTTCATTTTTCTTTTCTTTTTTTTTTTTATTAGTTCATTTTAGTTATGCATAATATTAGGATTCTTTTTTGGGGGGTCGGGGGTGGGTACCAGGGATTGAACTTGGGATACTGAACCATTGAGCCACATCCCCAGCCCTATTTTATATTTTATTTAGAGACAGGGTCTCATTGAGTTGCTTAGTGCCTTGCATTTGCTGAGGCTGGCTTTGAACTCACGATCCTCCTCTCTCAGCCTCCCGAGCTGCTGGGATTTACAGATGTGCGTCACTGCACCGGGCCTAGGAGTCTTTATTTATTTATTTAATTTTTAGTTGTAGATGGACACAATACCTTTATTTATTTTTATTTTTAGATGGTGCTGGGGATCGAACCCAGTGCCTCACGCATGCTAGGCAAGTGATCTACCACTAAGCCACAACCCCGGACCCTTAGGATTTGTTTTGACATAATTATATAAGCATAGAATATAATTTGCTCTAATTCAGTCCCAGCACGTCCCCTATCCCTTCCTTTCTCCTTCCCTCTGTTCCCTTACCTCTACTCCTCTGATCATGAGAGAGTTGTTTGCTTAGAACCCTGGAGATAGGGGTTGGTTGTAGTGGGTAGTTTCTTTTTGATGTCTACTGAGAACCAGAGATGTGTTTGTGTCATGCTTTACCTTCAGGTTGCTATCCTCATCTGTGCCATTGTATGTAACTTAGTTTTTCTTGAAACTTTTTCTTTGGCAGAGCTGTTGGAATTCACTTTTGGTTATGCTTACAGATTACTGTTTATCAGTTAAATTAAAAGTGGGGCTAAAATTCAAAATTTTAAGCTGAAGTTTAAATTTGCTTGTTTTCTAGGTACTTTACAACCTTGGAACAGTGACTCCACCCTGAGCAGTAGACCTCTGGAGCCAAGAACCGAGAATGAGAGTTCAGGCACACCACAGAGTAACGGAGGGATGCGCCTGCATGACTTTGTCTCTAAGACGGTAGATCTGTGATTGCTTCATTTTCTTTCAGGACTCTTAATATTTTAATTGAAAAAGTAATATGTACTGGAATAAATATAAACACTTTAGTGTTATAAAGTTAAATTTCAAATTCCTTTCCTCTTTCCAATCTCAATCTCCAGGGGTAACTCCTGATTATGGAGGCTTGTATTAAAACAACTTTTTAGAAATAATTGTACTTTTAGTAATACATGCTTAAATTTTGTACTTGAATGTGGCATCTTTTTCTGTTCGAGGGATTGAACCCAGGAATGCTTTACTACTGAGCTGTATCCCCAGTTCTTTTTATTTTTTTGAGACAGATTCTCACTAAATTGCTTAGAGCTTAAAGTGCTGAGGCTGGCCTTGCGATCTCCTGTCTTAGCCTCCTGAGTCTGAGGTTATAGTCATATGCCATATTGAAAACATAGCAGGTTTTCAAAATGTTTTAACTTTATACCATTTGGTTTCCTCATAAAAATCCAAGCAAACCAACCAAGCCTTACAGGAGTTAATTGACTTGTTTGAGCCATATGATAGTGGCAGATTTAGCATCCAGGTTTTCTGACAGGTTGTCAAGAGACAAGTTCTTTCCACTACTATACACTGCTGTCTTCCAGGTGGATAGCTTCAGGCAAGTTACTTAACCTCCTTTTGTTTCTGTTTCCTTATCTTAAAATGAAGAAAACAAACCTGCTTTATTGGAAAATTGCATAAAAAGCGTGTATAAGGATCTTAGAAGGATGTTTGGCACATAATAAGTGTTCAATAGATATTGGTGACAATGAAGATAATTTTGTAATTCATACCCCCCTGTTTTTTTTTTTTTTTTTGTTCTGTTTTATCCTTAGGTTATTAAACCTGAATCCTGTGTTCCATGTGGGAAACGGATAAAATTTGGCAAGCTGTCTCTGAAGTGTCGAGATTGTCGTGTGGTTTCTCATCCAGAATGTCGAGACCGTTGTCCCCTTCCCTGCATTCCTACTCTGATAGGAACACCTGTCAAGATTGGAGAGGTATGACTTAAGTGGCTTTGTTAGTCTTTCAAAGGCTTAATTTCGGTTTTTGTTCTAAAATTATGGATGCCGAATACATTTTCCTCCATGAACAATGAATAGAAATTGTAAAATGTTAACTTGTAGCAAAGTTCTATTGGGTTTGCCTGTTCAATAACCTTTTTAAAACAAACTCCTTTTCCCTCCCCTCTTTACTCCTCTTTCCTTACTCCCTCTCCTTTTTTCTTCCTCCTCTTCCTTACTTTATACTCTATTTCCATCCTATCCTGTTTTGGAAAATTTCAGACATAAACGAAAGTATACAGGTCAATGCTTGGTTCAGTGGCACATGCCTGTTATCCCAGTGACTCAGGTTGCTGAGGCAGGAGGATCACAAGTTCAAGGCCAGCTTCAGCAACTTAGGCCCTAAGCAACTTAACAAGAACCTGTTTCAAAATTTAAAAAAATAAATAAAAAGGATTGGGGATATAGCTCAGTGGTAAGTTTCCCCTGGATTCAGTCCCTGGTACCTCCCCCCCCCCCCCNAGTATGCAGATTAATGTGACTACTGACTCTATCAGTTTTCTTTTATGATTACTAACTCAAGTCCATTTAATTTTTTTAAAGTTTTTGGGTGCTGGGGATTGAACTCAGAGGTGCTTAACCATTGAGCTACATCCCCAGACTTTTTTTTTTTTTTTAAATATTTATTTATTTATTTATTTTAAATCTTTGGTGGACACAACATCTTTGTTGGTATGTGGTGCTGAGGATCGAACCCGGGCCGCACGCATGGCAGGCGAGCGCGCTACCACTTGAGCCACATCCCCAGCCCCCCAGACTTTTTTTAGAGACAGGATCTTGCTGAGTTGCTTAGAATCTCTGCTAAGTTGCTGAGGCTTTGAACTTGCAGTCTTCCTGCCTCAGCCTCCTGAGCCACTGACTTATAGGCGTGTGCCACTGTACCGGCTACACAAATCCATTCTTGATTTACTAATTCTCTTATCACCTCCTCCCCACCTTTACCAGTAAATTGTTTAGAAATTGATTATATAACAATATTAGTAAGAATTAAAGCAAAATAACAACACTGACACCCACCTCCCAGAAAATCAAATGTTATTGTTCTCTTAATCTTAATAGTTCTTATGAGTGCTTATGGGTTTTTTATGGTATTTCTGTAATCATGGAGTTCTCCCCTATACAGTGAGTTTATATCATGATCAGCTATGAATTGTGCTAAATAATTTTTTTGCTAAGAATGATTAAAATGTAAAAAGATTTTCTTTTTCAAAATAATAAAGACCATACCTATAATCTCATTATTGCTTGCTTTCTGCTGCCCTTGAGAAGAGATGGAGACAGTCATAGCTGGTGGTCTTATTATTTGTTGATGCAAGAGTATGGTATATATGATCATAAATCAGTCTTAGTTTGGAGGTAGAAAAAATAATTGAGAATCTGTTTTAATATGTTTTTTTGAGAAAAGGAATTTAAAAAGCTGACATGTATCCCAGATTTAGCATTATTTCTAGTTAGTTATGCATTCTATATGACAGTAGAATAGAAATGGTTCTTAGGGGCTGGGGATGTGGCTCAAGCGGTAGCACGCTCGCCTGGTATGCGTGCGGCCCGGGTTCGATCCTCAGCACCACATACAAACAAAGATGTTGTGTCCACCGAAAACTAAAATAAATAAATAAATAAATATTTAAAAAAAAAAAAAAGAGTGAAGCAATAAAGTACAGATTTTTTTAAAAAAAAAAAAAAAGAAAGAAATGGTTCTTAGATGCATAGTTCTCCTCTGTTGGTCTAAATGGTGTAAATAATAATTGGAAGCTCTTTTTTTTTAGGGAATGCTGGCTGATTTTGTATCCCAAACTTCTCCAATGATTCCCTCTATTGTTGTCCACTGTGTAAATGAAATTGAGCAGAGAGGGCTAACTGAGGTAAGAGTGAACCCTAGAACAGGATGAATTTATTGTTTGTGTTAATAATTAGGAGATTCTTACATAAAATTTTCGTCTTGAGAATAGACTGGCTTGTATAGGATCTCAGGCTGTGATCGGACAGTAAAAGAGCTGAAAGAGAAATTCCTCAGAGTGAAAACCGTACCCCTTCTCAGCAAAGTGGATGATATCCATGCCATCTGTAGCCTTCTAAAAGACTTCCTTCGAAACCTCAAAGAACCCCTTCTAACCTTTAGGCTAAACAAAGCCTTTATGGAAGCAGCAGGTATGTGCATACATATATTAACACCTGAATGTGAGTTCCACCAGAACTGGGCTTTTTTACTGTTTTATCCTTGACCTAGTACAGGGCCTGAAACATAGTAGATACTCATGATAGTTTGAATAACCATGTACGTATTCCCTACGATTGTCCCCTCTTCCTTTCTGTATAGGGTATTAATAGGTTTTGTTGTTGTTGTTTGTTTGTTTTGCCTTTGTCATTGCTCTTATTTTTTGTTCAAGTGTCAGGTTGTCCTTTAGAAATTGGAACCATCTTGATTCATTTTCCTGATATCAAGAGTGGTATTAGAAGTGCTACTATCCCTTTTGTCATACTCTTCCCCTGGAATATGATAAGAACCTGCTATTTGATTGTCCTGTTTCTACTCTTGCCTGGTACTGTCTGATCTTTACACATGAGCTAGAGTATAGAGTAGTCCTTTTAAAATTTAAGTTAGATGATATCCCTCTGTTCTCATTTTCCTCCATTGGCTTCCCATTACTTCAGAATGAAGTCGATAGTCTTTAACATAGCCCAAAAGGCCCTCCTTAACTAGAAGCATTTGGCTTCTAGTTATGTCTCCAACACCATTTTGGATGGTTGAATTTTTGCACATCTTAGAATGTACTAAGCTTGCTCCCCACCTCAAGTCCATCACATTTGTTGTTTCAGCCTTGACTACTTTCTAGATAAGTATGTGGTTTGCCCCTTTATTTCATCTGAAGTCTCTCTTCAGATGTATTATGCTTAGAAACACCTTTCCTGACCATTAGTCTCAAGTAACAGCTCCCATTACTTTCTAACTTCTTGCCTGCCATCTTTGCTACAGGTATCACAACCTGAAATGTATTTGTTATTTGACTAACTCTTCCATTAGAATGGGTCTTCCATGAGTAAGGACTTTCTTTGCTTTATCCTTAACACTTAGAAGATAACCTGGTACATACGTAGTAGGCCCTTAAATATGTCTTATGAATTCATGAGTACCTTCTTGGTAATTGTCACTGTGGTTTTAGGTCTGTCTTCCTAGCATGGCTTGCCAACTACTTTCCCTAACTGCAAGGGTGATTTTTAAAATGCTCTGACTTCTAATATTGAGCTGTTGGCCAGTGTCCTGCTTTTTAATGAAAGAAGAGTCTGATGCAGTCATGAACCTAATCAGAAGTTTCAGAAGCTTACTGTATAGATGAGACTTTGTGGTCGATAACCTGGAGGCCCGCTGTCAAGGGAAAGAAGTCCAGGCCTCTAGGTGCTTTCTTTTCATTTATAGAAATCACAGATGAAGATAACAGCATAGCTGCCATGTACCAGGCTGTTGGTGAACTACCCCAGGCCAACAGGGACACATTAGCCTTCCTCATGATTCACTTGCAGAGGTTAGTACAGCAGAAACTTGTTCTGGGAATTAGGGAATTTTTCAAGGAGAATATAATGTGGGTTGGGTGTTAGGGAGTGTGAGAGGTGAATTGTTTTCTTGTAGAATTTATATTTTGGTCTGCATTTAAGTGGATGAGCAAGTTACCTAACCTAATACTCATTTTGATTAGAGTGGCTCAGAGTCCAAACACTAAAATGGATGTTACCAATCTGGCTAAAGTCTTTGGTCCTACAATTGTTGCCCATGCTGTGCCCAATCCAGACCCAGTGACAATGTTACAGGACATCAAGCGTCAACCCAAGGTAGGCACAGGTGTATGTATAGATTTGTGTTTATGTGTGTATGTTCATATAAAATGTATGAACTTATGCAATACGATACATGAGAGGATAATGACAAGTAAGCTCTTTAAGCTTTCGGAAGTTTGAAAACATATTTGGTAACTTCTAGGTGGTAGAACGCCTGCTTTCACTGCCCCTGGAATACTGGAGTCAGTTCATGATGGTGGAGCAAGAGAACATTGATCCCCTGCATGTTATTGAAAACTCAAATGCCTTTTCAACACCACAGACACCAGATATTAAAGGTCAGGCCTAAATTGTGTTTCTTCAACAACTTGCTTCTCTTTAGTTTTGGTCATGTTCTCTCTTCTCTGTCTTTACTATAACTGAAATTCCTATTCAATAAAAATTAAATTTATATTGAAAATTCTAACATTAAAGGAAAACTGGTACCATCTTTTTTACTTTTCCATGTACTCCCCCCATATATATGTATGTGTGTATATATATATATGTGTGTGTGTGTGTGTGTATGTTCGTTTGCTGTAACCGAGGATTGAACCCAGGGGTGCTTAATCCCTGAGTTACATCTCCAACCCTTTTTTAATATTTTATCTAGAGACAGAGTACCCTGAGTTAATACCTTGCTACATTGCTGAGGCTGGCTTTGAACTTGCGATCCTCCTGCCTCAGCCTTCCAAGCCAGTGGGATTACAGGCGTGCACCACTGTGCCTGGCTTGAAAATAAATATATATATATATATATATATATGTATATATATATACATATATAT
>NW_025999960.1:15802420-15861907 GCF_001458135.2 Marmota marmota marmota | reverse complement strand
TTTATGTGGTGCTGAGGATCGAACCCAGCGTCCCGTGCATCCCAGGGGAGCGCGTTACCTCTTGAGCCACATCCCCAGCCCTTGAATATATATTTTTAATGTAGATATAATAATAGCTTAGAGACAATTTGTTCCTATATCACATAGCATATTGTGATAATTTTGTGAGCATATTGTGAGTTGTGTACTTTTATTTTATTTATTTATCGTTTTTTTGGTACTAAAGATTTAACTCAGCAGTGGTTTACCACTCAGCCATATTCCCAGCCCTTTTTAATTTTTAAAAAAAGAGTCTCACAAGGGGCTGGGGTTGTGGCTCAGAGGTAGAGCGCTTGCCTAGCATGTATGAGGCACTGGGTTTGATCCTCAGTAACACATTAAAAAAAATACACACACACACACACACACACACAGTGTCTACCTATAACTAAAAAATAAATATTTTTTTAAAAAAATCTCACTAAGCTGCTGAGGCCAGCAACTCACACATTGTGGTAGATAGTGACATTATTTTTCATGGTTACAAATAATACTGCAGCCAACATATACATATACCCTAATGATAAATTCCCATAAGTGGGGGTTACTGAATTAAAAGGTTTGATAACATTTTTTATGTTTTTTGATGTTTTACCAACTTGATTTCTTTCTTTTTTGGTAACGGGGATTGAACCCAGGGGTGCTTAACCACCAAGTCACATCCTCAGCCCTTTTTTATGTTTTATTAGAGACAGGGTCTCACTGAGTTGCTCAGGGCCTCGCTAAATGACTGAGGCTGGCTTTGAACTTGTGATCCTCCTGCCTTAGTCTCCTGAGTTGCTGGGTTAATAGGCATGTGCCATCATGCCTATCTCCCAACTTGATTTCTTTCTTTCTTTTTTAGTTGTAGATGGACACAATACCTTTTTATTTATTTTTATGTGGTGCAGAGGGTCGAACCCAATGCCTCACACATGCCAGGCAAGTCAAGTGCTTTACATGGAGCCACAACCCCAGCCCCTAAAACTTGATTTTTTTTAAGGCTTTTATCAGTTTATATTGCTATCAACAGTTTTATATGAATAGGGTGATTTCATTCCAACCCCACTGGCATTAGATATCTGTTTTTTTTTTTTTCATTATTATTTTTTTCATTATTGCAAGTTTCTTTTTAAGAAAGCATATTATTTCTTCTAGTATAAGTAAAAACCAAATATCCAGGTGTTTGTGTAAAGTTTGGAGTTTGAGAATGATCTAACTCAGGCAGTGAATGCCAGCTATTTATTGAATAGTTGCCTTCATAGTTCAAAAGATATACCTATGTGTTACAAAAAATTATGACAAAAATGATGTGGTACTTTGCTTGGTGCCTAACCTTAGCTCTTAAGTGCTTCAGAAGGCAGTCAGCTTAAAACTGGCCATCTTTAAGGGTGCTTTCTTTTTTCTCTTTTAAAAATATGTCTGAATTCTTCTTTTGAAGTGAGCTTACTGGGGCCCGTGACTACTCCTGAGCACCAGCTTCTCAAGACTCCTTCATCCAGCTCCCTATCCCAAAGAGTCCGCTCTACCCTCACCAAGAACACTCCCAGGTATGCAGAATTGGCCTTCTTAATAAATTAGAAATGACTCCTTCTTTAGACTTCTCTTCTGGTATATCAAATATATTGAAAGAAAAATCAAATCAGATCTTAAGCTAGCAACTATATTTTAAAAGTAAAATTAGAGCTATAGGACTACCTTCTTAAGAGAAGGGTCTAAAGATTATTAATTAATTCCCCTCTCATTTCAGGTGACTAAGAGTAGCTAACAAAATAGTTGTCTAGGGTTTCCTATTTTTAGTTGATTATATAACATTATGGTTGGTTGTTCATTGTTTTATATAGAATACTTTTTTCTTTCTTTCACTCTCTCTCTCTCTTTTTTTTTAATATGTGTGTCTATGTGTAGATTTGGGAGCAAAAGCAAGTCTGCCACCAACCTAGGACGACAAGGCAACTTTTTTGCTTCTCCAATGCTCAAGTGAAGTCACGTCTGCCTGTTACTTCCCAGCATTTACCAACTGCAGGAAAGGGCACACCTGTACTCTCTGCTCTGCAGCCTCCTGTACTACTTTTAGCATTCTCCAGGCTTTTAATCAAGTTTAATTGTGCATGAGGGTTTTATTAAAACTATATATATATATATATATATCTCCTTCTTCTCCTCCAGTAACATTTTATCAGCCCCTTGTGCTGGTTGTTGTTGGGAGCTTTCAGATGGGAGATCCCTATAGGGGTTGAAGGAGAAATATGGAATTGTGGTTCTTTTGGGGTCAGGAGGCATCCCTTTGGCTTGAAGCCAAATGCTGCTCCTGGAATGACTTTTCTCTAGTGTTATTTAACTCATCTCCATGAGACAATGACAGAAACCCTGCCTCTTTGGTATGGGTAGGAAGTGACGGGACAGGGTAAAGAAAAGATTAGTCAGAGAATTTAGGATGGTTCCTTCTCAGAACCTGCAATTTCCCTTTTCCCATTATGAATTAAACTATAGCATGGAACCTTCATAAATAGGATAGGTTGAGGACAGAACTAGTCATGGGAGTATGCATAGCTTTAATTTGGATTGATTAGTTCTTAAGGTCTTGAGAAGTGACACAACCTTGTGAATGTGATACTTCTTTTTATCTCTGATGGGCGACTTGCTGGACTTTGGGTTTTATTGGGGTCACAGCCAGTTTGTTGTTTTAAAGTTGAATTCATTCTGATGCCTCACCCTCCCACCTTTTGTCCAGTAGATTCCTATTTCTAAAGGTTAGTATGCTGTTTGTCATCCCAGCTAACAAATAAGATGAGGCTGTAGGGAAGACTGTCAGTATTTCATGTGGCAAGAAAAAACACAGTCATTTTTGTCTTTGCACTTTGGATGCTAAAATTTTTCCCATGGAATATAGCCACATCTAAATAAATGTGAGCTTTTACTTCTATTATAATTATTCCCAACATCTATAAAAATTTTTCATCTATAGAATGTTTTTGACTCATATTACCCCTTGTCTGTAAGACATATTTGGAAAAAAGTAAATAGCTTTTTCAAAAGAAACTTGAGGTTGGTTTTCTTGTCCCAGATGTTAACCTTCAATGCCTTTTCAATATTATCTTTCCTCAAGGTATGTTGAACCTGTTGTTCTGTCCATTTGTCACTCTCTGGACCCACCCCACCTGACCACCTCCAGAAGTTTGTTTATTTCTCATTCAGTCTTTCTTTGTCCAATTCAAAGTTCTATATTTGTCCTATGACTTTTATCCTTATATTTGAAGAAAGTACTTTAAACAAAAAACAAACTTTTAAAACCTGTCTCTAGGGACCAGAATGGTGCAAATTTAAAAAAAAAAAAAATTGCCTCTGGCTGGCTGCCTGGTTGCCTGGCTGCCTGGAACATCCTTCACTGCTGGAAATGACTCTGGAGTGAGCTGGGATGATTAACTGAGGGCACCTGCACTTGGAACTCTGAAGCTGGTGAACAGAATGTATCTGAGATTGAACGTAAACAGTTGCAGGCTTAATATGTAACCGTGGAGAGAGGAGGCAACCTACTGGCTTTTTTCCCAGGAGGGGGCAGCTCTCACAGCAGGGCCCGTCTGCCTCAGCAAATTGACAGAGGATGGGTCCCATCTCCCCATACTCCCCTCCACACACATGCCTGCTAGGCTTTTTTTTTTTTTTTTTTTTAACTTTTTCTAGATGCTACCTCTTTTCTTATGTCTTTGCAAGCATCAAGTTGGCCTGGCTCCATATTTGCTATTCTGCAGTATCTCCCCAAGGTGCATTTGAAGTCACTAATGTAGAGGAAGTAAATGGATTGTGTAACATTAGTGAAGGCAAGACTACCCTGTGCAGGAGTTGATGGCCCATTAACGAAAAAGGAAATGGTCCTATGTGTCAAACATTGGCAGCTAGTTGCTCAGTTTTTGGCCTAGGCCAAGAGACCTTAACCATGAATATAATTCTGGTATTAGCAAAGGGAAATATATATATAATCTCCACTTTCAACTTTAATAGGACTTCATGTGGAACAACTTGACTTTTGAGGGTTTTCATAATTATGTTTTCTCGAGGTGAGATCTGTGGAAAGGAGTCCAAGTGTTTGGGGTGGCTGTCGCCCCATCTCTTGGTCTTAGTGCTTTCTGATGCTGCTTCTTACTCTTATTATTTCACTTTCTAAGAATGGGAATCTTTTTAAATAACAGCATTTACCTCCATCCTTTTCAATTTGTAAGACTCCCAAGTTTGATGTTTATTTAACCGGGCAAGCATTACATACATGGTTTGATTCAGCAGCAACAATTTGCATTTATTACTGGGTATTTAATGATTTTTCTTTCCTTAAGAAAGTGAATTTGTTACTTGTAGAGACAGAAGGCAAGAAGGCTTTTTGAGTCTGAATCAGAGAAATCAGTCATTTTTGGCTATGAAGTGAACCTGTGGCAGTGAAAGGGGTCTTGCATTTTTAAATTCATGCCTGAATTAGTGAGTGACACAAAATGACATGGATTGCTGAGTGAGTGCAGGGAGCAAGGAATGGCTTGCTGTTTTTGTTTTCTTATGGTGGGTCTCCCTGACTACCTCTGACAGATAGATGACACATGTACAGGTGTCCCCATTATTCTCAGGGGATGAGACCCCCCAGTGGTGCCTGAAACCATGGATCATACCACAGCCCCAACACCACACACATATGCTTTTTCCTATATGTATATGCCTATGATAAATTTTAATTTATAAATTAGGCACATTGAAAGATTAAAACTAAGACAAATTAATAAAACAATATTTCAAACCTATGTGAATGTAGTCTCTCTCAAAATAGAATTTTTGAGACTGAGAATATAGATCAGTGGTAGAGCACTTGCCTGCTTATGCTGGTTGTTGCTGGAAGCTTTTAGATATGAAATCTCACAGGGGTAGAAGGGATAATACTGGCATAAGGCCCTGGGATTCCCCCGACACACACACACACATACACAAATAGAATTTTTGTTTTCATGTTTGTCAGCATGTGGATTCTGTACATTACTGGCTTTGTCATATGGTCTGTTGCATTGTCACATAATATTGTGTCCTATATTTTATTACCCTGATTCTGCTTTTGCACTTTTATCAATACAGACTATTAGGCATTTTTTTCCTAGAAGATCCCAGTTTCATCAAAATTGAAGACTTGCTGTGGTGGCCTTACTCCTTAAATCAATTTGAGTTCTTCTAGAAATGTGGCAGCAGCAGCTTCTTTGGCAGACACAGCCTCTGCAGTAACTTTTTTTTTTTTTTTCTGGTGGTACTGGGGATTGAACCCAGGGCCTCGTGCCTGCTAGCCAAGCGTTCTACCACTGAACTATATCCTCAGCCTTCCAGAAATTTTTTAAAATATTTTTTCAGTCCAAATCTATTCCTGAGTCTATGTGACCATCATTTAGTTGCATCACTTAGTAAATGGCTGGATGTCACTAGTTTGGGTGTATCTCGTGCTGCAGTATTCAATAGGCCTAATGCTCTCTGGTACAGCAGTCTTCGTTTGGATCATTTTCTGTTCATGTCTTCTACCCATAAATTGAATGCATTCTCCGTATTTTTTGTTTGTTTCAGTACTGGGCATCAAAGCCAGGTTCTTACATTTGAGCCAGCATTCTCCTTTACTAAGTACTTACTACACACTTTTGTGGTTTGGGAATATAATAACAACAAAACTAATACAAATTTATTTTTTCCTTCACAATTTCACAGATTTATTCTTAGCAACCTAGCATGATTTTTTTTTTTTTAAAGTAAAGAACTTTCACTTTTTCATGTAAAGGGAACATTTTATGGCTCCTCTTTAGCATGTCCAGATTGCCAGCTTCACAACTCTTGTATTTTGTGGCCATTATTAAGTCTAATGGGTTACTTAATAGAGGCATTGTGATACCATGAGTTGATCTGATAAATAAGTAACATTAACAGGCAAGTGCTGTATATGATGTGAATATACTAGACAAAGCAATGATTCATATCCAGGTAGGACAGAGCAGAATGGCACAATATTTTATCATGTTTACTCAGAATGGTTCACAATTTAAAATTTAGGAATTGTTTATTTCTAGAATTTTCACTTGATATTTTGGACAGTGTTTGACTTCAGAAAACTGAAAAATTTGTGAAACGCAGATGGGGTGGGGAAATACCATATCTATACATATATACATATCCACACACATTATTATATATGTGTATATATACATATGTATACACACACACATACACACACAGTGTATGCCTTCCTATTGGAAAAACATTTGGGAGCCACATTACTATACCTGGTATGGAGGACCTGGACTTGGTTTTCCTAATTATGCATTACTTTTAACTAAGTCTTGGAACATGAGCAGGGAAAGCTATTGTGGAAGTCCAGGTTTGAGGAGTGAGGGTAGCATAGTGTTCATTGTTCAAGTTGGCACAGGTCACCATAGGTTTTAGATCAATATGTTTTAATACGGTCTTGGTGACGACTCAAATTTCAGGCAGTGCTACAAAAACTTTTAAGCCTGCAGAGTTTGGGCATGTTAGCATTGTGCTTTTAGGGTAAACAGGGCTTGGAGAATGGCCACTTAAGAAATTAGTAATTTTTTAAAAATATGCTTCCTTTAACTGGTGTATTTTGTAAATAAGTGAAGGCACTAGGCCAGGAAGTTCCTAACTTGTGTAATTTATTAGACATTCGTTCTCACAACTGTATTTGTTGATGGTTTCTATTCATGAAGTCAGGTGGAAGACAGCTTGACGTCACCAGGAATAACCTTGTAGTGTGAGAGCTTTGTCCTCTAACTAACAAGTCATGTGGGATGGTGAAGGAGGCCACTTTTCAGGGACTCGGTTGGAGGCAGGAATTTTTCTTTTTATCTGCCTCTCCCTCTGTAACTCTTGCCAGGCTTCATTTAGCTTCATTGTTTTTTATACAGCAGTATCCTCATATCTCACACAGTTGGGTACCATCTGTGTGCTAGGCTCAGACACATATAAATGGATATTTAGACTTCTAATAAAGCACTTGCCAGTTACGATCTCTGGTCATCACTGAAGATGGAATTAAGAACTGATTTCTCCATAAAATCTCTAGGAAATTTAATATGGTGATTTATCATATTCAGAGGCTATCATCTATCACCTACTTGATGTCACCACACCTATGTGAGGAAGGCAGGACAGGTAGTATTTTCCCAATTGGGAAATTCAGAGGTGATTTGGCCCAGATTCCCACAAACTAATGTATAATTTACCTGGGGTTAGAACCTCGGTGTTCCAGCTCTTATTCTAGAGGTCAGCACTGGTGTGGAGCCTGTTAATATGATATTGGGTATTAAATGCTATTAATGACCTTTGCTTAGGCCCAGTGTTATCTGTATCCCATTCAAGGAAGGGTGTGTGTTTGCAAAGTGATCAAATATAAAATGAGCAAAACTAGCAGATGATCATTTAGGGAGTTCTCCCCATTATTATAAGAACTTTTGTATGTCACACACAAACTAGGGCTAAGATTCCACTGAGAGGGCTATATGTAGATATGGTTATGTACTCTCAACAGATGGCCCAGGAAGAGCAGGGAGGCCCAGGCTGCCGGGGAGAGAATTTGGGACGGAATTTTCAAGTGGGGTTACTGCTTGGCAGAATGGAGGACCTGGACTTGGTGTTCTGCACTATTTGCTGTGTGAAAGATATGAGTACTTGAGGTTGTTCCTAGTGGCTGTCTATTCTCAGGCCACCCATGAGTGGCCTGTGGGCTCTGAAGCTCAAAGCCAGGGACAGACAAGTCTCTGAGCCAAGTCATCAGCTTGCTTCAAGGAACATGTCAGCAGATTAGTTTATTGGCTTCCCCCTGAGTGGCATTAGCTCTCACCCTGTCTCATGTTCACCATCTGGCTTTGAGTAAGAAGTCTTCTAGTGATCTCTCTTCAGCAACCTACTCTGTGCCAGGTCTTTCTGAGGGCTGTTTAGCTTTCTCCCTCATCAACCCTAGGGCCCAGTGCTCTCCAAGAAGAGGTATCAGTCTGTTTTGTCCACACATGTGCATACCTGGGATCAGAAGAATACGTCAGATCTCAGAGGGGGGGAAATCAGCTTAAAAAAGAGAATGAGTCTGTGTGGTTAATGGCCTAAAGTCTTTTTGTTGTCAAAACTAACAAGTGACTTCTGTCCTGAGGTGAGCTTTTAAAATGGGGTTGCTCCTCCCACAGAGAAAGCTCTGCCTATGAGATGATACAGTCTTTCCAGATTTTAGTAGCAAGAGAGACAACAACAGGGCTAGGATTTTTCTTCCTTATTGGAAAGCAAAGCTTAGGGGCCGAGGTGCCCCTCCTCCCAGGGAGCTAGCTGGCTGCTCTCTCCTCCTGGGTTAATGTACATTGACTGGGGCTAAACGCCTGATGCTTCTGGACAGCGTCCAGCCCCTGGGCAGAGCAGTCACACTGTGGAAATACAGCTGCTGGCATTAAAGGGCTAAGCCCTTTCCAGCTGCTTTGCTTTAACGGGAACCGCCTGCAGTCGGCAGCTTAACGGAGCTGTCTTAGCCCGACTAATCTCTGCATCTTCTCATGACATAGCTCTGGGGAAGATAACCTAGTGAGGTGGGAAGTGGTTGGATAATGGTGTTAGAGTGCTAGGTTATTATCTCTCAAATTGTGGTCCCAGATTAGTGTGGTTTGTGTTTTGTGTTGCCTCTGTGAAAAAAGTGGAGTTCCCTTCAGTAGACTCCCTGGCACTGAGGGATAGGAGTTATTTACTCTGAGGCATAGTCTGGGTACCTAAAAGCTGGTATAGCAACAGATGTGCAGAGTAAGAGGCCCTCCAATATAGTCTCCACTTTGGTCTTCCATTCCTCTTTTTACTAAATCCACGAGCCAAGATTTGAACGAGAAATGATCACTCATTGATTACAAGATGTGCTTTAAAAATGTATTGATAATATCTCGGAGACTTGGGATATCTTAAAATCCGTGGTTTCTTATAAACATAGTACAGTGTTCTTTCTTAGTCATTCAAAAGATAGTGGTATGTCCTCTTATAATCATTGTTATTTGGGTTGAAAGTGTTAGCTGTTCATGTGAGATTGGCTGTTGGTTGGACCAAATGTGCACGACAGGTAACCTGCTAATTTGCTGTGCTCAAAGAGACATTAAAACAGGGAGTTCTAGTGGTAGAGCTCGTGCTTCTTAGCATGGTGCAAGGCCCTGGATTCAGTCCCCAGTAACACAAAACAAATAAAAAAACAAGGTGTTTCCTTAGGCCCGAGGGAAGCTGTTATAGGAAAAGCAGAGAAACTAAGGCTCAGTTCAAAGATAAGTAATGTGTAGAAAAGGATCAATCTGTACCAGTCATGACTCTCATAGCCATTACAGGGGACGGAAAATGCCATTGTGGGTCACTGTTGGAGTACATCCTGGTGGAGGTCAGAGTACTTTAGCAGAAGAGGCTAGAATTGTTAAGTATTATGTTTGGCAGGGGGCGGGTGTTCATTGTTTACCAAATCCAGAATATCAGGAAGGCCTTTCCTCCCTTGAACATGTAAGGCCACCATTTGGAGACCTACAAAAAAAGGAAGCCTATTTTACAAGATAGATATTAAATTGAGGAAACCTGTTGTCTTAAAATTGGAATTAGATTAAAAATATGTTTAAGAAGGTCTTCCTGTTCAGGTAATGGAAGGTCTTCAAATAATTATGAAGAAAGGTGTTCAGTGCCAGGGTAGATGTTGGCAGGAAGTGTTGCTCAGAGGAAGGAGGGAGCTGCAGGACGAGAGCCTCAAAGGTCGTGACATAAAGCTGGAATTCAGTATGAAATCCCCAGCCAGAGGGTGCACATCCCTCCTGTTGCTCCATAATCAGACACTGCTGACTGCTATCCTGGCCTTTTTTCTCACTGAAGACTGGGCCCTGGCTGGTTGGGCCTTGTTTCATCTGTCCATGGGGGTAGGTGTGAGTTTACTGGTCCCTGCCCCCTGCCTCTGGCCTCCTTCCCCTCCAGCTTTGGCAATCACTGCCCCTTTGTCCACCTAAATCGGAGCTCTAAAACATTGTTTTTAATTTTCCCTTGTTCTACCCATTAACTGTATCCTATTAATTAGTGCCACAGGACTCCTGTAAACCCCCTTCACTATCCATGCCTTGCCTCCCCAGTTTTTGCTAAATATGTGACTTCGCCTTAGTGTCTCTCTCCCTGAGAAATGATTACATGTCTTGGCTGTGCTGACCCCCTGCCACAGCTGCCCAGAGTGGCCACAGCTTGGCCAGATGCTTCATCTTGATTAGCTCTTAACCTCTTCCTCTCTATCTTCCTCTGACATTGCCGGGGGCTGACAATAAGCTGCAGGTTAGAAATCTCTGTTAATATTAAGCTCTTTTATCTTTGGGCCTGTTGCCTGTACTTCCTAGTGCTGCTCCAGGTCACAGGGAACAGTATTGTGGGACCAGAGAGACTGGGGAGATCCCCCTCTCCTGACCCAGTGGAGCCTCCCATCAAAATCCCAATCAACTTGTTCCACATCACTTGACCTCATTATAGATCATGATGATTTTGGTCTGTGCTACACCTCAAGCCTCAGCTATGACGTGGCTGGCTCCCTTTTTGTTTACTTAGCTTTTCAAATGAAATTCCAAATCTTCAAAGCCTTGCTTTTTTTCATCTATTTACTACCCTACCTAGCTTCCCTCACCCTCATTTCTTGAAACCACTCCAAACCAACTTTCACAGTATGATCACTCCAGTGCTCCACTTCTCTGTTCTGAGAAGACCTTTATTGTGTTTGACTCTTGACTCCTCTTTCCCCTGGGATTCCACCTCACCTGAGCCTCATGAGAGAAACAGCCTTACTCATGGTAACTGAAATGGAATCTACTATGAGGATGATGGTAAAATTAGCTAGCCCTGACTGAGATCTGCCTATGTTAGACATGGTGCTAAACATCTCATATAGCTCTTCCAACAGGCTCATTTTTTTTTTTTTTTTTTTTGGTACCTGGGATTGAACTCAGGGGTGCTTAACCACTGAGCTACATCCCCAGCCCTATTTTGTATTTTATTTAGAGACAGGGTCTCACTGAGTTGCTAAGCATATCACTGTTGCTGAGGCCGTCTTTGAACTCTCTATCCTCCTGCCTCAGCTTCCAAAGCCACTGGGATTACAGGCATGCATCTATCACTGCACCTGGCCCAACAGCCTTTTAAGTACACCCATTTTCCAGATGAGGAAAGTGAGGCTCAGAATTCTTATGTAAATTACTCAAGTCACAGCTAGCAAGTGCCTGAGCCTGCATTAAAACTCCTCCAGCCTCCTCTCTACACTATGATGCCTTTTCTTTTAACCTTGGTATACAGAATCCTTTAGGTCAAAGTGATTTTATTTGGAAACTGAAAATCTGTGGATCATTGTGTTGATCCTTCTTTTTCCTCAGGCCTAGGGGACTAAATGGATCTCAGATCCTGGCCCTTTCCTGGGCTTTTCCCCCTTGCAGTTTGGTCCCACATTAGGCCTGTCACCTTTATACCTGGAGGTAGCAGGTTAAAGACCAACAGTGGGGGCTGCAGCAGCCAGGGGCTTCCTGCCAGCCAATTGGAAGCGACCACCTAAGCTGTGAGTTAACATCATCTGCTCCTGCTAAGGCAATCATCAACATAAAAGGCTAATTGTATTAATCACCAAGGCACCCATCCCGAGTCCCCCTCCCTTTCGGGAGAATTATGAATTGCAATTGCAGATGGCTCCACTGATTGAAGGCAGCGCTCAGCAGGGAGAAGGGCCAGATCAGATTACACACCATTAATTAAAAGCTTCCCCCACAAGCAGAAGGAAGGCAAAGCACACCAAGGGCCTCCAGGTTGGGTCTCAGTTCTCCCCAGGACCCCACCTCCGACCCAGGCCTGCGGCTGTGGTGGTGAAGCCTGCTTCCCCAGCTGGAATCTTAGAGGCCAGCCCTTCCCTCATCCAAACAGATGGCCTGCTGCCCTATTAAAGAACTCCTGAGAAGGAGAAGCTAACCTTTGGTTACTTCTGCATCTAACCTTCAATGCTCTTCAGCTTCTAACCTAATTCCTCACTTCTCAGGAAGCTTACTTATCTTCTGCTCTAGACTATCCTGACAGAAAACAGTGCTCAGGAACTATCAGTGAAAGCAGCCCCCAATTTTCCCTTCAGGCAACCATTCTTACCTTTTGGGCCTGTAAGTTCTGGGACAGGGAGGGAAGACTGGAATGGTGGGTCTCCACCATTGAGACCATGGTGGGTCTCAAACCCTTGGCTATGTGCCTTTTCCCAACTCCTGCCTAGAAGTAGAGGCTTCTCTGATGCTGTCATTTTGGCTCATTTGGAGCTGTAACTCCTCTGAATTTTCCTCCTCTTGATCAATTACTGCCTCCTCTCCTTCCCCAGCTGCCCAGCCTCAGTCATTCATTCATCAAACTTTTATTGAGCACCCAGTGTGTTCTTGGCTCTCAGGACACAGAAGTAATTTGTCAAGGAGCTTAAGAGCCTACTGCAGGAACACCCTCCCTGTCTCCCTTCAACCCTCTTGTTCCCCTCCTTCTTTCCTGTGCTGCAGTTTGTATAAGCCCCCCAGAGCTCTATTTTGGAAAATTCTAAGCTGGGAGCTAGGGAGACCTTAGGGGTCTATGCAACTGAGCCAGGTGACCTTTAGCAAGTCAATAACATCCTCTGTACACACACACACACACACACATGCATACACACATAGATACACGGCTGTCCCTGCTCATAAAAGGGCACAGGAAGCCCTGGGCTCTGAGAGACCATGAGGATAGATGAGTGGAACCAGCTGGGAGTGATGAAAACAGTACTGTGCACTGAAAATCGTACAGAACACTGAGCAAGGCTTCTGGGGCTACAGGCCTCAGGGACTCTGTTATTGCACAGGTCATAGACAGGTTCAGAAGAATTTAGCCCATCCCCAGCCCCTCGAGAAACATCATGGAAAAAGACATTTTTTATGGATTTGGTTGCTACATCTCGGGGTACCATGGTGATGGGCGCCATAGAGATGAGAAGAACTGACATTTATTGGCTTGTGTCTTCATTCAGAGTTCCTCCCCTAGTCCCCTACACCCACAAAGTTTCCAGGTCAGCAGGCCCAAGAGAGGAGGCAGGGCCCTGATAAGTAGAGCCAATGAAAGAGAAGCAAAATCTGCTCTTTCCTCCCTCTTAATCATCTCCCTCTCCCTTCTTCCCTCCTCCCTCTGATTACCAACAGCAATTGTGTTCAAACCCAGTAATTACAGTAAAGCAATAATAATCATCATTTATTGGGATTGTTTTTCTAGCATTTTAACTTCCAAAAGCATTTTCTAACCTCTTATTTTCATAGCAGACCATGGGGAGGATTTGTGCCCATTTTATAGCTGGAGAATCTGAAAGCCAGATTGTACCCCAAGTTATGGGCTTAGTAAATTTTTAACAACCTTTAAACTTTGGCAAACCAGTTCAGCCTCCAATAGTCTTTCAGAGGTACTGAACCTTGAGTTTTTGGTTCTGAGTGATTCCTGTTTCCACAGTCCCTAGGACTTATTCAACAGCTTTTTTAGGGATCCTGGATACTGAGAATGAGGCTTCTTTTGGCCCAGGTCATGAACTGAGGGCAGGAATGAGGGCTTCTCCTGTCAGGATGGGTCCTGTGATGGGCTGAGGAGTGGAAGGTTAGGCAAACTCCTAGGGAGATCATGGTCTGAGTCAGGTTGGTCTGGCCTAGAGCTCCCTTCTTATATCCTGTCCCTTTGCCAGCCAGAGGAAAGATTCCTCAATATGACAACTCTTCCCAAGGCTGGGGACCTTCCAGGGTAATCTCTGTCTTCAGCAAGCCCCCAGTCAGACATAGGGGAATCATAGCCTCCAAACCACACCTAGTGACAGAGAAATTCCTTTGAGGAGCTCAGAGGCTTTCTCAAGGGCCCAGTTCTTCCTAGAAGCCTATCCCCTCCTCCCCAAAGGCTCCCTGAGGTCCCCTGGTGAGAGTCTGGACAGAAGGGCTGTCTGATCTCCAGTTCTTCTTCCTTAAGATAGGAATATGGAGACTCAGGAGTCCCACTGAGGTCCAGCTGGGTAAGAGAAGGGGAGGCTTTCATAAAGTCCTCTCCCTCCCACTGCTCTGTCCCATTAAGAGATGGAGAAGGCCTAGGGGAGGGAATTGGAAAGATTTTCTCCCAGATTCTGTCTATAAATGTGGTGGCCAGGCATGGTGATGCACACCAGTAATCCCAGCTACTCGGGAGGCTGAGATGGGACGATTGCGAGTTCAAGGCCAGCCTGGGCAGCATAGTTAGATCCCATCTTGAAAAAGAAAGAAAGAAAGAAATGTAATGCCAGAGGTAGTGATTGGCACCCCCCCCCCATCCCTGGTTTACCCTGTTAGGAAGAGACCAAACCTCCTGACCCCCCTTACAATCTACCCACCAGGAAAGCCTCATGTCAAGTTATAGGAGACAAGCTGCCCTACTGCAGGGCTCCTTTCTGAAGCCTGAGGGGCCAAGGCCTGTCTCATACTCACTTCAGCATCCCCTGAACTGGACCGGGATTCTTTCTTCTGGGGTTCCACCCCTACTTTCTCCACTTCTGTGGTGCCCATGAGGATGGCCAGTCGCTCAGCCAGGGTCTTGGTGTCAGGGAACAGGATAAAGTTGTAGATCAGTGAAGCCAGAACAGCCCCTGTCAGGGGTCCCACCCAGAAGATCTGAGGAGACAAAAGTGCGTACCCATCTGTGAGCTATCAGGATCATAGGGTAGCTTTCAGACCTCGCCTACTTTTCTAGTGCTGATTTGGCCTACCAGAACTCTGCCTACGAGAGTAAATTGAGAACCACAAATCCTGCCTCCTGAGCCCATGAGTTGAGGGAACCTTGCTTTCAAGGAGACAGGCCCAGGCTATGCAGCCATGGTTAGGGGTGGTGACCAATCTCCTCATCCACTCCTGCCTCTTTCCTCTCACTCCCCAGTTTTAGCCAAGTTCTGGCTATTGCTGCTTCTGTCTCTGCTGGTGTGTCTATTTCTGTTTGTCTTTTTCTTTATTCAAGTTTGAAAATTGGTCCAGCTGGAGAAAGTAAAGAAGGAAACAGTCAGAACATAAAGCATGGGCCAAGACTGCAGCTCCTGCTCTGGTCCATTTCTCGCTAGTTCACTAGGTGCTTCAGGCTGTTGGATCTGGAAAGAGACGAAGTACAAACCAAATATTCACCCTGGCCTTCCAAGTTTAGGGAAACCTTCACACCCACTCTAAATGACCTGATGGGGGGCCCTTATCTCACTCTGGGGTCCTATCATCTCTATGGCCTCTGCTCAGGCCTTCTCTCCCTTCCCCATGGGTCCCAGCAGAAGGTCTCACCCAGTGGACTGTGAACTTCCCAATGATGACAGCAGGACCAAATGAACGGGCTGGGTTCATGGAGCAGCCAGTGAAGTAGACCTGGGGAGCAGCAAGTGCTCAGTCAGGGTGTGAGGGGGCTTGAGGCAGCTTGGGAAGGGACAGTTCCCTCTGCCCTGGCTCAGAGACCCCACCCCCAGCCTAATTTTTCTGGGCTATATCATCAACTTGTAATACCAGACATTGCCTTGGTTCCAAGACATGAAGGCTCCAGGGGAGAGACTTCCTGGCCTTCAGGGCCCTGTAACTTCCCCAAAGAAGGACTCAATGTGTGCATGCATATGATATCCTCTTTGTCCCTTACCCCAATGAGGTGGCCCAATGCCACAGAGGTCCCAATCATGGCAGCCGGGGAGCCCAACGCCTGACGGTTGTCCATGGAAGCAAAGATACAGAGCACCAGCTGCAGGGTCAGAATCACCTCCACTGTCACCGCTTGGCCAGTTGAGGAGCTGTTATGGACCTTGGCAGAGGGGATTACACTGAGTGCACCTGGGCTCTGCCCACAGGACAGTGAACCCCTCTGGGCTTGTCTCCTCCTCAGTTGTAGGGGGTGACACCTCACGCACCCAGCTCTAGGAGCTAAGGAGATCTGTGCAGTGGGATCATAGAATCCCTGGATACTTGCTTCATGCAGAGGTGAGTGGCACCTCTCGCACCCCACCAGTTGGTTGGGGCCAATGGTTTAGGAGGGAGCACAGGCATTCAGGACTGGGAGGAAAGGGAAGGCTTGAGATGCTGGGGATGCATGTTTTAGAGCAGAATGGGAGTAGACCAGTGGGTAGGAGTAGGAGAATTTGAGGAAGCAGGTGGAACAAAAGTGATTGGGAGAATGGGGTGTGGGAAGTGAGGCAGGCTTCAGGGTGTTGGACAGGGAGGAACTTGGGGAAAATGGAAGAGCAAAAGACACAGGGTGGAGCTTAAGGAGGAAAAAGAACGTGTACAGGGGCTGCTTGTTCTACCCACAGCCTCAGCTCTCCCTTGGCTACATCTACCCTTAGACGTCTGGTCCCCCTTTGTGTGGCTTCTCCCTTCTCCTTCTGTTCCTCATACCACAATCCCATTCTGCCTAGATGAAGACCAAAGTCTGATTTCTCTGGGTCCCAGGGCCCAGCTCAGAGCAGGTGTGAGCACATGGCCTAATTGTTTCCTTCTCCCTTCCTTCTGTTTGGGTCTAGCCCTTCACTTTTACCAACTGTTTCAACTCTCTCCTTCTGGCTCTGTGGGTACCCTCTGCCCAAGCCCCTCCTTGCACCTACCATGTTGATTCCAAGGGTCCCTCGGATGTCCCCTGGAGTGACCCCATACAGCAGAGCAGCCCCCACAGTAGCCCCTGCCAGCTGGGCAGCTACATAGGCCACAGCCCGGGGCAGAGAAATGTGGGAGCCCACAAGGAAGGCCAGTGTCACAGCAGGGTTAGCATGGGCTCCACTGGCCTTCCAGGTGACCTGCACAGCTGTGGCTGTGGCCAGGTTGAAGGTGATGGCAATTTGCAGCACCGAGGGAAGTGCAGAGGGCCATTGCAGGACCGAGCCCACGCCAAAGAATACATACAGCCCGGTGGCCAGGAACTCAGCAAACAGTGCTCGACTAACAGCCTTCCAAAGCCTACACACCAGCATGTTAGCCCTGTTGCACACCCCTGGTTCCATGCTCTGATGTCTTGTGCCTTGGTGTCACCTCTTTTTCTCGAGGGGCTTCTCTTCTATTCCTCTTGTCTCTGTTCTCTTCTGTCTCCCCTGGTCTCTTGTCTCTGTGTGACTCTAGCTGTCTCACTCTCTGAGACTTCAGCACCCCACTGCACTCCTCCACCACGCTGCTGTCCCAAGGACTGAGCTGGTCAGACTGGCAGGGAGCCTGCAGGTGGAGGTGCAGGCTGGGTGTGTGGAAAGTGCCAGGGTGGAATGAGGGGTGGTGCTCACGTGCCTGCTCCACCCTGAGCTCACCTGAGAGGAGGGGGCAGGCAGATAAGGAGGAGTCCCAGGGTGCTGAGCTGGAACTTCCTAGGAGGTTTTTCACCCCAGGACCCACCTGGCTTGTGCTGCCACAGAGGTCTCGCCTAAGGGCTATGGGCACAGGGGCAACTGTGGTTAGGTTCCCAGTGCCCGTTTAGACAGAGCAAGATCACTCAGATCCCAAGTCCAAGGCCTGCTTCAGAGATTCTTATACATTTATAGTAGCTTTTGCTCTCCTGTCCTCTCTGCCTCCAAATGGGTTGAGCCTGTTCTGCACCCCACCACAAACCCAGTTGTGAAATTGAGCTCTTTCCTCCATTCCCACTTAAAACTTCATTCACAGAATGCAGATGTCAGTAGAGTCAACTTTCCTAAGGGTGTGGGCCAGGATGATGAAGGAGGGGTTTATCCATAGCTACTCAAGCTGCACCAATCACCACATGCAGCAGTGGGCACCTCTGCTGTCCACCAGTGGGAATTTCCACTGGCCCTTCACACACTTCTGCTGCTCTCTGCCTTCCCCCTGCTTGCCTCCCTCTCAAGACTCAAAACATTCCTCTCTTCTCTCATACCGAGCAGGATAACCTTTTGTGGCTATAGTGGCCCTAAGGTCACACATACCTAGCCTCTCCCCATTCACCCACAGCAGCATATCAAAATAAACAAAGGTATTCCGCTCTAAGAAGAATCTGAAGAACTGTTGAAAGAATACCCATATCTGCTTTGACCTTGCCCCTGACGATATCCACCTGCCCACAGAGGTCACCTGGTTGTCCTCTGATTTTTGTCTCAAAATCAGTTCCTCACCATCCCCCCTCCATGCACTCCCCTTTTTCTCCAGCTCAGTTGGTGACAACTGGGAAGCATCCTTGGCCCTCCCTCCTTTCCCTGTCCACTGAAAGAATAAAGTCCTGATTTTGAATCCTACAATGACTGTGCCCTCTTCTTGCCTTGCTTCAGCCTTTAGTCAGTCTTCTGCTCCTTTGCTCTGCTCCAATCAATTATCCACACTGCAGCCCTAGTGATCTTTCCAAAATGCAAATTTGATCCTGCTGCTCCCCTGCTGAAATCCCTGCAAAGCCTCCCATCCCTCTAGAAGCTCTGTGCCTAGCTGACGAGGTCCTCTGGGATCCTGCTCCTCCTGCCTCCCCTTGACCCTCTCCTTGCCCTGTCCTTTACCCTCTGGTCCCACCAGAAGAACACCTGCTGTCGCTGCTGGCAAGATGCTCTTGCTTCATCTTAGCTCTTGCCACTCTCTTTGCTTGGGTGACTCCTAACTATCCCTAAGGCTCAGCTTCCATGTCACTTGCTCCTCTTCTGGGTGAGGACCCTCTGTGTGTTCCCACCATGCCTAGACATTTTCATATACACAGGGTGTTGTGGTGTTAACATTGTCCCCCCCACCACACACACACACTTCCAACCATGTGGTGAGATTTAGGGGGCAGGAGCCAAGTTTTTTCATCCCTATGTATAAGTGTCTTGCAGAAATTGGCAATAGTAGGTCCTCGATAAATATTTGTTGAATTAGTGAGTGAATGAAAATTTCTTGGCCTCCTGGAGGCAGATGACTTTGATGTCTGTTTCATTTCAGCATGTTGTTCCTACAGCTTTAGACCTGTCCTTTCAGGAACTGAGGTCTTCTGATAACAAGGAAAACATCCCAACTCTGGTCCACAAGCTCCACCTTCCTCCTCTCTTCCTTCAGTCCCAGTAAAATTCCTCACCCATCCTCTTCTGTTCTTCCAGCTATCCTTGCTGGACGACTCCTTGGCATCTCACCCTGAGCAGGTTCTTGCCAGGGCCCTACTTGCAGCTCCCTGTTCTCTCCACCCCACCCCACCCCAGCTGCATGGCTCCATCCTCACTTCACTCCACACTTCTCTGCCCCCATGTTTGTTTCTGGGCACTGCTGGAGAGACTGGCCAGCCATGCCAATTGCTCCCACCATCTGTCTGACCTCAGCAGGGGCTGCAGCTATGCTCAGCAATCCTTCCACCATCCCTAGGTGACTCTCCTTTCCATTCTTCAAACCTCCCTGACTCTTCAAATACTAGCTCACTCTGGCTGTCTTGCAGCAGAGTGCCAACCTGTTCCTCCCATCCTACCTAGAAAGCCAGGCTATCAAGCCAACTTCTTCCATTCTCTCCCAGTCATGGGCTCACCAACAGCTGCCCTGGGTCCCCATGAGTGCCCTTCTTTTTTATCCACGTCAGAGGCTCCTTGTGTCTTGGCTCCCTTTAAGTGACTGGGGCCTGCTCTTGGTCATTCTCAACTATGGCTTTCACTCCTTTGTCTCCCCTAGCTTCTTACCTGTAATGTCCCTGGGTCACTTGCACACTATACTAACCCCCATCCTGTACTGAAATTGCCATGGCCAGGCCACTGTGCAACCTCTTCTGCCTTCCTCCCCTTTGACCCAATGTGGCACATGCACTGCTGATCACCTCTCACTCTTGAAGCCTCTGGTATCCTGGTTTAGGAGGCAAAGCCATCTATAGGTTCTTCCTACCTCTGCCTCTTGACTGGCTCCTCTTTTGCTCACTTTAATGCCCAGATCTTTGCTCCTGAATCACTGATTTTCTCACTCTTAATGAGATGGTGCCTGGGGAGCCTCATGTGGATAAGTGGCCTTCATACTCTCCATAGACTGTGGTCTCAGCATGGCCTCCAGCCCCAGCCTCTCTCCTGAACTCCAAGCCCATGCGCCACCCTATTTCACCTCCAACTGTCTCTGTTTGCTACATCTCCCCCTAGTGGCTCTGCATTCACTCAGATGACCAGGCCAGAACCAGGAATGATCCAGACACCTTCTCTTCCTTCAACTCTAACTGAGTGGCCAGGCTCCTGGTGGTTCTTTCTCTCATCTGCTACCTCTTCCTATTCCTATTTGCCACTGGTTCAGTTTGGCTCTTTTTATCTCAGGATTACTGCATTTAACCTTCCTGGGCTCTTAGACTATAATATAACCATGCCCCTCCATAATACTCACCTCTATGGCCAGAGATTATTTCAAAATGCCACTCTGGTCACATCATTTCTCAGCTCAAAAACCTTCAGTGGCTCCCTAGTGCCTCAGGTTCAAGTCTGAATCCATCTCTCACATGCAAAGAAGGACCTCTCTCAACATGCATCCTACCCCCTTTACTCCAATTAGGCCAAACATTTATAAAGTTTCCCAAAATGAGCTTTTAAGCCCTCCACACACTGTTTGGAATTCCTTTCCTCCTTGTCTCTTCTTTAAGACTTTGCTTAAGTACAATTCCTCTTTGAAGCCTGTCCTGGTTTCCCCCCTGAGCACGATCAGGGTAAGCTTCATAGAGAAGTCAGGCTTGGGCAGAGCCTGGGGTCAGCGGTGGCCTCTGCTTCCTAAGTGTCTCTCCTATTCCAGTGTAGAATTCCGCCCCTTTCTGGCACAGAGGAGCCATCCAACAAACACCCAAGATAGGAAGGAGTATGGATGAGGGGCACCATGGTGTCTCAGGGTACCTCAAGGGCCCATCTCCCATTCACTTCCCTCAAAAAGGGCCAGTGGAGGGCTTGTTGGACACTTACCAGGTCCCCACATTTGTCCTAGCCTCCATTTCTATACCTGTAAAACAGGCACCAAACAGAAGTGATACCTATCTGTTGAGAGCTTGTGATAAGAAAAGTAAAAGCACTGTGCAGCCTAGCACAGTGGTACTTGACTAGTTCCAGCTACCTGGGAGGCTGAGATGGGAAGATCGCTTAAGCTCATGTATTCAAGACCATTCTGGGAAACAGCATGACCTGATCTCAAACAGATAAAACAAAAATAAAATAAAACAAAAAAGCATTTTGCAATTGCCACCTGTACTGCTGACTAATCATTTAGCTTCTGTGACCTCAGTATCCCCACCTATAAAATAGGGATGATAATCCCCCTGTCCCCATGTGTTGGTAGGAGTAAGTGAGCTGATATCTGGGAAAGTGGTTTCCAATCACAAAATGTCTCTTCAGTGAGACAGCTGTGGGGACTGGGCTAGGGTAAAGAAAGGTCCTGGTTGCTGTGGCAGGTCCAAGACACTCTGGAGCCCATGCTCTGGGCCCTAGAGGCTAAGAACATGAAGTGCAGTGGTAGCCCTTTCCCCCAGCTGACCTGCAGTTATAGCCTCTTTGGGTCATGGCTGACCTGGGTCAAGGAGGTCCTATACCTGCTGAGGGCAGGTGGGCATCCACCTGGGGCCTGCTCCAACTCTGACTTTGCCTGCCTCTGCCAGCTACCCCCAGACCTTGTCAAGACCCTACACTAGGCTGCCTGTAGTTGTGAGCTCTGATTGAGACCCTCTCAGGGTTTGGAGAAGATAGGGAGAGCAGGAGAGAGGGGAGGAGAGAGAATAAAGACATGATAGGAAGATCAAGGTGGCTTCTTGTGCAGTATCTCACTAATACCTACAAAACATTTAAAGTTAGGGAGGGGGAGGTCTGATATCCTCACCCATACTTGATAGAGGAGGTTGCCAAGACTGAGAGGAGTTAAGAGAACTGATTCTGCCAGCAATCCCTCCTCCTGTCTATTTATCTAAACAGCCAGACTCTGTCCATTGCCCACCTTTATGCCTCTTCCATCTCTCCATCATATCACCATGTCCACCTTTCACTGGTGCGAGTTTTCACTCGCAGCCCCTGGGGAAATGAGTGGGGGAGATGAAGGTGAGGAGAAGCCTTTTAGTGAAAATATAGGTTCTTCTTGGGTCCCATCTTCAGGTAGGAGGGGACTGAGTATGTGTGTGCTTGGATATGACTACACATGTGTGTGCCTCTCCAAGGATACATGAAGCCAGGCTCATAGGTCTGGTCTCCAAGTGATCCTATGAGAGTGAACGTTGGGGGAGGGTTGCTACAGCTCTGTACATCAGGAATGACCTTGTTTGTGCTGAGGGAAGGGGCACACACACACACAGAAGATGCAACCCCTTAAGTAATACTGAAGGTCTGTGTTTGGCTCAGGGCACCAGAGATGTGAGGTTTAGCATGTGTGTGCTCATGGGTGCACAGGTCTTTGTCAGCCCATAGACCCAGTGGCTTATGGAAGATCAGACACAGGAGCACAGCATCCCCTGCTGGTCAAATAGGTCTAATCACTAACAGCCCAAAGCTCTAATACGGATCCTGCCCCACCAACAGGGTCAAACTTCACCTGCTGGAAGCTCAAGACCCTCTGACTGGGTGCCCCATCCATCTCTGAGGATATATCCCCGTAGATTAACTGTTCACTATCACACTGGCCCTTGGGGCTGTCAGAGAAAGGATCATAAATTGCTGGGCTGGAGAAAGGGGCCAACCTTCCAGTTAGCGAAGGGCTCCTCTCTCCTTCTGGGTAGTGGGGTTGTGGTGACTGGGAATACGCTGCTTCCTGGTGGTCCCTGGAGCCCTCTACCTGGCATCCCTTCTTCATCTGCCTAGAGCCCAGCTCCAAGACTTGGGAAAGAGAAAATGCAGGCTGTGGATTCGGTGGATGAGGTCTCCCCCTGCTGGCAAGATCTTGCACTTGCGGACTGGCTCCCTGGGCCTGGGGCAGGTGGCCCAAGGTTGAGAATTGAGGGTGGGGTGATGGGTAGGAAGACCCTAAGGTTCTCACACACACTCTCTGCCACTTGATGTTGACCAGAAGCCAGTAAGCCGTTAGGAGTGACTGGCTCCTGTTCACAGCTGCTAGAACCCAGTTTGGAGGAAAGCTGGGTGGTCTGTGCCTCACCAGCCAGGTCTGTAGCTTTTCCCATCCCTACTAGTACATCTCCTGGCCCTGCTGGCTCCTCCTCTTCTGAAGCAAAACTGAAGACCAAGAGGAGCGGTTCCCATACCAGAGAAGCAGGAGCACAGATTCAGACACTGTCAGGAGGGCAGAGGCATGTGTGTTGCCGGTTTCTTTTCACACTACTGCATGAGCACCTGCCGAGGTGCCTGGCTTTGTTTGCAGCAGCGTCTCACCTCCACCCACTGTCTCATTTTCTCTTCACAACAACCCATGAGGTAGGTAAAAGTATTTCTATTTTACAAATAAGTTAGGGCTCCGAGAGCTTATGTTTCCCAAAGTTGTGCAGCAAGATTTGAACTCGGGTTATCAGCCTTCTTAACTGTGATGCTGAGCTGTGTCTTGAGCTGCTCATTTAAATGTGGCTTCTGCTCTCCTCCTCACAGCCAGTCCCAGGCATCTTACTCCCTTTACCTGATTGGATCCCCACAACTACTTATGAGGGAAGCCTTTTTATTCCCATTTCACAGGTTAAGAGATGGAGGTTCAGAGAAGTTAAGGAGAATTCCTGAGCAATATCAGTGGCCTCAGGACAAGAGCAGGTAAGGGCAGAGGGGAAGACCGTGGGAACACTGACAGATGGAGGCCGGAGAGACCTGGGAAAGGACTGGGCTAGGAGCAGCTTCTGGTATGTCATGGGGAATGGGATAGCTCCTCTGAGACAGGTACCCAAATGTCACCTTTTTGAAACAGCAAGGGGCAGAGAAGGGATACCAGGGTTGTTTCTCCTTTGCATGACAGAACCTGGTTGGTCACCTCCTTGGCATCTCGAGGGTCTGTGGTTGGTTTACTTCTTCACCTTGCCTGGCACACCCTAACACTTGTGCCAGACTCTTCTCAAATGGCAGGGACTTGACATAGCTGAGGGAGGAGGGGTGAGTGGGAGAGGGACAAAGGGGGTCCCTTCCTTTACTCCTTGTTCCTGGCCTATTTCTTTTTTCTTTTTGATACTAGGGATTGAACCCAGAGGTACTTAATCACTAAGCCACATCCCCAGCCATTTTTTCTATTTTATTTAGAGACAGGGTCTCACTGAGTTGCTTAGGGCCTCACTAAAGTTGCGGAGGCTTGTGATCCTCCTGCCTCAGCCTCCTGAGCTGCTGGATTACATGTGTGCCCCACCACACCGGCCTCTAATTCTATTTCTATTTCTATATTTGGTCTCCTCTTTTCACTCTCTCCCCACCATTTCCCCATCTCTCTGATCCTCTAGTAGTCCTCTGGCCTCAGCATTCCCTTCTTTGTACAGAGGACTTGTCTTAGGTTCTCTTTGTATCCCGTGGAGATCATAGAGAGGGTATGGGATGACAAAGAGTAGAGGTGTGGGACCAATGTATCCTGAGAGGCCTCTGGGGAGAGATGGAGGCAAAACATGAGATCATTGGTTTATTAGGAAGCCCCCAACCCAAACACCAGCAGCTCACCCGTGCATCCTTGATCAGAAACAAATAAGATGGCATTCAATGAACCAGTCTACTAAGGAGCTTTGGGGGAGGGTCCACTCTCCACACCTAAGGCCTGGTTCTAGCTCTTGAGGGTCTGCAGGTGTGGGGAGCAGATAGCAGCCTCTGCTTTCTGGCCTGACCCTGAAGCAGTCAGCGAGCTTGGCATTATGCTCACAATCTCCAAGGTCTGACCCCACAGCAGCACAATCTGCCCTGTCCCAAAGAGACCCTGTTCCCACCAGACCCCAGCCACTGACCCCACCGGAGCATTTGATCATGGGGTCCTGCTCCCATCTCTAACTGTGCAGCCCAGGAAGCCGGCACCTCCTCCCCAGTCAAGAGAAGGAAGCTTCGTTGTCATAGTTTTCTTCTTTTTTCTTCTGTGGTTCAGGGGCTGTCCCTGCCTGATGCTGGTCAGTGGGCGGTCAGCTCTATACTCTTCCGATGTTCTCTGGCTCATAGGTGCCTTTGATGACTGCAATACGATCACTGCGGCTCAGGGAGGTAGGGAAGAGCAGGTAGAAGTAGAGGATGGCAGCCATGGTGGCCCCCACGATGGGCCCCACCCAGAAGACCTAGTGGAGACAGACAGAGGTCAGAGGCTGAGCCCCAGGCCTCAGGGACCATGACCTTCCACACCAGAGGACAAATCCATGGGTGCTGAGAAGAGACTGACATACAGACTTCCAGACTTCTGGAGGGAACCATCTCCTTGCGCTTTAAGGACAGATACACTAACATCTTATTCCTCAATGACAGAGACGTGGATCTCAGACATACAGACTCTCCAAGGAGGTAGACAGATGCCCAGAGGAACAGATCTCTTCCAACCCCACCCCAAAGAGACACAAGTGAACCATCAGAGGGAACAGAAATAGATCCTCAGACAGGGATGGGCAGAACTATCCCCTCCTCATAAAGTGACCATGAGCTCACAAAAGAGGTGACAAACAGACTGTCTAGATGGACAGATCCACAGGAACACTCTCCCAACCCCTCAACAGGCCCAGATAAATAAAACATTAGAGAGAACAGACATATAGATTCCCAGAGGGACAAACAAAATCCTCTGAGGAAATCAACACAGATCTCTTCTGTACCTCTAGAGAAAGTACAGATCTCCTTCTCTAGAAGGACAGACATTCATACACCCACATACACACTGGCCCCTTGTCTCTAGGGGCTCAGGCCACATACACCAACCCTGCCCTTCTTCTAGCCACATCCCATTCCCTTCTCCATCCCCTTCTCTCCAGCCACAGATCCCAGGCCAACCCCCAAGCTCTGGGCCCACAGCATCCAGAAAGTCTGCTCAGTTCTCCACTGCCACTGCCAGGTTTCCAGGCCCTCGTTGCCAAGGAGTCAGAAGAAGGCCCAGACTCACCCAGTGTGAGGGGCTGAACCGATTCATGACCACTGCGGGGCCAAAAGAGCGGGCTGGGTTCATGGAGCAGCCGGTGAAGTAGATCTGGATGGATGGGGACATCAGTGAGGAGACGGGGTCCTCATTCACTCCCATAGAACCCAGACTTCCCAGGGTCACACAGCAGTCCAGGGATTTAGCCAGGTCTCAAACTCCAGTCTTCTAGGACTGGTGACTGTTCCCTGCAGGGATCTTGGCTGTTGGCTTAACCGTGGACTCTATCCATGCCCTCTTTTCTTTTCTGTCCTCTGCTTAGGCTTGATTTCCTGTCCCCACCATCCCACCACACTTCCCCTTGCTCCCATCTTTTCTCAGCCAGAAGAAGGTTTGGGGGATCAAGTCTGGGGCTCAGTAGGGCCAGTCCACCAGCACCAAGACTAGGCCCTAAGCTCTACTTAGGGGCTCACTAGTCTGGAGGGGATGCCATTCTGAGGTACCAATACTTCTGGGTGCCTCCCCCAAGTGGCACCCCAGTCAAATGTCAGCTCCACTCACCCCCACAAGGTGGCCCAGCGTGACAGACAGGCCAATGGACAGAGCTGGAGAGCCCACAGGGCTGGTGCGGCGGGAGTCAGTGGAGGAGAAGATGCAGAGTGCCAGCTGGAAGGTGAGAATGAGCTCCACTGCCACAGCCTGGCCTGGCGTTGTGTTGTTGTTGATCTGTGGGGTGGGGGTGGGGGGTGCTGGGTTAGGTAGGACCCCTGCTGCCTTCAGGTTCTGGGGCTGGGGCAGGAGGAACAGGACCTCCGAAGACACCTGGAGCCTGAGCACCTGGAAGCCAAGCCCAGTTGCCGCCTCAGAGGGGCCATTTATTGAAGAGGCTGTGTACTTCACAGTATGTAGAAGCTTGAAGCTCAGGCCTGTGGCCAAAGGGCAGAGTGTCAGGGGAGCTTTTCTTGGACTCAGTCCTGTCAACGGCTTTGCCCAATCCCCAGCCCCCACAAGGTAGCTTTTATCCTCCCTCCTGTGGGCAGCTGCCCAGTCTGCCTACTGCAAACTGCCCCTGGCCTCCTACCCGTGCCTGACCCGCTGTTGGTGCCAACCTCAAACCCGTCTCTCCAGTGTGGCTGACTCACAGCTTGACAATGGCCGCGAAAATCCTCCTCTGTGTTTGATTAATGAACCCAGTTTACATGGGACAGTGGGGTTGAAACTGGGACTGTAGAAATAGGGAGGCAGCAGCGGGCAGGAGCAGGGGTGAGGAAAAGGGGAACAAATATTTAACAGAGACACTACGCATTGGAGGTGGGGGGTCACATCCATGGTTCCTAAATGTAATCCCCATGACATCTGTTATGGTGTGACCATCCTGGTATAATGACTGAGGAAAAGGAAACAGAGAAGCCAACATCACCAAAACCCAGGATTTCAACCCATTTCTCTCCGGAGGTTACATTAAAACTCTTCTGCTGAAGGATAGACAAGAGAGGCAAGAAGCCGTGAGGAAGGAGAGAACTCAGAGGCGGAAGGAATAAATGTAGAGGGGAGAGGCAGTAGGCCCCTAGAAGAGGGCCAGGTAGGAGCAACAGGAGCGGAGGGGGCAGAGAAGTGAGTGTGAATCAGGATGCTGCGGTCCCTCCAGAGATTCTCTTCCAGGCCTTTCTGGCAAGAGTATGCACTATCTTCCTCTGGTTGTACCCATTTTCAAGAAAGGGCACGGACCTGGTCCTGAGCACACACCAGGTTCCCTGTCCGTCCTTCCCCAGTCCTCTGTCCACTCACCGCGTTGACTGCCAGGTTGCCCCGGGCATTGGTCGGCACCAGCGCATAGAGGATGCCTGCCCCGGCGATGGCACCCACCAGCTGGGCTGCCACGTAGAAGACTGCCCGGAGCAGTGAGATCTGGTTGCCTATTAAGAGGGCCAGGGTGATGGCAGGGTTGATGTGGCCCCCGCTCACGGGCCCCAGGGCCTGGGCCATAGTGCCTATGGCCAGACCAAAGGCCATGGAGATCTGCAGAATGGAGGGCAGCGCAGATGGCCACTTGAGGGCTGAGCCGAGGCCGAAGAAAACGAAGATGAGGGTGGCCAGGAACTCTGCAAACACGGCCTTGAGGAAGGCCACGGAGCACACCTCTGTCTTCATGGTGGCCTTGGGGGCCCGGCGGCAAAGGCCGCGACAGGGGCGGCCGTTCGGGCAGTGGAGGCGGCGGGGGCAGGGGTCTGGCTGCGAGGCGCCGCGCGCTCTCCAGCGCCCACTCCGTGGCTGGCTGCCTGGCGCGGGCCGGCCAGGGGGCGCGTTATATAGAGGGCGGGCGTCCCGCAGCGGGACTAGCGCGGGGGGGCAGTGGGCGGCTCCCGCGCTTGGGGCCCAGGGCAGCGCGCAGGGCAGCAGACCTGGCGGCAGCCGCCCGTTCGCCGCCGCCCCGGACCCCGCGCGCCCCCGACCCGACGCCTGCCCCCCGCCAGGACAGCGGCGGACCCGCCCCGGGGCCAGTGACCCAGGCCGCAGTGTAGACGGGCCCGGCGGCGGAGTACCCGCGCATGGTGCTCTCAGAAAAGCTCCCGCGCTCTAGTCCGCGATGTGTGTCCCGAGCTCCTTGGGAGATGTGGCGAGGTCTGGACTCTCCAGTCTGACAGCGCCCTGGAAGTCTACCTCCGCTGGGCCTTCACCTCCGGCCGTCGTCTTCGCCTTTCCTTCTCTTCAGTTCTTTGGTCCAGCTTCTCCTTTTCCTCCTGCGATCCGAGCATCCTGACCCGGCCTCACCCACGGCTGGGCTGGAGTGATGCGGTTCCCTGAGGACAGCGCCTCTTAGCTCCCTGCCAGCGGGTGGTGGAGGCGGTGCGGCCGTCGTGGGCCTCTCCCCGGCCCGGCCCGGCCCCGGCTGGAGCGGGGGCGTTAGGACCAGAGGCACTGTGCCAGCCTGCCCTGGCGATTAGCAACCTCCACGCCGCGTGTCCTGGCAGTACGGGGCTACACAGCTGACTTCCAGAGGTGCCCTCCACGGCTGCTTTCCCAGGGCACAGCCCTCTTGGGGATCCCGCGAGTCTGCTGGAGTTGGGTGCTGCAAGTTACCCTTGTCAATAGGACAGGAGGGGGGCCGATTCGGGTTTATTTTGGAGTCAGGGAAAAAGTCCTGGGACTCTGGCGGATCAGAGAGGACAGAGGCACCGCTGACCTTCCATGCGGGTCTCGGCCTCCCCCACCTCCCTTCCATAAGTCTTGCACTATGGTTTCAGCTTTTCCTTCTCTTCCGCCTCCTCCTCTCTCCCCCTTTAGTCACTACCTTTGAACACTCCCTAGGTCTTGATTTCGCTCTGCTGCATTCTCTCTGCTTCTTATCCCTCCCCTGTCAGTCTTTCCCTGGGCTCCATTAACTGATGTTCTCGTCTTTTTTTTTTTTTAATGTTTATTTATTTTTTTAGTTGTAGTTGGACACACTACCTTTATTTCATGTATTTAAATGTGGTGCTGAGGATCGAACCCAGGGCCTCGCACGTGCTAAACGAGTGCTCTATCATTGAGCCAAAACCCCAGCCCCAATCTTGTCTTTTTACCTCTCTTAATCTCTGTCCCTTTCCCGTCCTCTGTCTCTTCCCTGCTTTCTTTTTCTCAGTCTGTCACTCCTCAGTCCTTCTCCCCTTTCCTTTTCAGTCTTTCAGTCTGTCTTTAAATTATCTCCCTCCCTCTCTCTCTCACACTGTCATATTCTTTGTTTTATCCTTCCTTCCTTCCTTTGACAGTCTAGGTTTGTCTCTATTCATCTTTCTCCTATTTCACCTTTCTTCTGCCTCTTAATTTATGTGTCTTCTTGTTTCTGTCTTCACCTCATTCTTGGACTGGGCAACACTTTCTTCCAGTTTTCCCCAACCCCCAGCTCCTAGTCCCTCTCGTGGCTCCTCTCACCCCTCCTCTCAGCCCTCTGTCTTCCTATGGCCAGGTTTGGCATGTGGGGAATGAGCTTGGAGGGCTCTTCAGAGCAAGGATCCACCCTCAGGATCCTGGTAAAGGAACTACACCCCCAACCCCACCATGTATGTTTGAGAAGCACTTAGCACAGTACCTGGCATAGAGGAAGTCTCAGTAAAGAATTCTGCTGTGGTATTAATTTTAAAAGCCACCTGAGGATTTGAGCCCTAGGGTACAGCAGGGGGAGAGAACAGGTGTCTTCTGTCAGTTTGTCCAACTGGGGCTTTGGGGAGGAGCACACAGGAAAGCCAAGGACCTGGTATGGGGCTCCATAGCAGCAAAGAGGCCAAAGAAAACAGGGGCCAAAGAAATCCCGCTATTGTTCCGACTCTGCTCTGGCATTTCCTGCTGGAGCTGCTCCTCCCCCACATCTTTCTTAAGACAGGAGGGCTGTATGTCCTTTCTCATTTGTGTCCAGGGCCCTAACCCCAGCAGGACATGGCAGCTATATGTAAGATTTTCTTCAGGGCTTGGGGCTCAGATTGGACAATGACCCTGATGATCCCAGAGGCCCTGGGGTCAGACTCCACTGCTAACTCCTCTTCAGTCTAACTTTCCACCTTTTTTCTCATCCTTTCTTCTCAGCACTGTCTTTATGAATTCACAAGTCTCCAGCTCCGTCATTTTGGAGTGGGCAGAACTCAGAAGTGCTCACAGGAGGCTGAACCAATCTGGGAAACTTCTACCTGGGGATTTGAACTTAGTCCTTTTCAGCTTATGAAAGATAAGAAGTTGTTCTTGCCATTTTATTGATTCAGAAATAATCTATAAAATTATATTTAAATTGACCTCTACTGTTTGATTTAATTCCAAGCTACTTTGTGAAGAAAACTAAACCCAGAGGTTACTTGCTCAGGATCACACAGTGACCTGAGATGGGAACCACAGGTTGCTACACAGACTTTGTCATCAGGAGTGGACCTGGTGAGGCTAAGGGAGGTCAAGATTACTCACAAGAGGCAGCTGATTCTGTTTCTTAGGCCTGTGCCTGAGGTCCTTCCATCTCTCTAATATCAGGGTTACTGTGTCCCCAGGTTGTTATAAGAAACTACTGGAATTATTATGTCCTGAAATTGTGTTTGCACTGAGCATTCCAGGTCCTGTCCTGTTACCTCTAGAGGAATGTGTCTCCCTGAGAGAGAGATAGATCTCATCACTGTGACAGTGGGAACTGGAATCTCTCAGGGAAATCCTCTCCTTTGGATTCCTTGAGCTGCAGTAGAAATGGTAGGGAGCCTAGCCTGTCTTCTGGCACCTGGACTGTATTGACCATTTCCAAGTTGTGGAAGAAACAGCACTTACTGACAAATGAGCATTTATTGAGAGCTTACTATATGCAGAGCACTGTGTTAGATAAGACCCATAAGGGAAGATAGGAGAGTACCATCCAAGAACTGGAAGGAGCCCTGTCCACAAAGGGTTTACAATCTAGCTGGGAAGCATTGTATTATATAAACAGAATCACAGCTTAAAGATATTAAAAAAAAAAAAAGCAAATTTGCAGGTACAAAGTCATTTGGCACAAAATGGGAATGTGGGTGACCTGTGTAAATCTACATCATGTACAACCAGAAAAATGAGAAGTTATACTGCATTTATGTATGATGTGTCAAAATGCATTCTACTGTCATGTATAACTAATAAAAAAAGAAGAATGAAATAATGACATTTGCTGGTAAATAGACAGAAATGGAAAAAAAAAAAAAAAGGAATGTGTGGATGGATGCCGCTGGGACCAAGTGGTCAGCCACCTCCTCCTCTCAGGGCCTTCTCTGTCCCTAGCTGGAGGTCTGTCCACCTGCCTCCATGCTGCCCTGCCTCTGTCTGGTTTGGGTGTACCTGATCTCCACCTTCCTCCTGACCAGGTGCTCTTCAAGGGCAGAAACTAGCCTCATGTTCTTTGTCATTTCCTCCCTACCCCGCTACCACCCTTTCCAAGGGTCTGTGTCTACCACAAGACTGTGGGCTGGGTTGGGCTGGGCTGGACAAGCCCAGCTGAATGTTCTAGTTTCTGCCAGGGCCTCCCAGGAGGAGCCTAGGGCTTGCCTCAGTGAAAAGATCATGGGATTTTGTATAATAATACCTGACTTCAATCTTGACTCAGTCACTGTATTCTAACTGTGACTTTAGGCAGGTCTCTTAGCCTCAGATTCTAAATCTACAAGATGAGGGGAACCGTATTTACTCTTCCTATCTCACAGGGTTGGGAGGTTATCACAGGGATTCCAAGGAAGTGCTTTGGAAATAGTTTTAAAGCTTATATGGGACTGGGGACCTTGTCCTTCCAGAATCTGTCTGAAGTTTTAGGATTAGATGAACTAATGCATGTGAGTCGGCCAGCATAGTGGCTGCCAAACAGAGATTCTTAGTAACTTGTCAATTTCTCATCCACTCCCATCACATGGAATCCTGCTTTGACCTTTGGTCTTAATATGGGCAATGGGGGCTACAAGTGTAGGGGAATCTCACATTTAGTTTTGGGGGAGATGCAATGCAGGAAGCAGTACAGAGAGAAATTCTTGGCACCTTCTAGAGGGGTTTGGTGGAGTGAAGCAGGGTGGACATAAGGTAACTTTCTGCCTTTGAACTTCCAGAGCAAGGGCACAAGCTGCCAGGAGGACAGCTCCAGAGGTCACTGGAGTCTCTGACTCTACCCCTCCCCAGCAGTGAGGCCAAGTTTCTTTTACCAGCTGTGGGGGTTTGGGAGTGTCCTCTCCATAGCACCTGTGACACAGGGCAGCCTTTTACTGACTCTAAAGAAAGTCCTGGTCCAGAAAGACAAGAAAGAGCCTAGCTGAGAAGGGGAATAGTTACAGAGATTCCTCATGCCACAGACCATCTGTGAAGGGATTGGAGGGGGCTCAGGTGAGGGACACAGAGGGAGCTTGGTACAGTGCGGGACAGACACAGACAAAAGGCTTGAAAGCCTGGGGGCGACAGAGAACATGGAAAAGTGGGCTCTAGGTGTGATTCCCTGGGTTAGTTATGCAGCAGGCTGGAGAGGGAGGAGGGAGGGGATGGATGGGCTGCGTAGCTGAAGGAAGGAAGAGGAAGAACCGCCAGTTTGTGCTCAGGGTAAGGGGAGGTTCAGAGGCTAGACCAGGATGGAGCCAGCCCCAAACCCATTTTCTTCTGCCTGGACCTGGGGCTCCCACGCAATGAAGGAAATAGAGGAGGCTGAGGGTCAAGGCCCTTTGCATACTCCTCCCATCCGAGGAAGCAGAAATAATGAAAATGAACCTAATAATGCGTGATAATGGTATTAAGAATTACAGTTCACACAGCATCTTTACATGCATCATCTCACTTAATCCCAGTTAATCATATCTGAGAAACATTGCTCTGGCTTGGAAAATTTAGAAGCCTGTGTTCTAGACTCAGACCTGCTTCTGCCTGGGCAAGTAATTTCCCTTTTCTGGTCCTGAGAGTCCACAATGATAACTGTCCTGTGGTGGGTGCCAGAAATGAGTGGAGCACAGCAAGGAGAGGAAGGGACAGAGGGAACAGAGAGTTCTGAGGGAAGGAGTGCTGCCTGGCGAGGAGGGCAGGTGACAGAGGGGTGCTGCCTGGTGCCAGGGATTGTATGCCTGAGTGCCTTGCCCAGCCAGCTATAGGTGTGTGCTCGGCAAGAGGGCTCACTTGCGAAACTGAGTGTCTCCTTTCAAGAAGTGTCCAGTTGCAAATCTCCCCTCTCTGAGACAAAGGCCAGAGGCCCACAAAGGGTTTTTGTTTCCTCTACCCAAGTGCAAGGCTAATCTCTGGGTCTGGGGCCCCCATAAGGATTGTGTACAGACTCACACACAGGTGTGCATACACATATAATTGCTTTCCCCTTTGAAGATTCCTCCCTCAGGACAGGAAGGAAATCCTTGGCTACTCAATTCTCCTTTTTCCAGAGGCCATTTCTAAAGGAGCAGTTCTCTGGTGATATTTCTCTGCCTCCAGCAATAAGTCCTGCCAAATCTTGAGGCCCAGCCCAGCAATTTGGGAGAATTTTCCAGAACAGGCAGGGTAAGGGGTGGAAATTAGAGCCCACTCTTCCCTTTCTTCTGGAGATGACTGGTAGGGAGGACTCATTCGCTGCAGAGGAAGTGGATTTATTGCAGGTGTGGGAGGAGGGGGGATCAAGGTTAGAAGCAAGAAGTCCCCAGTCCTGCATATACTTGCACCACTGTAGTCATATTGTTCACACTCAGGAGTGTGCAAACCCTGCATCTGAGGACAAAGAAACTCGGGGATGAACACACATTGCATATTAGCAAAACTGGATGCACCCATCCCAGAACCCCAAGGTTGGGTTTGTGCACTCTTCACCCAGAACTTGGGTACAGGCTCTCCAGAGCTTTCAGCCCTGGCCCACCTGCCCCTCCTTTCTCCCAGGCTAGGTCCTCAAGTCCCCAGATCCCGGTCTTTTGAACTCCCTGGCTCACAACCTCAGAGGAGGAGATCTACCAGGCTCCCAACTCCCTGACCCCACAGCTGTCCCCTCCCTGCGGGCTCACGCTGCTGGCCAGCCCTTGGCCTGGAAGTAGCTATTCTGCATTTGGGACCAACGTCGGGTCGAGGGGGTGGTAAGAAGGACAGGGTGGGCCCTTCCAAGGTGGACTGGAGGCCCGCGGGGTGGCGGCGCGGTAGAGCTCAGTGCTCAGGCCTTGCTGCCACGCGGCAAGCTCTGCGGCGAGTGCAGCTCCACAGACTGGCGCCGTCGCACCTCGCGCTCCTCCCAGTCGCTGTCCGGCTCCAGGCCCTTTAGCACGGCCAGGCGCTCCGACAGGCTCTTGGCCGAGGGGAAGAGCAAGTAGTTATAGAGGAGGGAGCCCACGATGGCGCCCACCAGGGGTCCAATCCAGAAGACCTGCAGGCAAGCAGAGCGCACTGGCACAGTCTGGGGCTTAGGACATGCTCTCCTTTCTTTTCCCTGTGGGAAAGCAGGCCTCTCACACCGCTAATACAGTAACGTGCTTATTTATATAATTAGCAATGACAACATGAACTGATGAGGGCAACTTACTAGTGCAAGGGGTAATGGGGCAATTTTTGAAGCAGACTGTCTGAATGTGAAACCTGATTCCGTCTTGCTGTGTGATTTTAGCCAAGTCACTTACACTCTCTGTGCCTCAGTTTCCTTTCCCTATAAGGATGCTTACCTCCTGGGATTGTGAAAACTAAATGAATTAATATTTGCAAAGCACTTAGAACCTAGCATTAAATAGGTGATAAATAATAAAAATATGTGTTAGCTGGTATAAATATTTCCATTTACTGAGTTCTAAGTGCCAGGCACTGTGGTATCTGGTTTACACTGGTAAACTTCCTTATTTTTCCCAAGAAGCCACTAAGGTAAGAACTATTGTTATCCTCATTTACAGGTGGGGACAGGGAGGGGGAACTGAGTCTCTAGCCCATTGTACCGAAGGATGGAACGCAAGTCTTCCCAGGACACCAGAAGGTGTGCGTAGGTTTGGGGTACAGCTGCTGAGCTCCCTCCCCCATTTGTCATCCCTCTGGAAAGATTTCTGGGAAAGTGGAAGGCAGGGGTTTCAGCCATTACCCAGTGGTCGTCAAACTTGCCGGTGACGATGGCTGGAGCCAGGGAACGGGCAGGATTCATGGAGCAGCCAGTGTAGTAGATCTATGATGGGAAGGAGGGTCAAGGAGGGAAGGAGGGTGAAGACAGAGCCAGGTGCCCTTGTCCCCCTCTCCAAAGCTTGATCTCAACCTAAGGAATCTATATGATGGACAATTAATTTCATAGTTTAATTACTGGGCTCTGTATTCATTTGAGGCTAGAGTGATATCTGTCCCTCTGGGGTGTCTGAGAATCAAAGCTTCTGGGTTGTGTGTCACTCTTGGGTGTTCTAGTATCTGTCCTTCTGGGGGTCTTTGCATCTGTCACTTTAGAGAGTTCTATGTGTGTACATCTGTTTCTTTGGGGAAGGTCTTTGGGTCTATTCCTCTAAGGAGGCTGGAACCCACAGCCATTACTTACTCCAAGGAGGTGGCCCAGTGCCACCGAGAAACCGATGGAGAGAGCAGGGCTGCCCGGATTGTCTCCATGACGCTCATCAGTGGAGGCAAAGATGCAGAGCACCAGCTGCAGGGTCAAGAAGAGCTCCACAGTCACCGCCTGGCCAGCTGTCGTGTTGTGGTTGAGCTGGGGACAGGATGGGAATTAGCAGGGAGGCACTGACCAACCATGCATCCCTCTCTGCTCCATCTTGCTGCCCACCTGCTGTTGGCTCCAGGGAGGCTTCTGGGCTGGGAGGCCAAACTCCTTAGCTGGAACTATTACTACTTTCCTCCGGGTCCCTGCCCTGAGGGAAGAGGTAGACCCCAGGAGTGCTCACAACACCCAACCAGAGGTGGAAAACAGACTCCATAGCCCCATTAGATTTACGGGCTGAGGTTATGTCTCTACAGCATGAGAGGAAATGAACGCTCTGACCCAGAGTTCCTGTTCCAGAAGCACCTATGGGAAGAGGCTTCGACTGCAGCAGGAAGTTTTGAGCCAGGTAACAGGGAGGCCTTCTTCTCTAGGCCACATGATTCTGATGCAACAGGAAGCTGGGGGTCTTTCTTCCTGGGGTCAAATGGCTTCCCGGGATAAGGTCTAGGGACTCAGGTCTAGGGACTCTAGCCCTCAGGTCCTGATGTGCCTCTCCTCCACAAGTCCTGCGCAGGAGCCTTTCCCCTTGATTCTGCCAGCTCCCCATTTCAGGCCTTAGTTCTGCTGATGGGCTGCTGCCTGCACATCCTGTGCAGGCCAGGGTGAAGCCTTCGGACTCACATGGGGTGCCCTTGGTCCCACCAGACCCTGTCCTGGGTAAGTAGTGAACCTGGGGCTGAGCAAAGAGGCAGTTTCATAACCAGGCCACACCCAGCATGGGTTTTGTCATCCTGTATGTGCCCTGCACCCTGCCCTCTGGGCACTGCACTGGGTGAAGCTACGACAGCTCTCAACTCTCACGCTGCTTCTCCAGACTCTGAACCCGACCCCTGGGTCTTAGACCTCAGGCAATACGCTGGGTCTTTCTAGGGTCTATCCTCACTCTGACCTTGTTTAATGTCAGAGCCTCCAGGGGATAGAGAAAAGAGCTTTGGAGGCAGACACTTTTTGGAGGCCTCTGGTTTGCTGGAGGATCCTATTCACTTTGGCCTCAGTTTCTCCTGCTGTAAATGGGAATAACAAAACACATTCTGGAGGACTGTGTGAGGACTGGAAATGACAAGGGCAGAGCCACAGCCCCATTCCTGCTGGTAAATGGCTGTGATGGTATGAATGACGGAATGGGCTGGTGTCAGATAGCTCTGGGGCTGTTTCCAGGTGCTGCCACTTACTGGTTCTGTGGTTTGTGTCAATTGGATGCTGAGCTTCAATTTGCCGCTCAGTGTGGGGGGACTACAGAATTTACCCCACAGTGTTGAACCAAGGACAAGATGGTATCTGTCCTGGCACAGGGCAGATGCACAACCATGGCAGCTTCCTGGTGGCCTGGCCGGCTCTCGGTGTCCTCAGAGGATACCTGGGACAGACTTGGAGGTCATCCGGCTCTCCCTAGCTTCAGGACAAGTCCAGCCCACTACTGCCCCATTCCGCCAGGCAGGGTTCTCTCCAGTTCCTCAAGATGGTAAATGCTGGGAAGTATGTTGGAAGACCCTTCCCAGGCCCTTCCCTTCTGAGGCTGTAAAATGGTGGAGCAGCAGGAGTGAGTATTCCCCAGCACCTCTTACTGCTCCCAGTGCCCTGCCATTAGGGAAGGACTTTTCTGCCATGGTCTCAGGAAGTTCCTCTTTCAGTCTAACTGGACCTCTCCCCCTTGCAAAATGAACTCATTTTCTTCTCAATGGAAATAGGCACACTCTGTTCGCCACTTTACCCATTCTAGCTTTTTTTTTTTTTTTTTGTCCCTGGGATCCCAGCCTCATCGTGTCTTCTATTCTGAAGAAGAGATAAATCCCCCAACTCTGCCCTTCCTGTGAGGAAGGCCCCCTGTACAGATGGTAGCAGAGACTGCAGGACACTTCAGAGATATCAGAGCCCAGGGAGGGAGTAGGCCAAGAAATGTGGGACCCTGGGGCGTGAAAGAGGCCCTTACTGTCCTGCCTTGGGATGGGGGTGCAGAGTGGGAATTGTGCTGAGGGGACCAAGCCCACCATGCCACTCAGGGTCCCAGACCTGAGCAAATGCAGGTGAGAGGAAGGCTCCTGATGTCCCCTCAGCTCCCAAAGTGCCCAAGGTGCTTCCTCTGGTATTGACAGACTATAGAACTCTTGGCCCCTCACTCCCCTTCCTGAGCCTCAGCTTCTGTGTTTGTAGCCCAAGGCTTGGATGGTGGCTCAGGAACATTGGTCAGGAGGAAAGAGCATGGGTCTCAGAGTCAAGCCCAGGTTTGAAGGGTGGGTGGTGCTTTCCCTTGCTGAATCTCAGGTCTTACAACTTTAAGAAATGAGCATGCCCATCTCTACCTGGCAGGACTGTTGGGAGGTGTTAGTGGGTGGCATGTGAGGAATGACCATTGTGAGGCCCAAACACAGTAGATACTGCAGAAGGTCCTGTCCCTCTTCTCTCCAAAAGACCCTAGTGGCTGCACCCTAAGGTTCCTTCCAGTGCAGAAAGCCCGCCTGCTCTGAATGCTGTCCCCTGCTGAGTTCTGGCCCAGTCCTCACTGTACTGTAGACATCGGGTCCAACAGAAACCTCGATGCCCTCTTCCTCTAGATTTGTGGCGGAAGATCCAGCCGACCATCCATGCCCGGCCTCCATTCTGACACCTCCTCCCTGTTCTCCCAGGGTGCGGTGCTCCTGGCTCCAGCCCGTCTCTAGCTCTCTTTCTCCCCACCCAGACCCCCAGCCAGAGCCCGTCCCTCCCATCTCATCCCTTACAGGACCTGCCCCTGGTGGAAGGGGCCAAGTTTTGGCTACTCACAGCATTGACAGCTAGGTCCCCGCGGATTTCTGCTGGCGTGATCTCATGGAGCAGAGCGGCCCCCGCCACAGCCCCCAGCAGCTGGGCAGCCAGGTAGAAGGCAGCCCGGAGGAAGGACACGTGGCAGCCCACCAGGAAGGCTACAGTCACAGCAGGGTTGATGTGGGCCCCGCTGACCTGGCCCAGAGCTTGTACCAGGGTGCCGATGCCTAGGCCGAAGGCCATGGCGATCTGCAGCACAGAGGGTTGGGCCTGCGGCCAGTTGAGGGCTGAGCCCAGGCCAAAGAAGACAAAGAGGAGTGTGGCCAGGAACTCGGCCAACACGGCCCTGGAGAAGGCTATGGACCGGAGCTCCCACATGCTGCGGGGCCTTACGCGGGCCGCCCGGCGGCTGGGGCCAGGAGGTTTGTGGTGCTCTCTGTCTCTCTCTCTGGGGCCCTGGGCGGCTGGGCTGTGCGCACTTATAGGGTGCCTCCATCCTGGATCTGGGCACGTGGGATGGAGGTGGAGTTTAGGCCAATACCTCTTCTCCCTCATGGCTGCCCCCGCTCCCAACCTTGGCCCCTGCCCACCTGCATGTCTATCACCCCATCTTTGCTTTCACAGCTGACTAATGTTCCCCATTAATGAGCTCCAGATAAGGACTGACGTCCCCTGTTTTCCGTGTTTGTTCCCTTGGTTACCCCAGGGTTACTGCCCCAGGGCCTCCCCAACCCCCACAGCAATCTGCAAATGCCCGTCCTCTATAGCACAGTGCAGCCAATGTCCCTCTCTCACCCAGAACTGACCATGAGATGTCAAAGCTACCTAGCTTCTAGTGACTGGGAATTTCTTCCTGCTGTCTGACCTCCATTTATTCCTTCTTGAAGGGGATGGAAAACAACTGGTCAACTTGTGACAAAGTTCCAAGGCATAAAGGAACTTTGTGTTTTGTGCTTTCTTGTGGTTAATCTCCCCTAAGTCATTAAGCATCAGCTCTTCCCTGGAGTCCCAACCAGAGAGCAGCTCCCATAGCCTGGAGGCAGGGGTAGTTTCAGTGGTACTAGGACCCAGGGTCAACTGAGGAAGCTGACTTCCATTCCAGCATCACCCTGCTCCTGCTCTGACACACAATTGTTTTGTTCTTTCTCTGTAAAATGGAGGCATGAAACTACCTTACAGGATTGGGATTTGAATTAAAAGAAACAATGGGTATAAAGCCCTCAAAGCAGCACCTGGCCCACAGTAGTCATTACCAATGGTTTTATTTGTGCTCTGAGAGGAACAGGTCCCTAAACTCAGGGGCCCAGAAGCTGTGACAGGCTCTAGGCACCCCCTGGAGTTCAGAGCCATCTGGGCCACAGAGTGAGACATTTCTGTGGGGTGGTGAGCTGTGCAGGCTCTGGGAGACCATGATACCTGATAAGCGACTCTCTGGCCTTGGTGCCACTAAGTCCAACCAGTGTCCCCATAAGGCCATCCCCTGCTATCACTGCTATAGTCACTGGGGTGCGGGAGAGGCTCTTCCCTGAGCCCTCTAGCCCTGCCCCTTCGTTGAGGGGATCACAGTGAGGTCAGGAGGATGGGCTTCTGGACCTCTAGGCCAGTAGGTCCTTGGGCAAGTCACAGTCCCAGAAATGGAAATATGGGAGGGGTTGGAAACTACAGTGTAGAACTCCTTGTGTTATATCCTAGGAGAGACAGTAAGGCCCAGAGAGGGCAAGTAGCTTACCCAAAGTGGTCCAGCAAGTTGGTGGCTGATCTGGGACTGGGACCTAGTCTGGAGAGCTTTCCACAGAGCCCTCCACTGCCAAGCCACACTCCAAGTATTAGCTTCCTTCCACACAAAACTGTGTTGAGAATGCGGTAAGGGAATGAATGGGAAAGTGTTTGCAGCCAAGACTGCAACACACACACACACACACACACACACACACACACACACACACACACACACGGGCCTGCAACTCCCACTATTCAAGAGGAGGAGGGGGAGGAAGAAACAACTACAAATAACTCAAATGGATGGAAGCTCCAAAAAGAGAGGAATTCTTGTGGGGTTTGTGCCTAGGACAGGGAATGAGACACAGGCTCCTGTACCCTGGTACTGTACCCTTCTGGAGCATTCCAGAAGGAGAAGGCAGCCTGGACCTGCCTTATGACCCTGGAACCCACCTCCAGATTTGGTCTATAGAAAGAGACAAGAATCCAGAGGGGTCTGGCTGGGTAGCCTGCTCCCATCCAGGTTCTGTGCCTCCTCTACTCCCTCCATTTATGATTTCATGTACACTGACCATACCAACACACCAAGTTCCCACCTGGGCCTCAGGGGTTCCTGGGAAACTCTCCCCTTATGACCTGAAGTTGTGATAATGTTGCCCAAACCTACCCTCAACCACTTGAGTTGCTGTGTGTGCTTGGATGGGCCACACACCTTTTCTGCTTTCCCCTTTTTCATCTAGATTTTGTGATCATGTGACTCGCTGACCTGTGGTTCTGCCCCTATCACAGTCAGGTGTCATGATAAACCCAGAATAGACATCGTGGCTTCTCAGTAGCCCACGAAGCCTCAACCCAAGTTTCTGTTTCTGGAGTGGTATGGTATGGGGTGTGGGGGGTGTGTATGTGTGTGTGTGCACGCTTGTGCGTGTGTTATTCAATTGCACAATCCTACATTTAGAGCCACGGGACTGGGGGTGCAGCTCAGTGGTAGAGCACGTTCACGGCTTGTGTGAGGCCTGGGGTTCCATCCCAAGTACCCAAGGGAGAGAAAAAAAGAAAGAAAAAGAAACTGATGGAATTTTAGAGATTATCTAGCCTGTGGGTCTCATTTTACAGATTAGAACATGAAGTCTGGAGGGATCGTGACTCACTGGATCACGCAGTTTACGACAGCAGTCAGGACACTCTTGTCTGGCCCTGAGCCTGGAATGAGGAGGAGGGGCCAACCATGACTGCGTCCCCACCTGGCCCAAGCTTTGCATGGGGCTTTGCTTTCTGCAAGGAAGGAAGGTGTTCTAGTCAGGGTCAGTAGGGCTCCTGCTGTGCTTCTGAGTGGGCCTTATCTACAGCCATCACCACAGGAGTGAGCCCTCAGCCTTCAGGAGTCTAAGGAGCCAATGACACACCTGAGATGCACTACTTATTAGACTATGACCAAAAATGCAGACCAAAAAAGCTTTCTTGGATATGGTTGCACACCTCTGTGAATGCATCTGAGACCGCTGAACTATGCCTTTAACAATTGCTAAGATGGGAAGTTTTATGTTACATGTATTTCACCACCATTAAAAATGATAATTTTTTTTAAATGAGAGAAAGAAGCTGACCAAAAAAATTCTTACCAGCTAACAATTTTGTTTTTTATTACTTATTAAAAGAAGTCTTTTAGATTTACTTGGATATCAGTTTTTCAAGTCAAACTCACCTCTATTTATTTATTTATTTATTTATTTATTTTTTTTAATATTTATTATTTAGTTATTGGCGGACACAACATCTTTGTATGTGGTGCTGAGGATTGAACATGGGCCGCACGCATACCAGGCGAGCGCGCTACCGCTTGAGCCACATCCCCAGCCCCTCTATTTATTTATTTATTTTTAACTGGGAATTGAACCCAGGGTCTTGATCCACATCCCTGCCCTTTTAATTTTATTCTGAGGCAGGATCCCGCCAAATTACCCTGAAACATGATCCTCCTGCGTCAGTCTACTGAGTAGCTGGGATTACAGTCACGTGTCCCGACTCTTGTACATAAAAAAGAAATCAGGGCTGGTGCTGTGGTTCAGTGGCAGAGCACTTGCCTGGCACATGTAAAGCACTGGGTTCGATCGTTAGCACTGCATACAAAAATAAGCAAATAAGATAAAGGCATGCTGTCCATCTACAACTACAAAAACAACAACAAAAATTAAAAAAAAAAAAGGAAATCATAGGCAAAACAGATTGATCAAAACAGTCTCCAAATTTCTTCACAGAGTTGGACTTTCCTAATCCCTTTTTATCTCAGAGGTTTTTGCTGTAGCCTCTGTTCCATCAGAATGGCCCATCTCTTAAAATATTGTCTACTTCTTCCCAGAACTTCTTTTCAAGCCCCAGATACTCATTCTGTAAGGATTATTGCTTCATGTGTGACCAGTGATCACTCTGTCCTTTTCTTACTAATAAAACAACAACACACATTCATCTTACTTTCTTAGGTCCGGTAAACACTTGGCTGCTGGTTTGCAAGAAAATTTGAAATTATAGTCATTCTTTAATGACAACTATTTGCTTCACTAATATCAAATTCTTGCTGCTCCTCTGTTTCCACGCCTTTCTGGGTACACAATAAGTACTTAAATGTTAAACCACAGTGTAACCTTTTCGAAAACATCTTAAATGGCAATTAAGCTGATCCTACCCAGGAAATAGAAGACACTGGAAACTTTCCTGAGCAAGTTTAGGTTTGCACAGGCAATGACAACCACTCCCAGCTGCTGCAGGATGCTACAATTGAAAGACATTACAATGGGAAAACAAAATATGCCTTAGGATTAATGAAATATTTCAATTAATTATTAATTATTAATATAATATTATATTAAACATGTGTTTAGTGCCCACTCTGCCATGCGCTGTTCTAGACATTCTGCAAATCCTCACAGCCATCTTATGAACCAGAAATTATTACCCCAGTTTTTAAAGATAAGGAAAATGAGGTAGAGAGAGTTTAAATTTCCTGAGGTCACACAGCTAGCAAGCAGGAAGGTAGAATAGGAACCCCAGTCTGGCTTCAAGAGGACATTTAAAATTCTTTTTTAGTTATAAATGGACACAATGCATTTCCTTTATTTATTTATTTATTTATTTAATGTGGTGCTGAAGATCAAACCAGAGCCTCTCCATCTTGGCAAGCACTCTATAGACTAAGCTACAACCCCAGCCCTCAGGGCGGCGACATTCTTACATTTTATAAAATGTGAAAGGGAATCCCTACCTCACCCCTTGAAGTAATCAAAATAAGAAAGAAGTGTAAGAGAGAGCTAAAGTCCTCTGAATAACAAAATGGATTAGAGTGTCTCTTGCTGGAGGACTGAAGGAGGAGGCTGGCACTCTGGAAAAGGGGAGTTGGGAAGGTGTTTGTGGGGTGCTGGGCCTGTGTGAGGGAATTTGGGAAACCTGTCCTCTCTGATGATTGACACCAGGTGTGTTTCCTGCTCTGTATTGAGATGCAAATACACTCCACTTTTCCCAAGGTTGGTAGGAGCCACAGCCTTTGAAGCTGGGGATTTAGGGAGAAGGAACCGGGCTAATCCACAGTCTGGGAGATCAGGTCTTAGGCAGCAAACTGGCAGAAGTGAGAAGCTGGTGCTCAGGCTCCTCAAGATGTCAGGGATATCCTGCTGGTGTTGGAGCTGTGCAGTTCCCGAGCAGAGTATGAGCCATTTGGTTTCTGTGTAGGGTTTCCAGATAAAATACAGGACATCCGAGCTGGGTGTGTTGGGGCACGCCTGTAATCCAGGTGGATCTGGAGACTGAGACAAGAAGATCACAAAGTTCAAGACCAGTCTCAACAATTTAGCAAAACCCTGTCTCAAAATAAAAAATGAAAAGGATTGGGGATGTAGCTCAGTTCAATCCCCAGTCAAACAAAACACAATAAAAGAAAATAATCTCAGATGAACAACAAATGATTTTTGAACGACATTTCAAGCAAAAAAAAATATATATAAATAAATATATATATATTTTTTTGCTGCCATATATACATGGTATGGGTGATTGAACCCAGGGATGCTTAACCACTGAGCCACATCCCTAGCCCTTGTTTATATTTTATTTAGAGATAGAGTCTCACTGAGTTGTTTGGAGCCTTGCTAAGTTGCTGAAGCTGGCTTTAAACTGGCAATCCTCTTGTCTCATTCTCCCAAGGTGCTGGGATTATAGGCATATTTGGGATATACTAAAAAAATAATTCTTTGTTTTACTGAAGACTTAGGGCATCTGAGTTACAAACCAAATCCTGACAAGGACTTTGGGGGATGAATCTTATTAGCTCCATTTTACCCAAAAGATATTCTAGTAGTTGTCCAAGATCACAAGGCTTGTAAGTGGCAGAGATGAGCTAGGAATATAGAAAGTTGGGAATTTTCCCAACCACAGGTGACTGCTTCCTCCAAATCCCACCTGGAAGTTGGGGTGCTCCTCAGGCCCAGGTGAAGGTAGGGGGGTGTCACAGATACAGAATGCAGAAGAAGGACAGCTTTCTGCAGTCTTCCTCCTGCCCATTGAGGTGGGGGAAGGGATGAAGACATATTCTTGTTTTAGGTTATGGTCAGATCTTGGACTTGGTGTGACCCTCTCTATCCCCTGCATCTCTGAGCCCTGATCCATGTGCCTGGAATTTGTGTCCGTACTATGTTCTCATGGCTAAATCTACTTCAAACTCTAGGCCAGTGGTTTTCAAACCTTTTTAATTGAGACCTGCAGTTTAATATCCTAACCCGTAAACATTATCTCAAGTAGATCCATCGATCGACATAGCCAACATTTCACAAAACAGCATTTCCTAAGTATAATGTTTTATATCCTATTCTATTTCACTAAAAAGTAATTCAGGTCATGACTAAATTGATTTCATTATCCATAACAGGTTGTCACTCACAATTTGAAAAAATGCTGCTCAACGTCCCAGCTGAAACAGCTCTTTCTCACTGGAGGAGACATCCTGTATCCCCACTAATACCCTCTACCCCAGGGATAACCCAGTGGTTCATCCTGCCTTTCTGTGTACTTGGAGGCTTGTGATGACCTGTTCAGCATCTGGCTTCTCCTCTGGACTGAGGCTTCCTGGAAGGCAGGGGCCATAGCTAAGTTTGTTCACCAGTGTACCCCCAGCACAGGGCCAGGCACACCACAGATGCTCAATAAGTGTCTATCATGTGAATGAATGAGCGAACTGCCAACTCTTGCCCCCTTAGGCCCACCCTGACCCTAACCCTGACCCTGTTAAAGCCTACATGGTCCTCAGGGACCTCATTCAGAGGGAGAAGTTGATTCTCGGAACTTGGGTGGAGAGAGTGAGTATGTGCATTCTGTGCTTTGGTGGGGTGGGGAGGGGCCAGGAGCAAGTTTGCTCACATGTGACAAAAATTAGGTATGAGTGAAAGAGCTGGGAGCAGAGATTTCTAGTAACTTGCCTTGTGAAATAGTAAGTTCCTATTGCTCAGAGAGGTCCAAACAGGGGAGCAAACTCAGGACAAGTGGTGGGAGGAGTTTATGCACCAAGGGAGACTGGACAAGCAGCATGGAGAAGCAAAGGCTGAAGGCTAATGAAGCATTCACACAGGAGAGCAGCTGGGAGCCATTGTGGGCACTAGCAGGAGGGGTTAACCAGCTGGAAGAAGTTGGAGGAGGACATATTTCCTATACTGTTCCTTTCTTGGCTGCTCTGCTTCTAGTCACCTGCTTCTTCCCACATCACATCTGGGGGAGGTTGGCCAGGTTGGAGGCCTGGATGAGCTGAGGGTGCCTTGGTATCTACTGTCACCACCCCCCAAATCCCTGCTCCTGGGCTTCTGTAAATCCTGGGGTTCCTTCCCTCCAGGATGAGGGCAAAGGGGATGGAATTTGACAAATGGCCTAGAAGAGTTGATGTATTTGTCCTATAGAGAGAAAGGGGAGCTGTGAATGCCAGAACCAGGCTATACCAGGGTCATTACCAGAAAAGGGACTGGTAACAAGCAACACCCCATGACCTTACATGCAAAGGTCACCAAGCCTGTTTGATTCCCCACTCAGAAACAGCTGCAGCCACGCCATCCTGGCCTCCCATTATCTGCCTCCAGCATTTGTGGGCTCAAGTGACTGGGTGACAAGCAGGATCCTGGGAGAGGGACTCCCCAGGGTCCCTCTCCCCCCCATCAGGCTTTCTTCTTCTTCCTGCAACCCCTAGCCCACCCCCTCCTGTGCCTCCCTGGCCTGAGCCTACCCAACCTACCATCCCTCCTCCAGGTCTGCCCTGTCCTGCATTGGTATGAGGCTCACACTGTCCTCCCAATTATATGGCAAAGTGGGTACAAACCCTACTTATGGATTCAGGAAAAGGAGGCTGTAGAACACCAGCATGGACTCCACCTCCCCTGCCCTGCCCACAGCACCATCTCCCACCTCCATCAGAGCATGGATCATGCTGTCTGGGATGATTTGCTTAAGCTCTGAGGACAGGAGCTGTATCTAATCCACTTTTGTTGCCCTAATACTTCACACATGATTGGTATGGAGTAGACGTTCAAAAAAAATGTTTGTAGAATGAACTAAATGTTTGCCCAAGGTCAAACAGCTAGGAAGTAGTCAATCCATCATTCATACTTAGATCTTCCTGGATCCCAACCCAACTCCACACCCTTCACCCTCCTCCAGGAAGCCTCTCTTGTCTTAGTCAAGGTGCACCCCCTTCCCCCTCCCAAGAACCCTGGGCTTTTGTTCCTACATGGACAGGCTCTCAGCCTGGCTCTGATACCCCTTATTCTTCACACAAAATCTGGGAGGCTTTCTGCAAGTGCAGGATACCCAGGCTGAGGGTGCAGAGCTCAGGAAAGGTCCCAGTGGTATCCTTCTGCTTACTGACCCCTGCTTGTCCAGCCACAATTTGGCCCAGTACTGGGCCTGCTAGTTCTCACTAGGGCCAGCTCAGCCTTGGTACTCTCCCAGGGTGGATCCAGGTGGGGCACATAATCCTCTGCTCATTTTGCTGCAATTCAATATCAGCTTCCAATTTGCACGCTCTGCTGGGTCCTGCCTTCTACTAGGAGGAGGGGCACTGCGTATTCCCCACAGCAATACTGAGGGCCCCTTGGGTATCCCTCTGGCTGACCTCACTCCCAGGCTTGCTCAGGGCTGACCACTGGCCTTGGGGTGGAGAGACCGCTATCTTCCACAACAGAGCAAGGCCTGAATGTCCAGCAGCCTGGTGAATTCAGTTCCACCTCATAGGCTACACAGCTGTGGAATCCAAAGCCAGGCAAACTTTCCCACCTTCTGTGTTAATATATATAAAAGTACCTGTATCTGGGCAGGTGTTCAAAAATACAAGTTGAGCCTTATCCAAGGGTCAAGGATCCTGTAGCTCTGGGAGGTCCTTTACTAACTACCCACATATTAGCTGCAATGTTGGCTCATTCTCTCTTTTTCTAGTTGGTGGATGCCAGTTTTCTTGGGATTTTTTAGGACACTTGAAATAGTTCATTGTATTTATTTATTCATGCAACAAATAGTTATTGCACACCAACCATGTGCCAAGTTCTATTCTGGGCTTTTGAGATATATCAGGGAACAAACTGGCAAACATCCCTGACCTGATAGCACTTTATAGTTACGGAGTAGGGTATTCAGTTTAAGGGGCAGATTCTTAGATAGCCCCTCTCAGCCTGTTCCCCACTTTTTTTTTTTTTTGGTACTGGGGATTGAACTCAGGGTAATTTGTACATACCTGGCTACAGTAGCACTATTCCAAATAGCCAAAAGATAGAAACAACCCAAATGCCCATCAATAAATGAATGGATAAACATGAACATGCTACATCTACACAATGGAATATTATTCAACTATAAAAAGAATAGAGTACTGTTAACACGCTACTACATGGGTGAATCTTGAAAGCATTATGTTGAGTGACAGAAGTCAGACATAAAAAGGTCACATATTAAATGATCCCATTTAGAGGAAATGTCTAAAACAGGCAAACCCAAAGAGTCATTGAATAAATAGATGAGTGGCTGCCAAAAACTGCCCACCACACCCGGCCTGAGCTGTAAATGTTGAGATGGTTAAACTGGAAATTTTTGTGTTGCTTTATAGTTAAAAAAAAAAAAAAAAAAAAGTGTACTGCAGCAGTGGCCTTGCCCACACTAGATTTCTTTTCTTTCTAGGGGATAGGCACTAGGGATTGAAGCCAGCAGTGCTTTACCACTGAACCACATCCCCAGACTTTTTTTTTAAAAAACTTTTTATTTTGAGACAGGGCCTCACTAAATTGCTGAAGCCAGCTTGAACTTCAGCTCCTCTGCCTCAGCCTCCCTGTCTCCAGTCACTGGGATGTGCCACCACACCTGGCCCTTGTATTTTCTCCACTTCCCCTCGAGCCTTTGCACATGCTGGTCCTTCTCCCTGGGGTGTTCATCCCTTACCTCTTCTCTTAGTTGACACATCTTTGTCCTTTGGCTCTCAGCTTGACCCTTGCTCCCTCAGAGAGGACCAAGTTCCTATGTCACCTGCTCAGAGAACCATGTACCACTCCAGCCGAGCACACACCTTGGTCATGATTATAGTATTTCTATGAGGGCTATCTCATTCCTAAATTGTAAGCTCCATGAGAAACCTGTGCATTTTTTTGCTCTCTGATGTATTCCCCAGGGCCTGGCTCAGTCTTGGCACATTGTAGTTTCTCCATAAATACTTAGTACGTGCATAAATCACTGTCTGTACGGGAATTCTAATAGAATACTTCCCCACCAACCTCATCCCAGCCCATTTCCCTGCCACTGCCACTGCCACCATTGATCCCTGATAAGCACCTCAACTCATTGTCATAAGTGCCACCACCAGACCCCACTGACAGGTCAGGACAAGGCCAACAGAAGGCAGAAATGGCAATGAAGAGGAGCCGCTAAACTTGCAGGCAGCTTAGGCGTGGAGATGAAGTGAAGGATGAAATACAGGTTGAAGGTGGGTATTAGGGTGAGAGAAGTCAAGTGCCAGGTGGAGCAATTGTCAGAGTGGGAAAAGGGAACATGAGTTAAGTCAAGGCTGCAGGGGGTGGGCTCGATGATAAGTGCCTGTTGAATAGGAATAAAGGACACGCCAGGACCTGCAGGTAAATACCTGTCCCATAGCAGAGCACAAGGATGGATTCTGGGGACATTAAAAAGGAGCCTCGAGGGCTGGGGTTGTGGCTCAGTGGTAGAGTGCTTGCCTAGCATGCACAAGGCACTGGGTTCGATCCTCAGCACCACATAAATGTAAAATAAAGATATTTGGGGAAAAAAAGAGCCTCCAGCTGGGCATGGAGGAGCACACCTGTAATCCTAGTGGCTCGGGGTGCTAAGGCAGGAGGATCACAGGTTCAAAGCCCTAAGCAACTTAGCAAGAACCTGTCTCAAAATAAAAAAATTTTTTAAAAAGAGCTGGGCAATCCCAAAAAACCAAAGGCCAAATGTTCTCTTGGATGTGCAGATGCTGACACACAAGCGGGGGTGGGGGGTGATGGGAAGTTCACTGGATTAGACAAAGGGAATGAAGGGAAGGGAGAGGGACAGGAATAGGAAAGACAGTAGAACGAATCAGACATAACTCACCTATGTTCACATATGAATACACGACCAGTGAGATTCCACATCATGTTCAACCACAAGAATGGGAAGTTATACTCCATGTATGTATAATATGTCAAAATACACTGTACTGTTGTGTTATCTAAAAAGAAAGAAAGAAAGAAAGAAAGAAAGAAAGAAAGAAAGAAAGAAAGAAAGAAAGAAAGAAAGAAAGAAAGAAAGAAAGAAAGAAAGGAAGAAAGAAAGAAAGAAAGAAAGAAAGAAAGAAAGAAAGGAAGGGCTGGGGATGTGGCTCAGTGGTTAAGTGCCTCTGAGTCCAATCCCTGGTATAAAAAAAAAAAAAAGGCGCCTCGAGGTGACTTGGAGGGTGGTTGGACTAGGTTTGAGGGAGAAAGAGGAGTGCAGAATGACTGGACCCTCTTGTCCTGTGGGAGCTGGGGAGCTAGGGATGGGGGAGGATTCCAGGAGAGGTGGTGACGGGCGTTCTGGGTGTTCTGGTGTTGATGTGCTTTTGGGACGGGCAAGAGAAGGCTCTGGGGAGTTTCAGGGGCCAGAAGGCAGTGGGTGGGAGCAGGGGAGGAGGCAGGGGCTTCGGTGATGATGGGGGAACTGGGGGATGCTGGTTGGAGAGAGGCAAGAGGGGATAAGAGATGGACTCCATTCCCAAGGAAGATGGAGGGGCCAGACTCCAGAACGCAGCTGTTCCCAGCCTGGGAGAGGGAGGGCCATGTTTCAGGAAGGAGGAAAAGCCAGCATGTGTGATGGTGATATGTGAAGGTGAGGTGGCAGGAAGTTGAGAGACTTCCCATGTTTGGGTTTCTGCTTTCTTTGTGAATGAGGATGAAGGTCAGCTGCTCAGAGTGAGGCTGGCAGAGGTGGTACCAGGAGGCCTGGAGAGGCTTGGAATAGTTGCATCAGAGAACGGAGATGCTGGGGGCGGGGGCCTGTGGAGAAGGGACAACAGAGAGGGCCTATTGGAGGCCAGAGGCCAGACCTGCAGGTGGCTTACTGTTCTCCAACAGGGCTCAGACATCCAGGGTGGAAGCCCAGAAGGCAGCCAGCTCCTTAGGCCCAGAAGGTGCAGGGGGTGCAATGGATGCTAGGTAAGGGGTGGCTGACAGGGAGGACAGGAAGGCCAGAGGGGCTTGGAGGTTGGGAGAAGGCCATGGTGGGGTTCTGAAAGTCCAGGGGAATGAGACTGTAGGACAGACAGACAGGCAGGAATGAGGACACCAGAGCACAGAGGGATGTGGCCAGAGAAGGGTGTTTGAGTTGAGAGCATAGAAAACTTTTTAGGAAAGACAAGCTCTCGGTGTGACCCTGGGAGGTGCTGACTTAGGTGGAGAAGGGATGGCCTTTGGAACCAAGAAGAGGCTGGGTGCTCACCATGAAGAGCAGAGCTTCCAGGATATCCAGGAGGTACTGAGAAGGTTCTAGAATAACACGAGGGGGAGTCTTGTCCAGGACTCTGTCAAGAGTGGGAAGCGAGAGAAGGAGTAGGAAGCAGAGCAGGAAAAGCTGATGGCTCCATATGCCCCAGTGTTGGGTGGTGATGATTAAACGTAGGTTTCTAGAACAATGTCCTGTGACAGATTCCAGTGCAAGGGGAATCCAGGCCTCTCTGCAGCACTCAACTATGGCTGGGGTTGCATTTCCTAGGAATCCAGGACTCTCTGGCCCTACACACATTCTTTTCATCTGGCCCTCAGCATCCTTGCGACAGTTGCACCAGACTGTGTATTTACTGAATGCCCCTGAGTTGGACACTTGGACATGATTGAAACGGTGAATTTTGAGCCAACTAATCCATCCTCTGACCACAGGGACCATCTAGTCCCTAGACTGCAGCCAGAGTAATGGCAGCACTCCCAGCCTCCCCTGGACAGGACTTGTTCCCACTCCCTGTTGCCTGCAGGTTGGGCTCCAGCGCCATCTTGCAGTCTCCCCTCTCCCACACAGACCACACTTGCATTATCTGGCTCCCTACTCTCTGGGCCTATTCTCTCCTGCCTCCAGGCTGTGCGCCTTCTCCACCCTCTGGTTGGATTCTGGCCCCCACCCACTCTTCCTCCAGGAAGCCTTCCTTGATGAACCAAGACTGCCCCTCCTGGGTGTTCCTAGAGTACTCTGGACTTCCTTATCACAGAGCTGTCACAGCACTGTGATCATCTCTGCTCTGGCCTGCTTTTCCACCATGGGTACAGAGCTGGGTCTTGAGTCTCCAACACCCAGCCCAAGTGTGGATGCTCAATAAAAATGTGTGGAATGCATTGTCTGGTTTGTGGAATTGGCCTGGGCTGAGTGGCAGGAGGCCTATTTAGTTCAAAGGAACCATGTCTGATTCCCTTTGCTCAGTGACCTTCCTAGACAGTTGCTCTGAGGGTCAAGGACAGTATCAGGGATGGATCCGAATTACCTAGAAGGTTTTTTGGCAATATAATTGCTTCCCTCCCACCCACCATGGAGGCCTGCTGTTGAAATAGGGTGGGCATGAGGTGGTACATACATATTTGAGGAAGCTCCCCCGGTGATGCTGACCCTGTAACTCCCTCAGAGCCACTTTTCAAGGCTTGTGTCAGGACTCTACCAAGAATGGGGAGGGAGAGAAGGAGCAGAAAGTAGAGCAGGAAAAGCTGATGGCCACATGGGCCCATGTGTTGGGTGGTGATGACTGGACACAAGTTTCTAGAACAATTCCCTTGGCAGACCCTAGTGCAAGAGGAATGCAGACCTCTCTGCAGCAGTCAGCTTTGGCTGGGGTCCTGCTGTCTTTGAGGTGGTAACAATTGCCCCTGGGATTCAAATCAAAGTCTGTTGGACTCTGAAGGCCCTGCACTGTGATGTCGCTTCCACAACCACAGCACCGTCCCTCCCTTCATGACCTACACCCCAAAAAATTACCATCACAGAGACCAGCCACCGTGCCTCCTCACAGGGCCCCTTACCCCACAACCATCACACCATCAGCACAGCCTGGTCTCAGGGAACCCACTCCTGCTGCAACCCACATCCCTCCCTCACCAGTGGTCTGGCCATGATACTGAGTCACACTGTTGAATCCACAACCCATGCTTCTTCCCAAGGGAAGACTTTCCCTAGCTGTGGTCCTTATCCTCAGGATTTATCTCTGCCCCAGACATCAACTTTCATAATCATTGATGGCCTCAGGGCCTTTTGGAGGTAGGGTCCTACTCTAAGGTCCATGTGTATGTGTATGTGTCTAGGAGACCGTAGCTTTCATTAAGGTCTCACAGGAAATTCAAGCCTCTGAACAAGTGCCCACTTCATCCCTCAGAGAACTCCTCTTTACCCATCAAAACTCTATTCAGACAAAACTGACTTTAGACTTGTTCCCACAACCAACTTGTCTCCACAACCTTTCTAGAGCTCCATATCTTTATTGTGCTGAATTTACCAAAATTTACCATTTTGCCTTTTCCCCTAATGTCTGCTCCCTGAAGGCAGGGCTCATAACTATTCACCTTTACTTTCTAGAGTTGCACCAGCCTATAGCACATGCTCCAAACTGTGTCCTCTAACCAAACTGTGTCCTCTAACCAGTCCCCTCTAACTGTGTCCTCTAATCAGACCATCGGTCTCATCTATCACAAAGTTCCAGAAATTTCTCCTCTTTCAAGAAGCCTACCCAGAAGGCTAGCAGGCAAGCACTTCTTCATTCCAAGGTGATTCCCTCAATGGTCTTCCCACCTCACTGTGCAAAAGCCCAGGACCATGCCTGGAAGACAGAAGAAATAGATCCAAGGCTGGACTGGTGGCTTGTCTTCATTGGTCATCATTTATCTGTTTCTGAGTAAGTTCAAATATCCAACCAAGGCCTCTAGGTGTCTTGATATCAAGTTCCAAATCTTCAGCACTCAGGGCACACCACCCAACCCCCTGCCCACTGCCTCTCTCTCCCCTCCTCACTCCATCAATTTCCGGAAACTTCATTCCTCCAGAGGTGACATTTGGGTTCCCTGCACAACCTCATATTGCCTAGAATATTGCATGGAGAATGCCCAGGCCATAACACCTTCTCCTGGGACACTCATTTCATAGTGTCCCCTCTTCTTCCACATCCATTCATGAATCTCCTTTTCCAAGATCTCTCTGACCTTCTCCTCTCTTCCAAACTCCCTCCCTTCCTGCCCCCAGCTCAAGGTCCATCCTGATTTACTCTGGGTGTGGCTCTGGCTTCCCATCGGGGGTACGATTCTTGTCCTCAAGCAGACTTCACCGCACCCTAGAGTCATGGACAGACTTGGGGAGCAGGGCTAGAAATCAAGAGCTCTCAGAGGTGCAGGAGGAGGCAGTCCCTGGGGGCCAGGCCAGACTGCACTCCTGAAGTGAAGCCCCTGATGTTTTCTCCCTGAAGCTGTAGGGAGCAATTATCAAGTGTTCTAGAAACTACAGTCCCATCAACAGTTTCCAGATAGTCCCCTGGAGAAATGTGAGACTGTCCTCACCCCAGAGGACTTGTCCAGTAGGCATGAGCAGGCAGCCTGCTGGGGTAAAGGGGCACAGGGTGGAATTGGGGGCTGAGGTCAGGGAGGGGTTCACACCCCACAATTCTGCTGCCAATTCCAGGGAGAGTTGGAACCCTAAGATCTGTGGTTTATCAAGAAAGTTAGGCTGTCTGTCTTAACAGCGGTTCCTGGGACCAGGCTACTCCTGACTGTATTTCACCAGGGACACCAGGCTCCGAACATTTTCTTGACATGAGACTGCAATTAAGTAACTCAGCCATAAAAAGCCTCTGTTTGACTGGAATTCTATCAACCCAGGGTGGCTCTGCATGCTATCTGCCGCAGATCTGAGTCTGCTCCATACATCTTCCAGTTAACAAGAAATGGGGAAACAAATTAATCATTGCTTACACTTGATCCGTTCAGTAGGCAGCATTTTTCAAAGCCTGAGATCCCTGGTGGCAGTGGGGTGGGGATAAATAATAGAAGCATTCTTTGGTGATGAAAAGGTAAAAAACTATTATTCACCCCAACACTACAAAGGATGAAACTGAAGTCCAGAGAGGGAAAGAGATTTTCCCAAGGTCACATAGTAAACTGTGGATGGATGTCAAATTTGAGGACAAGTCTTTAATTCCTGAACCACAGCACTTTCCACTAGTCTACCTGCCTTCTCTCCCCTCCAGGGACTGCAGATATCCCCCTGTTCTTACATGAGTTACTCCATTTTACATTTGTAGGTCCCCATTCCTCATGAGAGCCTCTGGTTACACAGTTGTGTTCAGTTGGTAAAAATGCATCACTAAATACATGCATTATAATGTATGTTTGTGGGCTGGGGATGTGGCTCAAGCGGTAGCGCGCTCGCCTGGCATGCGTGCGGCCCGGGTTCGATCCTCAGCACCACATACAAACAAAGATGTTGTGTCCGCCGAGAATTAAAAAATAGATATTAAAAAAATTCTCTCTCTCTCTCTCTCTCTCTCTCTCTCTCTCTCTCTCTCTCCCACTCTTTCTTTAAAAAAAAAATAATGTATGTTTGTATACTTCAATTAAAAATTTAAATTCTAAATTTTTTTGTGTGTGTATATGGTGCTGGAGATTGAACCCAGGGCCTTATGCATGTGAGGCAAGCACTCTACCAACTGAGCTATATCCCCAGCCCCTTAAATTCTAAATTTAAGGGATTAATAAACACTTGTCTTGATGAATGGAAAAAAACACACTGGGGCTACTTCTAAGTAAAGCGTTAGATATTGGTGAGCAATCTGCAGTGCTGGAGAGACTCTCCCTCTCCATAGTTTGGCCTAAAGGCCAGCAGGGCAGATGGAAAATCCTTCATGTGGCAACCCCCAAGCTTCATCAGGACCAGTACCCTCTGGCCTGGTTCATGAGGGGCCTCCTGGGATTTGAGCTGCAGTGAATTTGCAGTGGGTCAGGACCTTGAGGGGAACACAGGGGCTGGCGACAGGGAGGTAGCAGGCAGACAGGAGGCAGCTGACGGTGAAGGCCCTCCTGAGGAAAGGACAGCTGGAACCCAGGCCTGGTGGGCCTGTGAGTTGTGGGCTGGCTCAGGTGAACACCATGACATCTTTCAGTTTCTGCCTTGCCCAGATCTTGGGAGGAGAATGTGTCCATTGGTACAAGCATGTTCCTGTGAACTCGCCCTTCCTCCAGGTGTTCCCTCTGTCAGGAACACCTTGTCTACTGTCCGAAAGACTCATCTTTGTCTCTTCCTGTCAAAAATCTAGGCAAGCTTGAAACTCAGTTTAAAAATGTGGTGTGGGTTGACACCTCCCTGCTTCCCAGGCCAAAAGAATCCCTCCCCTTGGCCCATCATGTGACCTAGCTCTCACCCTACTGATTCCAAAAGTGGTCACCACTTCTGGACTGGTTGCTCCTGGTTGCAGGGGCTCTGTAACCCTAGCTCTTTACTCAGGATTGCTTAAGGGACAAATACGTGCCTAGAGCTCTGGGAGCACATATTAGAATGGACTAGGACCTATCCCTCTGAACAAAGAAAATCATTAGCAGATTAATTGAGAGTCCTGTTTGGAGTGCTAATTCGAAAGCTAATAATCTTTAAGCTTAAGCAAGATCCAATGCTTTGATAAGAACTGTCATTGGGTTAAAGTATTGATTGAACCTGGGCCCTGGCTGTTGAATGCCTGAGTGTGCAATTCATACATAATTCCTCAAGTAATTTGGGCACATTTTTCTCTTATTGACAAGCATTATAATGACTATAATAAACTAAGGAAACCTCAGGTGAAACAACACATGATTACACTAGTCAATAGAGGTGTAACCATGAATTTAATGATTGCATTTCCTAAGTCCTTCTTTGTTATGAATGTTTGCCCAGGTTCTGATCAGAATAGGTACCGTGTGAATGACTCAGTAGCATTCATTTATTTATCCACTCACTCATTCATTTGGCATATCCTCAGCCCCACCACGGTCCTGGGCTCCATGCCAGGGGCCATGGGAAATACTTTCAAGTAAATGAGCCATGATTCTGCCCTCAGAGGGCTCATCTTCCAGTAAGACAGGTGATCCCCGCAGCCTCAGTTGAAGAATAGACCCTGTCAGAGAGGCACTAATAAGATGTCCAGAGGAAGGCAGAGCCCCAAAGCAGAGTCTGGGGAAAGTTGCCTAGAAGGAATAGCATCTGGGTTGGAATGAGTTGAATATGTCAGATTTTGTTAATAGTAACATATTTTTTTCCTTCTTTGAAAGTAAGTCATGCCAGTAGAAAGAGACTTACATAATTACCTGTATACAGGTATGATTACACTACTGGAGTGACTCTGAACCATGTATAGCCAGAGGAATGAGAGGCTATGCTCCATTTGTATACTGTATGTCAAAATGCATCCAACTACAAAATTAATCAATTAATTAAAAAAAAAAAAGAAAGTCATGCTTCAGAATGACCAGAACAATCATGAAAAAGAACTAAGTTGTAGGAATCACATTTTCTTATTTTAAAACTCACTATAAAGCTTCGGTGAGACTCTGTATCAAGCACCAAGATTACAGTACTGCATAAGGCTGTAATATAATAGATCTATTGATGGAATAGAATTGACAGAGATAAACCCAGATATTTATGAGCAATTTTAAACAAAGATTTTCAACAAAGGTGCCAGGACAATGAAGAAATTAGGAAAGAATAGACCTTTTCAAAAAATGATGCTCGGACAACTGGATATCTACATGCAAAATAATTAATATGGACTTCTAAACAAAAATTAGCTAAACATGATCAAAGACCTAAATAGAAGACTCTCAGAAGAAAATATGGCGGATTCTCTTTGACCTTGAATTATGCAAATTGGCAATTTAGATATCTACAGCATAAGTTTTTTTAAAAAAAGATAAATTTCACCAAAATTAAAACCTTTTTGAGGACTGGGGATGTAGCTCAGTGGTAGAGCACTTGCCTAGTGTGTGCAAAACCCTAGATTTAATCTCAGCACCACACAAAACAAAAAATAAAAAACTTTCGTGCTTTAAAGGACACCATACAGAAAAAAATTTAAAAAGGAACCCATGGAATTGGAGATAATATTTGCAAATCATATATCTGGTATCCAAAGATATATATAAAAACTTACAACTCAATAAGAAAGACAAAACAACTTAATTTTTAAATGGGCAAATAATTTTTTGTTTTTGTACTAAGGATTGAACTCAAGTTTGCTACATCCCAGCCCTATTTGTTTTTTGTTTTTTTTAACTTTTATTTTGAGAAAGGTCTCACTAAGCTACTCACACTGGCCTCGAACCTGCAATCCTTCCATCTCAGCCTCCTAAATAACTGCAATTATAGGCTTGTGCCACCATGACTGACTCAAGCAAATGATTCAAATAGACATTTCTCTAAAATACACATGCATATGGCCAATGACCATATGAAAACATGCTCGATATTATTAGTCATTGGAACATGTAAATCAAAACTACAGTGGAATATTACTTTACACCCATTACGATGGCTATAATAAAAAATACAAAAAAATAACAAGTGTTAGCAAGAACACAGAAAAATTGTACTCCTCATTCGTTGCTGGTGAGAATGTAAAATGGTGCAGCCACTGTGAAAAACAGTGTGGTGGTTTCTCAACAAATGAAACAGAATTACCATATAATTCAGCATTTCCACTTCTAGGCATATACCCCAAAGAACTGCAAACAGGGATTCAAACAGCTACTTGTATCCCAGTGTTCATAGCACCATTATTCTCAACAGCCAAAAGGTGGAAGCAACCGTAGGTCCATCAACAAATGAACGGATAGATGCAGTGGTATATCCATGCAAGTTAGCCTTAGAAAGGAAGGAAATTTTGAGACATGTTACAATATAAATGAATCTCAATGACAGATGACCGAGTGAAATGAGCTAATCATAAAAGGCCACATGTTTTGTGATTTCATTTATAATATAAAATATCCTAAGTAGCAAATCCACAAAAATAGTAAGTAGGTTAGTTGTACCCAGGGGTCAGGGAAAGGGAGACTAGGGAGGGACTTCCAATGGATATGGAGTTTCTTTCTTTCTTTTTTTTTTTTTTTTAATAACCAGTAAGCACTGTGCCACTTTCCCCAGCTCTCTCTCTCTCTCTCTCTCTTTTTTTTTTTTAATATTTTATTTAGAGACAGAGTCTCACTGAATTGCTTAGGACCTTGCTAAGTTGCTAAGGCTGGCTTTGAACTCTTTCTTTCTTTCTTTTTTTTTTTTTTTAATTATGGTAACTTTCTTTCTTTCTTTCTTTTTTTAAGAGAGAGTGACAGAGAGAGAGAGAGACAGAGAGAGAGAGAGAATTTTTTTTAATATTTATTTTTTTTAGTTTTCGGCAGACACAACATCTTTTTTTTTTTTTTT
>NW_025999960.1:15780628-15801709 GCF_001458135.2 Marmota marmota marmota | reverse complement strand
ATCTTTTTTTTTTTTTTTTTTGTATGTGGTGCTGAGGATCGAACCCGGGGCAGCTGCATGCCAGGCGAGCGCGTTACCGCTTAAGCCACATCCCCAGCCCACCTTACTTTCTTTTACCTTTGAGAACAAGTCTACAATGTTAAGCTTCTTCTTTTTTTTTTTTTTGGAGAGAGAGAGAGAGAGAGAGAAATTTTTTTAATATTTATTTTTAGTTTTCGGCGGACACAACATCTTTGTTTGTGGTGCTGAGGATGGAATCTGGGCCGCACGCATGCCAGGCAAGCGGGCTACCGCTTGAGCCACATCCCCAGCCCTCTTTCTTCTTTTTTTTTTTTTTTTTTTTTTTTAACATTTATTTCTTAGAAGTAGTTGGACACAAACCTTTATTTTATTTATTTATTTGTATGTGGTGCTGAGTATCGAACCCAGGGCCTCACACGTGCTAGACAAGCGATCGATCTACCTCTGAGCCACAATCCCAGACCTGGGCTTTGAACTCTTGATCCTCCTGTCCCAGCCTCCCAAGCTGTTGGGATTACAGTGCCACTATGCACCACTGTGCCCAGCTTGGAGTCTCTTTCAAGGGTAATGTAAATGTTTTGGAATTAGATAGTGGGGATGGTTGCACAAAAACCACTGAATTGTACACTTTTAGAAAATGGTGAATTTTACATTATATTGATTACATTACATTACAAAGGATAATTTGTGGGCTGGGGTTGTAGTTCAGTGGTAGAGCATTTGTCTAGCATACATGAGGCACTGGGTCCCATTCTCAGTACTCTGTATAAATAAATAAAATAAAGGACCATCAATAATTTAAAAAATATTTTTAAAGAAAAGGTAATTCATGTTAAATAAATCATGCTAAATTTGGAAACAATTATTTCATAAAAGAAGAGAAAGCTTTCCTCACATTCTCACCTGAAGGATATTATGGTGGGAGGAAGGATGGGGTGAGTGTAGCTGGTGTGGGGTGAAGTGTATCGCGGTGGAAGGCCTGAGGCCAGCTCAGCAGTCGGGCTGACACTGTTAGGAGGCCATTACCATGAGAATGTGAGCAAGATCCTGGCCAAGCCAGGACTTGATTTATAATAAATCTGTCTGTCCAAAAGCAAAGTTACCTGCCTAGTACAGTTGGTAATAGCGAACATTTATCAAATGTTCCTACATGCCAGGTGTCAGATGCCTATGGAGTCCTCTGAACAACCCTCTGAGGTAGTTACCAGCATAATTACTTCCTCATGTAGGTTAGCAACTTACCCAGGCTTCTGATTTGGGATTGATGGTACCTCCATCAATAAGCTGGCCTCCCAAGCTCAGGTCATGACCACCTTTATCAGCACAGACATGAGGTATGTGCTTACCTCCTTGACACTTGGTGAGTTGTGGGCCAGGCACTGGGCCAAGCACTAGGGATGCAGTGGTGACTAATGTAGGGTCCGCCCTCAAGTAATGCACAGAACTGAAGTGGGACGTACAGATGGCTGTTGTTCTCATTGCACAAGAGCGAAAACTGAAGCTTTGAGTGTTTGAGAAGCATTTCTGAATTTTACACATGATAAAGCATGTCCAAGTCTTAGAAGAGTGCCTGACACATAGTAAAATTCAATAACATCAGCTGCTGTTATTATTTCTAAGGTTGCACTAGTCTCAGACCCAGCTCTTCTGCTAGGTGCAGTGGTGCACACCTGTAATCCCAGTGACTCAGGAAGCCAAGGCTGCAAGATTTCAAGTTCAAGGCTAGCCTCAGTGACTTAACAAGACCTTAAGCAACTTAGAGAGACCCTGTCTCAAAATAAAAAATTAAAAGGGCTGGGGGTGTGGCTCTATTCCCAGTAGAAATAAAAAGAATCCAGCTCTCCTGGCTCAAAATCCTACTTTCTTTCAGAGAAGAGCCTGAGCAGGGGGAAGCCCCATTCTGTAGAGGTGAGCCCAGGTTGTGCGGGTCTTGAAGCTTGTACAATCTGAGAGGAGGTCTTTAAGAAATAGAATACGAGTTACAAAATTTACAAAAATATATGACCTCACAAACACATTGCTAGGGTCTCTTGCAAGGTCCCAGAAGGGCCTAACCAAGTCAGAGGCACTGGAGCATCAGCTTCATGAGCTCCATGATCAGCTGCCCCTGCTAGGGTATGTGGAAGATCCGCTGCTGAGTGGTGCACCACCCAGGGGCCACTGAGGTCCTTCTGAGATGGAATTTGTGATTCTGTATCCTATTGTCCATGCAGAAGCACTGCACTTAAACTCAGACAAGCCAGAATCCCACTTTTAGGGTCCTGCCACATCACAAATCAATTAAGGAGGCAGGACACTCAGGATGCAGCATGGCCCTGAACCTAGGCATCTACACTCATGACCAACTGCAGTCAGGCCCCAGGGAAATATTTCTCCACGTCTCTCACTCTGAGTCCCAAAGCAAAAAGAGGCAGAATCCTAATGATAGGAAGGTCTGTGGGTCATGCTCCTGCCAAGTGGGAGACATAGACACTTCTCTCAGGGTGGAGCACAGGAAGAATTTGAGCACAGAACTTATTACTAAAGGAACAGTTCTGGCTGAGTCTGTGGCTCAGTGGTTGAGGGCCTGCCTAGCATGTATGAGACACTGAGTTCGATTCTCAGCACTACATATAAATAAATGAATAAAATAAAGGTCCATACATCTAAAAAAATATTTAAAAAAAGAGAAAGTTCTGTGGGGAACAGTGGTGCATGCCCATTGTCATCCACCTACTTCGTTAAGCAGGAGAATCACTTAAGCCCAGGAGTTCAGGAGCTGCCTGGGCAATGTAGTAAGACTGTCTCAATTAAAAATAATAATTTAATTAAATAAAAATACAATTCACCATGCAAGCCTTTTTCCCAGAGCACATGAATGTCATAGACTTCTACCAAACAAAGTATTATTCTCAGAAATGCCAAATGTTCACATTCTTCTCTTTATGTTCCAATGTGTAGTCCTGGCTGTATTCATGATTTAGAGCAGTATTCATAAAAGTTGTAGTTGAGCAATGTTTCATAAGATGAATTCTTATAACTCTTTTATTTGTATGTTTATAGTTCTAGATAAAACCCATAGCACCATACCAGTCCTTTACAGTGCTCTATGGCACTAGTTCTCAAAGAATAGTCTGAGAACTCCTGGGGTTTCCTGAATCCTTCTAGCGGGTCTGAGAACTCTCTGGAAATGTCAAACCCATTTTTCTAATAAGAACTGAGGTAATTTGCCCTTTTCACACTAATCCTCTCAAGAGTGTACAATGGAGTTTTCCAGAAGCTACTTGATGTGTGATGTCACCACTGCTCTGATGACTGATAAAGCATGTGCTTTGGTGTTTGTTTTGTTTTGTTTCCTGGTGCTGGGGATGGAACTCAGGACCTCGAAAATGCTAGCAAGCACTCTACCTCTGAGCTACGTTCCCAGCCCTCGTGTTGTGTTTTAAAAGTAATCAGGTTGTTTTTTTTTAATGCAGAGTAATACTCCATTGTGTATAAATGCCACATTTTTTTTATCCATTCGTCTATTGAAGGGCATCTAGGTTGGTTCCACAGTCTTGCTATTGTGAACTGTGCTGCTATGAACATAGAATTTACAGGGAAATGGATGGCATTAGAGCAGATTATGCTAAGTGAAGCTATGCCAATCCTAAAAATCAAATGCCAAATGTCTTCTTTGATATAAGGAGAGTAACTAAGATCAGAGTAGGGACGAAGAGCAGGAGAAGAAGATTAACATTTAACAGGGATGAGAGGTGGGAGGGAAAGGGAGAGAGAAGGGAAATTGCATGGAAATGGAAGGAGACCCTCAGGGTTATACAGTGGAGGGGGTAGAGAGAGAGGAGGGGAGGGGAGGGGAGAGGTGGGGAGGGGGGAGGGTGGAGGATGGGAAAGGCAGCGGAGCACAACAGACACTAGTATGGCAATTTGTAAATCAATGGATGTGTAACTGATGTGATTCTGCAATCTGTGTATGGGGTGAAGGTGGGAGTTCATAACCCACTTGAATCAAAGTGTGGAATATGATATGTCAAGAAATTTGTAATGTTTTGAACAACCCACAATAAAAAATTAAAAAAAAAAAAAAGTAATCAGGTTGACTTTCTAGTATGGTAAATATTGATAATCATAATTTACATAACAAAACTCCTTGTGTTTCTCAATAACTTTTAAGGCATTCTGACTTCAAAAAGTTTGAGTGCTCACTTCAGTAGCCACATACTACAGTTGGAGCAATACAGAGAAGATCAGCATGACCCTTGTGCAAGGATAACACATGTTTGTGAAGCGTTCCATGTTAAAAAAAAATAAAAATAAAAAAGTTGGAGAGCTACTGATCTATAGGTACAGTTATTCCCTTAAAAATTTTTCTTTTTCTTTCTTTCTTTCTTTTTTTTTTTTTTTTAAATACTGGGGATTGAACTTGGGCTCTACCACTAAGCTACACCCCTAATCCTTTTAATTTTTATTTAGAGATAGTGTCTTGCTAAGTTGCTTAAGATCTTGTTAAGTTGCTGAGGCTGGCCTCGAACTTGTAATCCTGCTGCCTCTGCCTCCTGAGTCACTGAGATTACAGTCATGTGCCTGACTTGCTCTAAGAAACTTTCATGATGAAAGGAATAGCAGTTTAGGGGCTGGGTTGTGGCTCAGTGGTAGAGTGCTCACCTAGCATGTATGAGGCACTGGGTTTGATTCTCAGCATCACATAAATGTAAAAGATTGTGTCCACCTAAAACTAAAAAATAAATATTTTAAAAAAAGAAATAGCAGTTTATGGAATGAAATAAAAACACTGTAATTTTTTTGTGTGTGACACAATAATTTATCATATGCTATCCCATTAGTGTATTTTACATGATACATAAAATCAATGGTTTAATTCTACATCCAACTATTGCTTCAAAAATTATGTTGATAATAATTTGAAATTCATTAAAAAAATCGAGACTTATGACTCGAGAAAGATTGTCTAATTTGGCTTGACTGTCAACAGAATTTAAATTGTATAAAAATATTGATTATGTACACGTGGGAAAAATAAGAATTCATACCCCATTTGAACAAATGAATGATATATGATATGTCAAGATCATTGTAATGTTTTGAGCAACCAATAAAAAAAAATATATTGATTATGGGGCTGGGGTTGTGGCTCAGTGGTAGAGCACTCAGTTCGATCCTCAGCACCACATAAAGATAAATAAAGGTATAAAGGTATTGTGTCAATCTACAACTAAAAATATTTTTTTAAATATTGATTATAATTATATAATTGATAATTTTGTAACAAAAGCAAGAAAAATAATTTTATCGAATATGCAAGCATGTAGTAGTTTTCAAATTATGTATACATTTATTATTCAACTGAATATTTCCAGCGCATCATGTAAATAAAGATTAGTCTTTTGATGTTTTGCCACCTCTCAGCTATATAAAAACTATAACAACTTTATACATTTAAAAAAATTTTAGTTTGTAGATGGACACAATATATTTACTTATTTATTTATTTATATTTTTATGTGGTGTTGAGGTTCAAACCCAATGCCCCACGCATGCTAGGCAAACGCTCTGCCACTGAGCCACAACCCCAGCCCCAACTTTATACATTTTTAAGTTTTGTCAATATAAAAGTATGTTGTCAAGGTAGGCATATAGGACTTATTTTAGTTAATATTTTGTTTGTATAATTGATAATGCTTTAAATGTGTAGTCACATAGTAGGAGAACTTGCCGGGTCCTACAGGAGTTAAGCTGGGCCTGGTACTGTGCATAGGGTCATCATTTCTCACAGAAGTAGGCAAGAGTTTGTAGAATGTTCAGATCCCAAGTAGGCTACCTCTTACTCAAGCTGGGAGTTCTGCCACCCCAGAGAGAGAGGAAGATACAAATCAAGAGCTCAGCTAGAGTCATGGTGCTCACTGTCTTTCCCGGGGCTCTAAAATTGTCTGAGAAATGTGAAAATTCACCACCTGGACACATGGGAACCCCTTGGAGCACACAATGTAGGCAAACACTTCCCATTTGTAGAGACCAGGGCAGGGACCTTCCACGGAAACACCTCCCATCCTGCAGCATCGCCACGTAGGTTCTGAAGTCCTGGGTGAGAAGGAAGAGCAAAGCCTCTTGCTCAGGCAGGATGATCCTCAGGGGTGGTTGACCCAAATCCTGGCAGGAGGTTAAAGGCTGAGGCCGTGACTAGCTCCGAGAAGCCCCAGGCCTGAGGTTTCCTGTGGCTTAGCAGGTGTGGTCCCTGAAGTTTGGCTTGCCCTGTCAGTTTCCCAGCCCAGGTTGTCCATCAAGCCAGGAAATCTGGGTCAGAGGACTTGCCCAGACATCAGCTCTCTTTCTAGAAATTGCCCAGAAGAATAGCAAGATGGAGAGTGGAGAGTAGAGGGCACAGAGTAACAGTCCCTGGGAAGCCAGCTTGTGTCTACGTCACAGGAAGGCATGCAGAGGAAGCCCCATCCCACTCATGTTTCCAGCTTGACCTCACTGTCTACATCTTACTCTTTTCCCTCCTGGCACAGAAGGATGGGAAAAGTGGGGAAAGAGTGATCGCATCAACCTCTGCTGGCTCCTCTGCCCCACAAGGAGTATGGGAACATGCCTCAGCAGAGGGTCACAAGGACAGAGAGAGCCATGACTATGGACCCTCCTTCTCCTCCTTACCAGTTACTACTAATGAGCAGCCCACACTGGGTACTGCACACGGGTCAAAAGTTGATGCCATTCCCTAACCTCCAGGCGTCACAGGGCCCAGAGACTTGGAGAACATGTGCTGTCCCCACCCACTGTGAAACTCCAAAATATTTGGGAACTGATTGGACCAAGAAGAGGCCCAAGACGGAAGGGTGGAGGAAAAGGCAGAGTGGTTGTGCTGGGCCTAACCCTGAGAGTGCTGGGTAATGGTGGGGCTTGGGTGTGGTGAGACTCGGCCCGAGGCTGAGTCCATACCCTATTGCTAATTCAGTTCTCATGGACAGCTACAACCTACCAGAACTTATTCCAAGAAAATGTGTCCCTTTCCTCCTAATGTATACAATGTTTTCAGCCAATATACATTTATTGAACACCTATTGCATACTGGCTCAGAGCCTGCTTCCAGGATCTCAGAGACGAATACAACTCTTTTTTTTTTTTAAGAGTACTGGGGGTTGAACCCAGGTGCGCTCAGCCACTGAGCTACATCCCCATCCCCTTTTATTTTTTAATTTTCAGACAGGGTCTCACTAAGTTGTTGAAACTGGCCTCAAACTTGTGATCCTCCTGCTTCGGCCTCCTGAGTAGCTGGGATATAGGCATGTGTCCCCTGACCCCCTATGCCCAAATCCAGTTCTAAGGAGCTTACAATAAAGTGTGAGAGTCACATGTGTACACAGATTAAGTACTAATTGCAGATTAGAGTAAGTCATTTAACTTCGAGAGGACCTGAATTTTCTCAACCATAAAACGAGGGGGTTGGGGCTGGGGTTTGTGGCTCAGCGGTGGAGCGCTTGCCTAGAGCCTGCCTGCGGGGCGCTGGGTTCGATCCTCAGCACCACATAAAAATAAATAAAATGAAGGTACTGTGTCCAACTACAAATAAAAAAATATTTAAACAACAACAAAAACAACAAAACCGAGGGGGTTGACTGTCTATAACTTTTACCTTACCTGCTTCCAAAAGATTTTGAAATAGTTTCCAAAAAAAAACAACCACATAATTACATAATTTTGTTAAACTAAAATTAGAAAACTAAAAAAGAAGTGAAAGGAGAAAAGCCGGCTAAAGCAAAGAGGAGAAAAAGGAAAGAGTTAAGATGTGGTTAGATTGGGCTGAGAAGTCAGATGCCAACTATCCTATTTATGTCATTAATTGTCATGGATCACCAAATATGGTTCTGAGCTTTCTGGCAGGAGAAAAGGGAAACAGAATCGTTTATATAATTATTACTATGTGGTAAAATGAAACATTTCAGGTCTTCAGCAGAGAAAAGATTTTCTTGATAGCAAATGTTAAAGATATTATACTGTTCAGGTTCTTCATACATAAGTAACACTGATTGCCATAGTAGACAATGCCTTTGGTGGTAATTTTTCCAGGACAAATAAAGAGAGGGGTTTTTCTTCTGCCAAACATCAAGAGACTTCAAGGGTAATATTAAAATGAAACTTGCTGAAGGCATTTTTGCTGGGTTGCTTAGTTAATGTGGTTCAAATAGTTTTCTGGGGCTGGGGTTGTAGCTCAGTGGCAGAGCGCTTGCCTAGCATGTGTAAGGCACTGGGTTCGATCCTGAGCACAGCATAAAAAAACTAAACAAATAAAGGCATGCTGTCCATCTACAACTATAAAATACAAATTAAAAAATATATAGTTTTCTGGTGATTTGAGCTAATACAAAGATAGAACTCAGAATATGAGAGGATCAGCTAATAAGCAGGCTTTCATATTGCCAGTCCTGGGTATCAACAAGTGTTTTCATTTTTGCTAAACAGAAGTAAAAAAATGATGTCAACATTCCAGTTTTATTTTGCATTTCTAGAATAATGAGTGATATCAAACATCTTTTTGTATCTTTATTGAACATTTATGTTTCTTTTTCTGCAAACTACTTGTACATATTCTTCGATTATTTTTTTAACTGCATCACTGTCCTCCTCTATTAAATGGAGATAATAATGCCTAATTTATAGAGTTAGTTACTGTAAGAATTAAATAAAATAATATATGTATACTTAAAATTGTGTCTAGCATGTAGGAAATCATCATTAAATATTAGCAATTACAATCATTAAACTCTTTTCTTATGCATTAGTATGAGTTTATTTGTAAATTAAGGAAATATCCCTTTGTTGTGTGTTTTCTGTTATTGGGGAAAAAAATTCTTTTTGTAGTGTTAGAGAAGGAACCCAGTGCCTTGCCCATGGTAGGAAAATACTCTTGGAAAAACAGCCCCTTGATAAAACACTTATATGGTAGCTTTTCATATAGAAATTTTAAAATAAAATTTTTATGTGATCTTCTGTATCAATCTTTTCTTTTATGACCCCTGGTTTTTCCATCCTGATTAGAAAACTCTTCCCATTCCAAAATTATAATCTATTTGCCCACACTTCCTTGTAGAACTTACCTGGCTTTATTATACTTAACTCTTTGCTCTGGATGGAATTTGCTTTGACTTCAGTTTTATTATCCGCCCCCCCCCCCACCCGCCAGCAAAAATCCAGGTATCCCAACACCTTCTATTGAATACTCTCTTTTTCCCATGAGTTAAATGAAAATGTCTAAATCTTCCACTAGGTTCTTCTAGCCCTTTCCTTAACTTTTCTTCTGTTTCTTTGGACTCTAATATGTCAGGAAGAATGCCAACCCTCTGGATGACACAGGCATAATTTCACAATGGTGGACACAGCCCTGGATTGGGAGATTCTAAGCTTCTGTATTATTTGATCAACATGTGGTCTTAAGTCATTTATGCTTGCTGGGTCTTTGTTTCTCCTCCATAAACAGAGGAGATAAAACTAGATTTTTCCCAAGGCCCTTTCCAGCTTTAATATGATTTGACCCTAGAGATCATAAAGCGAGACCCTGGAGGCTGAGGCAGGAGGATCACAAATTGGAGGCCAACAAATTATCAAGATCCTGTCTGAACAAACAAACAAACTCCTGTGAGATTCATTATCTGGGTGACTCTTACCTTGCAAAGGTTGCCCAAGTTAAGTGGTGGAGCAAGCCTTTGAACCCAGGTCTGTCCCACCTCAAAACTTAAGAAATTTTCCCTTCTTCGTGTGTCTGCATTGTGGAAAGCTGAGTATGTGTACATTTTCTCAGTCTTGTCCTGACTTTGGAGAGGGCTTTGCAGCCCTATCCAGGTCCTCTTCTCTTGGTTGGGTCTGGGCCCCTGGAGACAGTGCTCACACAGGGCCGGACTCTCCTGGTGGGGGGCCTGAGCCAATTGCTTCTCTCCCTTAATTAGCAACTTCTCTTGGACTTGGCCTCCCGTGCCAGGACCAGGATCTCTTGCGATGGCAGGCAACTGGTTCCCAGGCCCTTAGGCTTTGGGCTGGGGAGTGTGGTCATGCTGAGAGGGTATGACTGTCAAGAAAGGGATTGACAGCTGGGTGTGATGATGCACGCCTGTAATCTCAGCAACCTGGAAGACTGAGGCAGGAGGATCCAAAGTTGAAAGCCAACCTCAGCAACTTAATGAGACCCTAAGCAACTCAGCAAGACCCTGTCTTAAAATATAATAATAAAAAAAAGGGCTGGGAATGTGGCTTAGTGACTAAGCACCCTGGTACCAAAGGGTGAGGGGACAAAGAAAGGGACTGCTTCCATTTTTCATTCCCACTCCCACACTCCTGCATCCATTCTATAATCTTTTCTCTCTCTTTTTTTTTCTTTTCAGTACTAGAGATTGAACATAGGGGTGCTCTACCACTGAGCTACATCCCCAACATCCCCAGGCCTTTCTTATTTTGAGAGAGGGTCTTGCTAAATTGCCCAGGCTGGCCTTGAACTCGTGTTCCACCTGCCTTAGCCTCTGGAGTAGCTGGGATTACAGACCTGTGCCCCTGCACCTGGCTCACTCTAGTTCATTCTTAGTAAGCCCGACCTATTTAGTAAGCCTAGTTGGACATGTGTTCAGACATTGAGGGAAGAAAGCCTGATTCTGATGGATTCACTAGCAAATAAAGGCTTAGCACTGTCTTGTGTGGTAATGATCCTACAGCCCCGGCGGGAGTCTTAACAGTGACTCATCCTTTCCTTCCTTGATTCTGTTCCAGACAGCCTCCGCAGAGCCCTTTCTTGGCTTCACAACCCCGTAATCCCCAGCCAATCAATAAGCTGCCATCAATAAGGTTGCCGGATGAAATCTAGGACACGCAGTTAAATTTGAACTTCAGGTACACAACGACTGCTTTTCTAGTAGGAGTATGTCCCAAATGTTGCATAGAGCATACTTATTCTTAAAAAAAAAAAAGTTTCTTGTCTGAAATTCAAATTTAACTGTGTGTCCTGTATTTTTATTTGTTAAAGTTGGCAACCATAACTATTGATCACCCATCCCAATAAAAGCAACAGCTGATGTTTGTGAAACACTTAAATTATCATTACATCAGCTGTGTGCTGCCCTTGGTCGGCAAGGTCACATCCATTAGCTGGTATGCTCTTCCTTTCAACAGGTATGACCAGGTAGCATGCTTGACACCACAGTGAGAGAATGTATAGACACTACTGAGGGGAGGGTCCAAAGATGAGGAGGGGTGGGGGCCAGGCTTGTTGGAAGTGGGCTAGAGCCTGGCTCTGGGGAGCTCTCAGTCAACAATAGAATTATTATTACCCCCCATTTAACATGCAAAGAAACTGAAGTGCATTCCTTTAATAGGTATGTATTGAGTCAGTGCTTTTCAGAGCCTTAAGGAGAGGTTAACTGATTTGTACAGGGTCCCCCAACCGGTAGACAGTGGCCAGCTGAATTTTGCAACCTTGAAGGGAGTGGTCACATTCTCCCTCTCCACAATTCGCCAGCTAGGGCTGGCGAATCCCAAATGGCGAATCCCATCGTTTATGAATTAGAATTTTCTGGGTTTGTGTTTGTTTCTTCCCTTACCCAGCTCCATTCCTCCCACCTCACCCCAGTAGGGAGCTCCAGAGAACAAGGGTATTCTTGTTCACCTTGGGGTTTCCAAGGAAAAGCTCAGAGAAGATGCCCCCAATTACAGAGAAAGCTATTGATGGATCCTCCCTCTTCCCAGATGCTTCATCCTAAACTATTGCTTCCCTGGGACCATTCTCAGGAGGCCCTGTTCCCCTGCCTCCAGGTCACAAATACTTGGAATGCCTGGAAGGAATCAGGAAGGGCAGGGCTGATACCTTGGTGGGACGGGAGAGGTTGAAGACTCTGAGACTAAAGGAGCTAAAATACATACATACCTAGTCAAATAACATTGCTTTGGTATGGCAGTTCTGGCATTTACTGTGATGGGTGGGTCCTTAAAATTAAAGATGAGTGGAGAGGGGTCAGGGCAGGGTCAGGCCCAGGGTCAAGAGCAGGGTCAAGACACTCAGAACAGTGCTTGACGTGTCTTAGAATGTTGGTACGTAGAAACAGCATTCCACGGCTGTCCCTGTCTCACCCTGACTCTGGGCCACACAGTTCCAGCCACATTGGACACTTGCAAGAGTGCTCCTCTGTCAGGACCCTTGTCCTTGTCCTCCACGATCTCCCCCATACACCCACTCAGTGGCCTCCCTTGCTTCCTTTCAGTGCCCTTCTCAGTGAGGCCAGCCCTGCCCGTCACCTGTGTCCTGTAACTGTCCCCACCCTGCACTCCTCATCACCTTGCCCCAAACCACTTTCCTCTTTCCATGGCACCTCTCACCACCAGAAACCTTATTTACTTATCTTGCTGTTTGTTTGCTGATCATTCCCTGAGACTGCAGAACCACACCTGGCATAGTGAGTGCTCAATAAACACATGTCCTATTGAACTTATTGAACAATCTTGGTAATCTAGTTATTTCCAAGCAGGTATGCTTTCAGAGGTTCCTGTGGAGCTTGTTAAGACACATGAGCCAGAGTCCCTTCCCTAGACCTCCTAAGTCAGCTTGAGAAGCTCCCCTTTGAAAACTAAAACACTGGTCCCCCAACTGAGCAACTGGCTTGCCAGAGACTCCCAGAACAGCCTGCCCTGTTCAAGGTCACAGGGGAGTTAGGGGCTGAGCCAGTTCTGCAGTTCTCTCAAATGGTAGCCTTTTCTAGCTCTTTGGGCCGAGGAGGGGGCATCTCCTGGTCAGGCCTGGGGCACACTCAGTTCAGAATATTGGTTATGAGAGAGAGAGAGAGAGAGAGAGTGCTTGGTGCTATTGTTCTCTGTCGAGTTTTCTCCATAGTTGGACTCCTGAATGTTCCTTCTATTACTTACTGTCATATTCTTGGTGAGTAGAAATGCCTAGGACCTGGGCATCATTTTCATCTCCTACTCCCCATGAGGCTGAGCAGGAGTAGGGCTGGAGAGGTCAGAACTGAAGAATGCCCCTACCTCTTTCATGAGGCCCTGATTTTTAGAGCAATGTCCTGGGGTCACTGCGGCAACTTTTTATTGCAGCTGAGCAGATCTCTTTCTGAATCTGTTTCCTGATGTATAAAATGAGCTAACTAGCTCGGTTCCGGGGGCGCATGCCTGTAATCCCAGCAGCTTGGGAGACTGAGGCAAGAGGGTTGCAAGTTCAAGTTTAGCCTCAGCAACTCAGCAAGATCCTGTCTCTAAATAAAATTTTAAAAAAAGCTGAGTCTGGGCACAGTGGCATACTCCTCTAATCCCAGTGGTTTGGGAGGCTCAGACAGGAAGATTGAGAGTTCAGAGCCAGCCTCAGCAAAGGCAAGGCACTAAGTAACCCAATGAGACCCTGTCTCTAAATAAAAAAATACAAAATAGGGCTGGGGGTCTGGCTCAGAGGTTAAGCGCCCCTGGGTTGAATCCACAGTACCAAAAAAAAAAAAAAAATAGCTATCTCCCAGGGCTCCATGAGGATTCCTCCAATAACGTATCTTTGGAAGTTCTTCGTAAACCAAGCTCATCACACAAACCTGTCACACGGTCATGGCCCATGTAACACCTCCAGCGATGCCCTCTACCTGGTACAAAGCTCCAAATCCCTGGCCTGGAACCCAGGGTTCTTCCTCCTTGGCCCCAGCCCCTAATCCCTCCCCACATTTGCTGCCACTCCTCTGTCCACACCCTTCACTGCAGCCACGGTGTTAGTCACCAACCTGCATCCCACACCGCCTCACACCTCACTCTTTGCACAATGTGTTCCTTCAACCGGGAATGCCCCCCTCCCCTGCCTGGAGAATTCCCGCATCACAGGCCTCCCTCCCTCTGCAGACCCTGTGTTTGATGTGGAGTTGGGCAGCTGGATTAGACTGCTGCTAGCCACCTCCTGGCTGAGTGACCTCAGGCAAAATTGCTTAACCACCCTTAGCCTCAGTTTTCTCATCTACAAAATGGAGAGGATAACCAGCCACACCTCCCATTGTGAGGGTGAGCTAAGAAAGGGCAGGGCCCTGCTGGGCATGTGGCAGGGACTTGGGAAATAGTGGTGGCCACTGCTGCTCTTAGTGTTCTTATCCACAGCTCACCCTCCCCACTGCACCACTCAACCCCCACCCCCACTACTGCCACCACCACCAACTAACTCTGGAGAACCAGAGAGAAATTCCCTGCAATCCACCCTGATCCATGGAGCCATAATGGCCGTGGCAATGGAGCTCGCCAGGAACAGGTATGCTCTCAGGCAAGGGTCTAGGTCACAGCAGGTGAGGTGGGGAATCTGGGGAGGCGGGGAGGATATAGCTGCAATAAGGGTTTCACCCGCCCCCCACATGCCAGGCCTGACTGTGCTCCACTCCTGAGGGGCTCTGAGTCCTGCCCTGCTCTCCCCCTCTGTCACCTCTTTTGCCCCATCCCTACTCCCATGGTGGTTCCTTCTATGACCACTGGTGACTCTCGCTAATGAGCAGCCACTACAGGCCAGTGCTATGATGATCACAGGCCTGCTCCTCAGCACTGGCCTAGGGTGTGGGCTGTGGAGCCAGGGCACATGCTTGGCATGGTGCCCAGGGTGCTGCAGCATGTGATGAGTGGTCACCATCACCTTCCCACACCACAGTCCCCTAGAGAACAGTGGGCTTTAGAGGCAGACCACCCTGGGTTCAAGTCTCTGCTCCATAACTTTCTAAGTGTATAACATTGGGGAAATCACTCAATTACTCTGGCTCCCACTTCTTCCTTGTCTTTAATAGGGAGATGATAATAATAGCTCCAACCTCATTGAGCTGATAAGAGGATTAAAAATGTCTTCATGTCTTTAAAGCATTTAAGTGTAAGGCTTAGAAGACAACAAGCATTCAGTAAATGTTAGTTATTATTAACTGTTTCCCTATGTGGGGGATAAGGAAATAGAAGAAAAGAAAAGTTAAGTAACTTGTATAAGGTCACTCAGTTCATAAGTGGCAGAGCCAGGATTCCACCGTTGGGCTGCTTCACTCCAAAATTAGAGTCCTCTCAACCCCTTATTCCATGTTGCCTCTTATCTTTATTACCCTTATTCCCTAAAATTAAGCCTGAAAAACTTGTTTATTTATTTATTTATTTATTTTATAGCTGAGATTGAACCCCAAGCGCTTTTTCTTGCTAAGTTGCTTAGGGCCTCGCTAAGTTGCTGAAGCTGGCTTTGATCTCTCGATCCTCCTGCCTCAGCCTCCCAAGCTGCTGGGATTTCAGGAGTGCAACACCATACGTGGCTCAGAAAAACTTCGTTTTCTTTTAGTTTTACTTGATTTGTAATTTTTTAAAATCTTTATTTCTTTTTAGTTGTACATAATAATAGAATGTATTTTGACATATCATACATACATAGAGTATAACTTCACATTCTTGTGTTTGTACATGATATGGACTTCCACTGGTTGTGTATGCATGTATGAACATAGGAAAGTTATGTATGATTCATTGTACCATCTTTCCTATTCCCATCTCCCATCCCTTCCCCCCACACCCCCTGACAAATTGGTGAACCTTCACTACTCTCTTCCCATCCCCCTATTGTAAGTTAGCATCCGCATAGCAGACAGAACATGTAGCTTTTGGTTTTTTGGGCTTGGCTTATTTCACTTAGCATGATAGTCTACAGTTCCATCCATTTACTGGAAAATGCCAGAATTTCATTCTTCTTTATGACTGAGATTACTCATTCCATTGTGTATATATACCACATTTTCTTTATCCATATATCTATTGAATGGCACCTAGGTTGGTTCCATAGCTTAGCTATTGTGAATTGAGCTGCTATGAATATTGATGTGGCCACATCACTATAGTATGCTGATTTTAAGTCTTTTGGGTATATGCCAAGGAGTCGGATAACTGCGTCAAATGGTGATTCTATTCCAAGTAGAGAAACTTTTTTTTAAATTCACTAATTACATTGGAAATGGGTTGAAACATTTCATATATATTTGAACCCATGAGTTCATTTTTAAAATTTATTTTGTAGCAGGACACAATATCTTTATTTTATTTATTTATTTTTATATGGTGCAAAGGATTGAACCCAGCACCTTGCATGTGCTAGGTGAGCACTCTACTGCTAAACCACAACCCCAGCCCTGAATCCATGAGTTCTTGATAAGAAAAATAAAACATTGATTATTTTAAGAGATGGTAGGAAACTAGCTCATTATTTTGAAACTATAAACAAAGGGAAAGAAACATTGATTCTACCTTTCTAGTACAATTTATAAAAGTTGACTCATATTGCCAAGTTCACGCCTATAATTCCAGCAACTTGGAAGGCTGAGACAGGAGGATCAAAAGGCCAAGGTCAGCTTCAGCAACTTAGCAAGACCTTGTCTCAAAATGAAAAATAAAATGGGCTGGGGATGAAGCTCAGTGGTAAAGCACCCCTGGGTTCAATGCCCAGCACAAGAAAGAAAGAATGTAAAAACAATTAGATAGTTGAGAAAGGAAGGGTCTATTGGTAAAAGTGTTTCAGCTTACTAAATGCAAGAGGAATGACAGAACCCCAATACTTTGCAACCCCTAATAAAATGATGGGTCCAGGCATTTATCCTCAGCAGCTGCTCAACCGTGTCTCCTGCCAGAAGAACACCAACCCAGGTGGAGGAATTGACCCCATGCCTGAACCTAATCCCATCGAACTCAGGGACCAGTCAAACCTGAGGCTGGGGAAACACTACTGGAAAAATGATCTGGTTCCATCAGTAAATAAATTGCAAGGGAGTGGGAAAAGAAAAAAGGGAACCTATTTTAAAAAGACTTAAAGAGGTATTAATCATTAGCAACATACAGACTTTACTTGGATGCTGATTTACACAAATTATTTTAGAAATGAAGAAATTGGAGGGCTTGGGTCATAGCTCAGTGGTAGAGCACTCGCCTAGCACGTTCGAGACCCTGGGTGTGATCCTTAGCACCACATAAAAATAAATAAATAAAATACAGGTATCGACAACTACAACTAAAAAATAAATAAATATATTGTGTTCATGTACAACTTTAAAAATAAATTAAAAAAAGAAATTAAGAAATTGGAGAATTAGAACAGTGGCTGTTTTTTTTTTTTGTTGTTGTTTTTTGTACTGGAGATTGAACTTAGGGCACTTGGCCACTGAGCCATATCCCCTGCCCTATTTTGTACTGTATTTAGAGAAGGAGCTTACTGAGTTGCTTAGCTCCTCGCTTTTGCTGAGGCTGGCTTTGAACTCTCAATCCTCCTTCCTCAGCCTCCCAAGCCACTGGGATTACAGGTGTGTGCCACTGTGTCCTGCAGGATTTTTGTTTTATATTTATTTTTTAGTTATAGGTGGACACAATATCTTTATTTTATTTTTATGTGGTGCTGAGGATCGAACCCAGTGCCTCACACATGTGAGGCAAGTGCTCTCTCTGAGCCACAATCCCAGCGCCAGGATATTTGATATTAATAAATTATTGTTCATTTGGGGGAGTGTAATAATAGTATGACTATTTTTTAAAGTATTCTTATCTTAGAAATTATATGCTGAAATATTTACAGTCAAAAGATATGATGCTTGAGACTTATTTCAATAGAACCCAGAGGGGTGGGATTGTGGCTCAGTGGTAGAGTGCTTGCCTAGCACAGGTGAGGCACTGGTTCGATCCTCAGCACCACATAAAAACAAATAAATAAAATAAAGCTAAATTCTTTATTTAGAAGAAGAAGAACAACAACCACCACCACCACCACCACCACCTCCCAGAGGTGTAGCAGGGCTTGATGAACCTCTACTGACTGAGCTGATTGTCACTGAAGTGGGGAGATGAGTACGTGGGGGTTATTGTGTTATTCTCTTCACTGTTGTATATGTTGGAGATTTTCCATAATGGAAACGAAAAGACAGAATAATATAAAACTATGTTGTATTTAGAAGTGTGTTCAGGAGCTGATCCTTGATGAGCCTCACTTGGTGCTGCCAAGGGACCTAACCTGCCAGAGGCAAACCGCTGTCACTGAATGCTCACATGCACCAGGCGCTATTCTAAGCATTTGACTTGTTTTCAGTCACCAAATCATGGGCAGAGGACTTGGATTGTGCCTGTTTTAGAAGATTTTTAAGAGGTTAATTAGGCTAGGTCCAGTGACACAGGCCTGTAATCCCAGCGACATGGGAAGCTGAGGGAGGAGCTTTGGTAAGTTTAAGACCAGCCTGAGAAACTTAGTAAGGCACTGTCTCAAATTTTAAAAAAGGGGCTGGGGATGTAGCTCAGTGGTAGAGTGCTTGCTTGGCATGTGTGAAGCCCTGAGTCCAATCCTTCAGAGTTCTAGCAATATGCTACGACAGTATGCAATGGGCTACTTCTTAACATGCAAAGCCAAACATCATCCCCCCTGAGCCACTCTGGTGTCCTTTTTGTATTCAGAGGCCCTCCCTGATCCTGCTGCATCTCTGCCTTGCCCGATATGGGGCCAGGAAAGGCTGAATGAGGGTGGGGACTATGGAACTTGGCTGGCAGGACCCCACCTCGAGAGCCAAGGTGTGTGAACAGCATGACCCTGAAAGTCACTGACCCATGAAGTGGGCAAGGGTGGGGCAGTGCCAAACTGGGACAGCTGAACGTTTCAAACCTCTTTCTCCCCACTGCAGGAGCAGACTTTACCACTGGGGCTGTCTCTGGAGAGACCTGCTGAACATTCTCCCTGGTGTGTGTGTGTGTGTGTACACGCACTTGCATGTGTCCTCACACTGAGGGAAATCGCAGGCTGACTGCAAGAGGGGGAGAATCTCCTCCTTTAAAGGGGGCAGAGAGCTGGAGGCTGGACACGATGACTTCGGGATTCCTCGCTATCTGTTTCCGGTTGTCTTCTAGCCACCCAGAAGCATGTATGTGGGTGTAGGGTTTGGCTTCCCTGCTTTCTGGGAGATTATAACCTAAAGGATTTAAGGATTAAAATCTCCAAATACTCTTAGCCCTGGAGCCATCCAGACAGGCCTGGCACCATCTCAGCACAGTTCCTTGCTGCCTGGATTCTCTCCCCATCCTATCCCTTACCACATCATTCATTACAGGCTTGCTCTCAGCACTTCCTCCATGGCAGGCCCTATGCTTGGTCCTGAGGATGCAAAGATGAGTGAAGCATGGCTCTGTTTCTCTCAGGTTGTTCACAGCCTAGTAGGGAGGCGGACACATGAACAGAGAAATATGAGGGTGAAAGTGAAAATCCCTGTACTATACACCCTTCTTCTTGGCAGCCTCCTAGGGATTAGCTGTGCACCCCCTTCACATCCCTCCCCATCCATTAGCTATAAGTTCAATGCATCATAGGCCCTCTCCTGACCCTCCCCACAACATCTCCTTGGGGGGGTTTCCTTAAAAGAGTAGGGAATTGGGAACAGTACACTTTAGATCATCAGCTCTGTTCAATAGAAAGCAATAGAACATGAGACACAAATGCTAATCACATAAGTAATTCAGATTGTTTTACTAGCCTCAGTTTTTAAAAAGTAAAAAGAACAGGTAAAATCAATTTTAATAATATATTTTATTTAATTCAATATGCCTGAAATATTATTCCTTCAATGTATAATCAATATAAAAATTATGAATAAAGTATTTTGCATTGGCTTTTCATAGTGTCTTTGATCCCAGTGTGTATTTTACATTTATAGCACATTTCCATTTGGACCAACCACATATTAAATGCTCAATAGCCACGTGTGGCTAGTGGCTGTCGTATCGGAACAGTATAGATATACATTATCCTGGGATTTGGTCTGCTTTACTGAGTTTTGAAGCTGGAAACTCAACTCTAGGCTCCATCTCCCCCTAAGATGATGCCAGGAAGAAGAGTGACCACAGTCTCCTGTCCTTGCCTGGAATCCCAGCGTGGGATACCAGGCATGAAACAGGCTGAGAGTGTGGCCTATTAGACAATCAGAGAGCCTAGGGGCTGGTGGCCCTCTGGGGAGTTGCTGAGTCTTGCCCGCCTATGGGCTCCATTGCCCTGATGTGGGCTCACACAGAGCCCAGAGATGCCCTTGCTCTGTTGTCTCCTTCAACTGCATCTGCCAAAATGCTACCTTCAAAATGCCTCAGCTACAAAATTTAGAACAAAGAAGGCAGTGCAACAGAGAAAAGGTCAGAAAAAAAGCATACCAATATTTTATCACACCTATATTTTAACCAAGCTTTTCTCTGGGTTTTGAATCTAGGTAATTAGTTTTTTCTTTCTGTTTTTTTTACATTTTCTTGTAAGTTCTTTTGACACACCCCCCAACCGGTATTGGGGATGAAACCCAGGTCCTTGCACACACTTTGCAAGTAGGCAAGTGCTCTGTTACATAGCTATACCTCAAGACCTTTAAAAGTCTTAAAATTATAAGCTTGTAGGCTGGGGTTGTGGCTCAGTGGCAGAGCACTTGCCAAGCATGCGTGAGGCACTTGGTTTGATCCTGGCACCACATAAAAATAAACAAAAATAAAGGTATTGTGTCCATCTACAACTAAAAAAAATTTTAAAAATTATAAACTTGTATTAACTACTTTTATAATTTGAAAAAATTATATATATATATACTTCTACTTGATCTCCAGAGACCAAAGTACCAGCAACCCTGGAGGACTTCTTGGGCCTCCATCTGCATTGCTGTTCTCTGTTGTGGCTCTTATACCACCCTCTTGAGTTTGCTGTGGTCCTGTCTTACCTCTTCCCCAGCATCTTGAGCGTGGAGTCTGCATCTCCACAACATCACAGAGCCTGGCATACCGTTTGCCATCAAGTAGGGGCTCACAGTGTGGGCCAGGTGACTGAAGCTAGCCCAAAGCCTCCCACTGGTCTGAATAACTTGGGACTCTACACTCTCTCTCTTTAATTAATTAATTAATTAATTAATCTATTTATCTATCTATTTATTTATTTATAATGAGGATTGAACCCAGGGATGCTTAACCATGAGCCATATCCCCAGTCTCTCTTTTCTCTTCCCTTTCTTTCTTTAAGGAAAAAAACAAAACACACACACACACACACACACACACTCATTCACACAA
>NW_025999960.1:15634395-15780136 GCF_001458135.2 Marmota marmota marmota | reverse complement strand
TATATATATATATAATTTTTTTGGTTGTAGATGGATGCTGGGGGTCAAACCCAGTGCCTCACATGTGCCAGGCAAGGGCTCTACCACTGAGCCACAACCCCAGCCCCTCTTTCTGTCTTTTTTGAGAGTCTCACTAACTTGCTTAGGGCCTTGCTAAATTGCTCATGCTGGCTTTGAGCTTGTGATGTTCTCTTACCTCATTTTCCCAAATCACTGGGGGTACAGGCATGCTCCACTGCACCTGGCTTCTTTCTTTTTTAATTATTTTACTTTATAAACTGATACATAGATGTCTCCTTTTCTTGATGACCCAGTCCAGTAACTCTCCTCCTCCAATATCTAAAAATCAAAACCCTTTAGTGACAGGACATCTCAAGAGGTCACACTGTCCAAATTCCTCCTTGCCTCTGGTTAGGTTATATACTTCCTCCAGCTGGGTTCGACCTGGGGAGGCTATAGGGAGTTCAAAGTTTCCCAGAGACAGAGTCAGATCAACCTGCCCCGGATTCTGGCCTCAGTTCCTGCTGTGGGACACAGCCTGTTCCTTTGTTTTTCTTTTCTGGGTTCTCTGCGGCTCTGTGTGACAGAGCCCTTGACACGGTGCACAGTCTGGGCTTGAGTTACAGGTGGAAGAGCCCATGGATGGCTGCTGGGTGCTGGCTGTGGCCTTGTTTGGAAAATGGGACCCTGGGCCAACTCATGCTCTGGCCTCTCACTAGAAAAAGTCTGTAAATCTGTCTCAGGCCAGCAACTGTCAGCTGTTCCACAGAAAAGTCTTTTCTTGAAAATGCGCTGATCAAACACTTGCAACAGGCCCCAAGACGTCTCCCAGATCTCACTCTTCAAGTGCTGTTGAGAACAGGCTTCACAGCCTCCGCCACACACACACCATTGAAATATTTACGAGGCTCCTGGCTCACAAAACAGCACTTTCAGCCCAGAAGAAAGGGAGGAGACTTAGTACTTGTTGAGTGCTTACATCACCTCACACTGTGCAGAGAGCCTCCCCGTTCATGAAGGAGCTGCCACTAACTCACCCCATTCAACCGGTGGAGCCCTGAGTCCCTGAGGTACCACTGCATGGTGGCTGAGAGCTGGGCTCTGGTGTCTGCCGGGACTGGGAAGCTGGCTCCATTCCCTGCCAACTGTGAGTGACCTTGGGCAAGTTACTTAACCTCTCCAACTCTTGGTTTGGTGTCTGTAAAATGGAGATGATAAGAAGGACTAACACTGTTGTGAGGCCTAAGCAGAACCATTTGTGTAGCACACTAGTAGTGCCTAGCCTGTGTGATGCGCCCCCTCGACATTAGCTGTTGTAACTAATAAGCACAATCACATCACACAGCTGGAGAGTGAAGGGGATGGCACCCAGGTCACTCCCTACCAATGGCAACACTCCAAGAACTGGCCAGGCCTCCTAGCCCTTCTCATGTCCAGCTACCCGGGTGCTCAACCCCCAAACTTCTTCCTTTTACTCACCTTCTAATGCCAGGAAGCCCTTCACCAACTCCTGACCATTTTACCTTAAATAACTTGTGCATGAGAAACTGTGAATTTCCTGCATCTTCACTGCCCCACCTACGCCCAGGCCCCTGGCCACGGTTACCACCCCTGAAGGCATTCATGGTATCCTCAGTCTCTTCTTTGTCTGCCCCCTTGTAAAATCTGAATCTTCATGGGTCACCTCTGCCTTCAACCCCTCCTCATAACTCTCCAAATTCCTCCTCAGCCCACAAGTCCTCCGCATCTCAGAGCTTCTGCACGTGGAGCTCCTACTCTTCTGAACCCTCTTCCACCAGTTCACTCCTACTGTCCTTCAGGTCTCTTGGAGGCCTTCCCTGAATGCAGCCCTCCTCCATCTAAACCACCGCCCTCTCCCTCTCCCTCCAGGCAGCTGGGCTTTTGCTTCAGGGCTTGGCCACATGTGATTAGACATGGGTACAGGCTCTTTAAAGTCTGCTTCCCCCTCCATACTTCAAGCTCCAGAAGAGCAGGGGTGGGGGTCTCTTGCTCATTACTACCTTCCCAGCTCAGTGCAGGGCACTCAGGCCACAGTGAATCCAAGTGGTTCAATGAACAAGTGCTGGTCCTCACCCAAGCACATGAAGGGCTACCCACAATGCTGCAAGGCCAAATCGCACTGAGAAATGGCCTTGCCAAGTGGACTGGACACCTCCCACCTCCCACAGTAGGAACAGTGGGAAAGGCTGAGGAGCCCTGGCTGAATTGTGGGTGTTGGGTGCAGAGCAGGCTGAACTGTGTTGTCTGCAGGGCAGGCTGAACAGATGTTGGCTGCAAGATAGCCCATGCACTCAAACCCCCCTCTATCTGGTCCTTTATCACCTGTTTGCCTCAAGTCTGAACATTCAACCCTGCTTAAGGCTGAACACTTAACCCCCGCTTGGGCCAACAAGGCAGCTTGCAGACCCAGAGGCCCCATTAGATTTGGGCTATAAAAACTCCCTCCTGCCAGGCCCCCCCTCTCTCTTGCTCTTTCTCTCTTGCTCTCTCTCTCTCTTGCTCTTTATCTTCTTACGCGCGCTCTGTCTCTCTCTTGCTCTTGCTCTCTCCCTGTTCATCTCTTCTCTTTTCTCTCTCTCTCTTTCCTTCTTTCTTTTCTCTTTGTTGCACTGCTGCAATAAAGATCTCTTGGTCACTCCGAGTGTTGTGGTCACTTTCCTTTCAGTGGGGGCAGTGCATGGGAACAGAACTGACATCTACTCATCCTTCCCTAGTGACCAGCCTCTCACAGCCGGGCAGTTGGCCTTTACAGTTGAGGTCACACACAAGGCCTGGCAGACCAAAGGCTCTGGCCCTCACTAGCTCTCTACTGTTCCCAGATCTCTTTTCCTCACCACTTCCTCTTTGACCCAGAACCATCCTTCATCCTTCAAGGTTAACCAATGAAGGTTATGGTTTTCCCCTACCAGGGCCTCTTGGAGCCTGCTAAATGGTTATACAAGAATTTCTAATGGTAGAATTTTGAGCCTGGGGTAGTCCTGGAAGTCTTACCCCTCCAAGAGTAGAGGACAGGGAAGGAGGTCCCTCAAACCCCACCTGTGGGTGTGAATATAGCTGCCTTGCCTAGATCAGCCTCCAGTCTCCCCCTGGGATAAGTGTTCTTCCTCTTGGAATTAAGCACAAAGTTGGTACCTCATGTTTTTCTTCTTCTGTGCTCTTCTTTGTGCACCATTTAGGTCCCCTAAAGAGTCTCCTTCTCTTTCCTCTTCCACCCCTGTCTCTGTTGTATTCTATTATTTTCTTCAAGATGCTTTCATGCCAGGTACAGTGCCTGTAATCCTAGCAGCTTGTGAGATTACAACAGGAGGATCTCAAGTTTAAGGACAGCCTCAGCAACTTAGCAAGGCCCTCAGCAACTTAGTGAGACCCTGTCTCAAAAATAAAATAAAACATAAAAAAAGTGCTGGGGATGTAGCTCAGTGGTAAAGCACCCAGTACCAAAAAAAAAAACTGTTCAAAAGTCTTTCCTCCAGTTCTTCCTGATCTCCCAACCAGATATAACATATAACCTCTCCTTTTCTCTGAACCCCCCCAAAAGCCCAATGCTGATAATTGTCAATCATGTATGACTTTGTCTGAAAGATACTGGGGAATAAATAGTGTTTTTGCTTATCTGGCATTCTAGAATTTTATGATTCTTTGCAGCGTGCACAACAAGTTGGTGCTGGTTATAAGTTTCTGAGCCATGATAAAGATGGTGCCCATTTGACAATGGCAGGTACACTGCACTGTGGGTTCCTTGAGGGAGTGGATAGTCTCTCACATCTTTGATTCCCTAGCACCTAACATGGTGCTGCCGCATGGTCCATTTTTGATAAATGGTTCTGAATGACGTTTACAACAACAGCTCTAATTTGTTTGGCTTACAGTATGCCAGGCACTTTGCTGAGCCCTGTAGATATGTCACTGGGCCCTCACAATCACAGGCACTAATAGCCCCCACTAAGAAGTAAGCCCCACAGGCAGAGATTTCTGTCTGATGTGGTCACTGTTGTGTGTATATATCAATGTTTGACATGAAGTAGGCCCTCAATAAATATTCATTGAATTAATTAATGAATATCCGCTTTATAGATGAGGAGACTGAACTTCTGAGAGCTTTAATGACTTGCCCAATGTCACTCCTCTCATTAGCAAAGAACCAGAATTTGCACCCAGATTGATCTGATTCCAAAGCCTCTATTCTTCACTATTGAACTCTTCCAGGTGCAAGGGATAGGGCAAGGACTGGAAGGATCAAGGATCGAGATCCACAGCCTGTACCTTTAAGAAGCTTTCCATCTGGTAGGCAATTGGAAATGCATGCACAAAACAGGCCAGGAATTGGGCAGGGCAGACACCAAGATGCAGAGGAAAGAAACGACTTCTCTAGGGCCTCCTGCAAGTGAATGGTCAAATCTGGACTAGTACACCAATTGTTTTTTGTGTGGTTTTTTGTTTGTTTGTTTGTTTTTTTCCCATGACTTTATTTTCTAAGGGACCTGACCCAGCCCTATGAAGAAATATTCTAACACTGCTGGATCACAGGGGACACAGTGTGAGGCTGAGAATTAGGAGCCCAGGGATTGTCCTCCTATATTCAGCGAGAGCCTGCTTCAGCCTCAGCCCCTTGTCTAGCTCCCAGCAAAGCCCAGGCATGGGAGAGCAGAAAGAAAGAGGAGGGAGGGAACATGGTTCACTGAGCAATCCCTGCAGCTGAATAGCTCAGGATGTTGACACCTGCCAAGGCCTGGGCGTTGTGTCTTGTTTTGGAGACTGTATCTGGGGAGGTGCAAGGTGTCTTGGGGTGAGGGGGTGGGGGGGCAGGAATAGAAATCCCAGCAAAGAAGGGTTGTGCAACCAAGCTACAGTTGACTAGGAGAGGAGTGTCAGTTTGGGGCTGTAGGGCTGCTGGGGGGGAAAGGAGGGAGGGAGGGTCCCTGTGAGTGAGGGAGGGTCCCTGTGAATAACAGTGAAGAAGGGGGGGATCTGCAGAAGAATGACAGGCTTTGACATTTGAGGGGGAAAGGGCAGCCATGGGTTTAGCCAGGTGGATGGTCAGTCAGAACAGCCTGATGCCTGAGCTGGCCTGGCCTGCCCAACATCTTGTGGCCCACCCTGAGACACCTGCCCCCTGTGAAGAGCTGGGTTCTGCCCTGCCCCTGTCTCCCATCACTGGTCTCATTTGCTCTCACTTCACCCAAAGTGGGTGGAGAACGTGCAAATTGTGCATATGTATGTGTGTGTACGCACATGTGTGCCTGGAGAGCTCTCTGCCTGGAGAGCCTTGAGGTCTGAGAACCCCCAACTCCTTCCCTACCCCAACCTGCATGTGTGCATCAAAACCCCCATGTGCTGAGGGCCACAGAGTTGGGGTCAAATGCTCTCTTCCCACCCTGGCCTTCAGCAGGTCATGTAACTTTGGGTTAGTCACTCAACCTCTTTGGCTTTGTGTTTCAACATCTGTAAAATGAGAAGTGTCCACACCTTCAGCCCCCTCCTCTTCCTGGTACTGCCACCAAACAGATCTGGCTGGCAACCAGAGCAGAACCAGGTGGGATGGGCTGCCACGGTGTGGGCCTGAATGAAGGAGAGAAGAAATGACTGGGGTGCCCGCCTCGCCTGATCTGACACCCACCACCTCCTCATCCTCTAAGAAAGACATGAAAATACACTTGGCCTTGGAATCTCTCCACTCTAGACTGGTTGTTGAAGACAGTGAGGGGGACTGCAGAAGAAGAAAAGAATTCCCCTCTGTCTCCCTGGACCCAGCTGCTGCCCTGGGCTTGTTCTGCCCCTCCTTCTTGACCTCACTTTTTGAGGATGGCCAGGTTCAGCTACTGTCCACACACTAATGAGCCAGAGTTGGCTGCTCACTGTCTAATTCCATAAAAACCTGAGCTGAGCTCCAGAGCAAGACGGGCACAGCCTTCCCCACAATATAGTGCATGGTGCCTCCTGGGGCTGTTCAGGAGGCCCAACCTGGACCTCTCTCCTGGCTCTAGAGACCCCATCCAGCTGCCTGTGGACACTACCTGCAGACACCCCAACAACTCAAACTCAGCCTGAACACAGAAGCTCCTCCTTCCTTTTAATAGTGCCACCAGTCTCCCAGGGCCTTGGCCTCCAAACTTCCATCCCTTCTGACTCTCCTTTTCCTTTAGTTCCACACCCAGTTCTTCCCAAGTCCTGTCAATCCTGTCCCAAGCTTTTTGCTTCTTTTCATTTTTCTGCCCCCTGGTTCATTTTTTTTTTAAATTATGAACGATGCATAGAACATAGTTGCTTGACTCTGTCCTAGGTTCTTTAAAGATCCTACCTTCTTTAGCTCTCACGACCTTGGCATAGAGATGAGGAAACTGAATTACAGAAAAATGCAAGCATCTTGCCTAGGGCCAGGATTTGGGCCCAAGCAGACTACTCCAGAGCCTGGACTTTGAGCTCTCACACAAGGACTGTGAGAGAGTCTGAAGGCTTGTCCTGCACTTTTAACCTCTTCCTCTTTCAGCCTCTCACACATGACACTCACTGATGAAACCTTCTTCCTTTCCTATTTAAGAAAATGCTGGATTGCGGTTATAGCTCAGTGGTAGAGCATTTGCCTACCCATGTGAAGCGCGGGGTTTGATCCTTAGTATCACATAAAATAAATAAATAAATTATGAAGATTTTGTGTCCATCTACACCTAAAATATTTTTTTAAAAAGAAAAATGTTTAACAACAAATATTATTACAATGCTTCAGCTTTCTGAAGCATGTCTTTGAACATGTCATTACTCTGCTCAAAAAACCTTGAAACTCCTCAGACTTCCACACATCATGCAAACAGAATGAAGTCCATCCCTGGGCTGGGGATTCAAGAATATGACCCCACAACCTCCCCAGCTCCCCTGAGGACCCCTTCACCATTCCCAGCTCCCCTCAGGCACTCATTCCTCTAGCACCATTCTGCCTGTGCCTGTGCCCCTCCAAGCCCCCCAGGCCTGCCCACCCTTCCCATAATGGGGTAGGAACAGAGCCCAAGGGGATCCGCATCTGTCTTGAAATGGTAAGCATGTGATTTTCCCCCTTTAAACCACCAAAGCTCCTACCAGAGTATGTCACACAGAGATAGGCACAACAAACATGATGAAGGAATGAACGTGTGGGTAACTGTGGAAATGAGTTGCCTGGTGAGGGTGGAAAGTAATTATTTCATTAACTAACATTTGTGCAACCCTTAAGGTTAACACTAACAGTTCATGCCAAAAGTTTACTGTGTGCTGGCCACAGTGTTGAACAGTGTTATTTAATTCCATGAAGTCAGTTCCCCATTTTACAGATGGGGAATCTGAGGCTCAAAGAGGGGAACTCACTTGTCATACAGCTTCCAAGTTGGGGAGGTAGGATCTACTTCTGTGGGCCATGCTGTGACCACCATGCCTAACTGCGTCTAGATGCCAGAGGCGTGTCACTTGATGTTCCAGCTTTTCAGTGTCTCTTGCACTGACAACATAAAAATGTCTGAGGAATAAAGGATTTTGTTTAAAGAACTTATTCATCCTGATATTCATTAATTTACTACATTCATTGGCCGGGCACTGTGGTGCATGCTTGTAATCCCAGCAACTCAGGAGGCTGAGGCAGGAGGATTGAAAGTTCCAGGCCAACCTCAGCAACTTAGCGAGACCCTGAGCAACTTAGTGAGTCCCAGTCTCAAAAAAAAAAAAAAAGGACTGGAGATAGAATTCCATGGTAAAGCACCTATGGGTTCAATCTCCAAGTACTGCAGAACAAAACAAAATTTAAAAAGCCCCAACCACATCCAAGTTTTAACCCAAGTGTAAACAGTGTAACTGTTTTAACCTGGCAGTGTAGAACAATGACAAATTCTAACCTCCAGTAGCTGATATTCTTGTAGGAGATGCACAGAGTGTGTGAGAGAAAAAGGAAACAAAAAATAAAAGTCAGGAGTAACAATTGCTATGGGAAAAACACAGGAGGTTAGGAAAAAGCAACAATCCAATGTGCTAGGTGGGGTATGCAGGTGGCACTTCTACTGTGCACAAGAAGACCTCCACGTGAAAGCGATGTCTGAGCAGAGCAGCGGGCCCAGGCTTACACATGCATGTGACAAATTGGTTATAGAATGGAGGGTGAAGAGAGAAAAGTGGTAGAATAAAGACTTCCCTAATTTCCCTCACACAGAGGGTCCTCTTTTTCTATGGTCTTTAGAGGGGAGGTCTAGCTGTGAGAAAGCAAGTGAGGAAGGATCCATGCATCATTCCTAGTTAAGAATTGCTTGGCCCAGGCAAGGAGCAGTCAAGAGGCCCATGCAACTGGAGCACAGTGAATGAAAAGACAAGGAATAGGTGGATTTGCAAACATGAAAACACTGAGGCCTACATAAATTCAAGTTCTGCACAATGCCACATGTCTGGGATATATTAATAGCTACAATTTATTGAGTGTGTTCCACACACCTGGCACTGTACTCAGTCTTGCCAACACAAAAACTGCAGGATCCTTAGAGTCTAATGGGGAGACAGACAAAGATTTCCATAGTGACATGTGATTGGCGCTACATCAGGCTGCTCTGAAACTACAAAACTGGAGCATCTAGCCTGGACTCCAAAGCAAAGAAGTTTCCTGAGGAGGTGGCACTTGAACCATCAAGTAAAAGAAGGAAACACCTCTGGAACACAGATGTGGAGAAGGAAGGCAGGTCAGACTTGGCCTGGCTAGGGAGCAACTCAAACAGCAGTGCTGGACCTAGGGATAGCTTGCTGGAGGAGGGGCTTGGGTGTGTGGGACTGTAAGTGCATCTGAAAGTGGTGGCCAAGGCTTACACATGCATGTGACAAACTGGTTATGGAATGGAGGATGAAGAGAGAAAAGTGGTAGAATGAAGACTTCCCTAATTTCCCTCACACAGAGGATCCTCTTTCTCTATGGTCTTTAGAGGGGAGGTCTAGCTGGGAGATGACAGGAGATCAGAAAGTAAGTCGGCACTCCCACTATATCTTGGTTTCTCACCCCATCTAGAAGGTTCAGACCCTTCTTTTAGTCTTCTCTGAGTCCTCAACCCAGGGCAGCCCAAGGCATGGGTAGGAGATTCCTCAGTAAATAAAAGGTTACCTACCGGCAGCACTTCCTGGTCTTCAATGTGTTGCCCTGACCTATGTGTCTTACAGTCAAATTAGGAGGACAGAGCTCTTTTCCACCCTCTTTTCATAGGTGATGCTGCAGCTCAGAGAGGTCAAGGGCTTTCCAAGGTTAGACAACCAGTGAGTGACTAAATTGGAACTCCAGCCCAACTCTTGAGATTGCAAACCTCACAGTGACACTGCAGCAACTGCAGCAAATGGGACCTGGTGATGACTGAGTCCCAAGGACAAGGCTGGAGAAGGGGGTGGATTGGGCTCTGAAGTGGGTATAGGATGGAGACTGGGTGATGGGGGCTGAGCAGAGGCAGGAAGACAGGAGAGGCTTTGAGATGGAACTAGTGATGTCTCCAGAAAGACCTGGTTAAATGTCCTAACAGCATTGAAAAGACAGACGTTGCATCCTCCCAACCACTTCTCTGGGAGACAAGGGAGGCAGGGGCCTATCCTATTTCTCCCACCTTACAGGTGAGAAAACCAAAGCAAGGAGAGGTGGCTACATGGTTTGCCCAAGGGCCATAGGAATTTAGGGCCCAGAGGCCCTGTTAGAAGCAGGCAGAGTGCACAAGACATCCAGGATTTCCCCCCTCTACCCTGGATGATGAAATAGATGACGGAGATAGAAATCAGGGCCGTGATCACACAGGGAGAGGGAACAAGGCAGGAGCCTGGCTGGAGCCTAATTGCGGCATTGATGGTGGAGAGATGAGGCCCTGACACAGCTCTGGCTAAGGGCAGGCGGCAGGCGGCATCAGCTGGTCGGGTGTCACGGAGTCCCCACGCCTCCTCCCTCCCCCGCGGACCCATCCACTGGGGCTTCTCCGCAGCACCGAGCTCCCTAATCCCGGGGGAAGGGGGAAGATACTGAGGAGGGGAGGAGGAGGGGAGCGGAGGAGGGGGCGGCAAGCACCTCCTCCCTGAGCTCGCGAATCCGCAGCGTCCTCCGCAGCATCCTACCAGGCCCGCCCCCCTGCCCCCAGTCCCCCCCCCCCTCGAGCGGATGGTACGCTCCGGTCCTCTTGGCCCGGCTGCAGTGGATGTTGCTAGAACCCACGCGGAGGAAGGAAGAGACGCAGGCAGGCTGCGGTGACCCAAGCGGCCGCCCCTGCCTCAGGGACCCCTTCCCCGAGAGACGGCACCATGACCCAGGGAAAGGTACCGGCATCTCCCCCGACCTGCACCATCCTCTATCCTCCGGGCTCCCTGTCTCCCTGTCATTCTGAGTAAGCTCCCTTGGACCACTTTAAGCAGCTTTCCCTTGTCTCCAGGGCAAAGGTGCTCTGTGATACTTGCTGAAGTCAGAGAACCAAAAGGCCCATCTCTAGAAAAGGGTTGGCACCTCTCTGGACCCCTGGGCTCTCCTCCCTTCCCATCTCTTCCACCCCATACTTTGCTATCTCAAGACTTTACAAGGCCATGGCCTCCATAACCAGCCAGCCTGGGTGTGCAGCATAACTGTATCTATGTGCTGTGTATTTGTATGCTAGGATGAACCTTGAGGGATAATGCTTGTGGGCATCCCTCCACTTGCAGACCCAACCACTTTATAGTCATCTTTCACATCCTCAAAGAATCCTTCTCCCCACCATCACCCCTAACTCCCTGTCATTACTCTACATCTGGTTATCTGGATATCTGGATATTTGGATAAGTACATTATGGTTGGGGTTACTATGGAAACCCTGCATCAGGATGCCCTGGTTTTTGTTTTTGTTTTGGCCAGGCATGAGACTGATAAAAATATATTCTTATTTTCTAGTTTTAGGCCTGAATTGTGGGGGAGGGCTGGGCAGAGACTTGGCTGGCCCAGTAGGGTTATGTAACATCAACAGCCTGTGGAATTATACAACCATTAGGGCCTAGGGCAAAGGGGGAGGGTCCTCCAGTCTGCTGTTTGGAGGGCTAAGGATTGGGCAGAGAAAACAGAAGGCCCTCCCCTACTCCCCTCCCCCTTCTTCTAGCTTTGAGATGAGCTTCTGAGCCAATGGCATCCCTCTCTGGGCCCTCAGATCTTCCTCTCCCTGTTTTTAGGTTCTTTGGGCATCAAAATGATGTCACTGGGTGATACCACCTCCTGCCATTGGCCGGACATCACTTGGGAATGCCATATGTGTGTGTGTGTTCTGGGGAGTGAGTGTCAAAGTGGAGCCGAGATAGGTTTTCCCACGCTCGACCCCTGAGGTCTGCATGATGAAGGGATCTGGGAGGGGGAGAAATGCAGTCTCACAGGCCTGGGTTCCTGGATCCTCCCCCAGGGGCCTGGGGACGTTGAGCCTTCACTTCTTTTCCCCAACTTGCCCCCCACCAGTCTCTCTGCAGGTACTATTTTCTGTCTTGGGGTGAACTTGCTACTTCCTGCCTCCTCAGTCCCTTGCCTCAGTTCACGCACTGGGATAGACAAGACTCCTCCAGTCCAGTAGTCCTTTGGGCTAGCTAGGAACCAGGAGTCTTCTGGTGTTCGCCCATCTCTGGGCCAGACAACCTGCTCAGGAGCCCTGCTGTCTTCCCTAGGACCTGTCAACTTCAGCTTAGGTCAACTTGGAATCAGACCTAAATGCCGCTTTCTGAGTCTGGTCTCTTTGTGGCTCTTGTTTTCACATCACCTCCTCCACACCAATCTTTCCTTCTCTGGCCACATCACTGAGACCTCACAGCTCATAGCCTCCCAACAAAGCTAAATGTGGGCATGATGGGGCTGGGACATATCTGAGGATAAACAGATTTGAGTTCTCAACTTGCCATGGGCACATTTTCCCCGGGGCCTCCTTCCCTCATTCGTTAAGTGAAGGAAGGGGCTAAACTAGATGTCTTTTGAGGTCCCCTCCAGCAGTGGCATTCTGAAATTCTGTCTGTTTGGAGGAGAAGCCAAGGTTCCCATAGGATGAGGCCAGAACAGGGCCCCGACCAGGGGCTCGTGTCCTCCCTGCACCCGGCCCTCTCCATCCTCTTTTCTCTTTCCTCCCTTTCCTTTCCCCTTCTTGTCCCCTTCTCTCCCCTGTCCCCATTCTCCTTGTGTCATTTCTAGCCCAGCAGAAAGAGAGCAGTCCCAGTTTGTGGGACTTAGGCCCTGTGCCCCAGCAGGCCATGTGTGGCCCTGTGCCCATGGATGAATCACTCCTCTGTGATCTTCAGTTCCTTGATTTTAAAACGGGGATCAAAATACAACCAGCAAGGCAGCAGGGAGATGAAATGAGAGAATCTTTCATCCAGTAATGTTTTTGAGTGCCTACTATGGGCCAGGCCCTTCTGTGGACCCCAGGGAAACAGTGGGACCACAGAGACCCAGGCCCTGCCCCCCAGGGACAGTGACCACCAATGCTGGACACTGCTAAGAATTTTCCCCTTTCTGAGTTCTTATCCCGGCTCCATGGTCCACCCATGGCTAGCCCCCATTCTCTTGGAGCTCAGTTCTGCCATCGATAAAATGGGGAGATTTTTGTCTACACACTGTCCTTCCTAGTACAGGTGAAAGCACCCAGGGAAGTTCCAGGAATTGGGCTGACAAGGAGGGGTTGGAAGGCTCTCTTTCCCTGGTGACTGTCTTTCTGTCTCCACTTCACAGCTCTCCGTGGCTAACAAGGCCCCTGGGACCGAGGGGCAGCAGCAGGCGAATGGTGAGAAAAAGGAGGCTCCAGCAGTACCCTCGGCCCCACCCTCCTATGAGGAGGCCACCTCTGGGGAGGGGCTGAAGGCAGGAGCCTTCCCCCCAGCCCCCACAGCTGTGCCTCTCCATCCCAGCTGGGCCTTTGTGGACCCCAGTAAGTCACTCAGCTCCTGGAAGATGGAGCATGTGGGGAGCAGTGGGCCCACAAGGAAAACCTGGGTGGGAAGAAGTTGCCCAAATGCCAGATGCATTGTGTGGTTGTTGTATGCAGTTGCGCTATCAAAGACTTTGAAGGGCTATAGCTGTGGCTCAGTGGCTGTGGCTGGGTGGCAGAGCACTTGCCTAGCATGTGTGAAGCACTGGGTTCAATCCTTAGCACCACATAAATAAGCAAATAAAATAAAGGAATTGTCCATCTACAACTACAAAATTAAAAAAAAAAAAAGACTTAGAATTTGAGGACTATTCTAAGGGTAGGTTGAAGAGGACTCCATGAAAAGGGAGAGGTGATGTCTGTAGTCAGGGTGCTCTCTGACAGGGAAAAGGGGATTTTTTTTTTCAAGTCATCAGGCTAGAACAAGTGGAACAGATAGATGGAGGACAAAAGCCAGGATGTGGTCTAGAAAAGCCTTCCTAGAAGAAAGAGATGAAGCAAGGGATTGGTCATGACCTTAACTGGATCTGGTTCCCTGTGAGTGGGGGTACAACATTTACACATTGATGGATCTGAAACCTTAGCAGGGAAGGTCCCCATGGAGACCCCATGGTTTGGGGGAGTTAGGGGCCTGGGGATCCACCTCATCAAGTACTTTCATTGTCTCCCTTCCCTTTCCCTAGCCAAACCAGACTGGGCACGACTCAGAGCCACACCTAAGGCCAGTGCCAGCTTCTTCTGGCCAAGGTTCCCCGCAGGAGCTTCATCTCGGGGCTGGGAATAGGCAGCTTCCCACAGGCTGTAAGGAAGAGTCCCTCAAATACTCCTCAACCCCTTCTGCGTCCTCCCGCAGTCTCTCCCCTCCCCCATTTTGCCATCCCCACCTCCACCACCTGCAGAATTCTAGAAGGGACCCCAGGGACAATGCTCCAGACAGAGCCCCTGTTTACAGGAAGTGGCCACCATAGTCTACGGCTCCCACTACCAACCTCCTGGACCTGGAACCCAGATGTCTCGTGGTTCACACTACTGGAAGGCCAAAGGTCTGATGTTTGTGGGCGCCCTTTCCTCTGCCCCTGACACCCACAGACTTGCTTTCCCTCTCCTTTTCTCCCTGGCCATTTGGGTTGGCAAAGAAAATAGGCAGAATGTGAAGGAGGAGTGAAAGATAAGAGGGAGGCCCCAGGTTAGGTTTAGGTTTACAGTGGACCTGCCCCTCTGCCTCTTCTTCATTTCTCATGTTTTGGTTGCTAGAGTGAGCTGCTTTACCATATATATATATATTTTTTTTCAGTTGTAGATGGACACAATATCTTTCTTTCTTTCTTTCTTTCTTTCTTTCTTTCTTTCTTTCTTTCTTTCTTTCTTTCTTTCGGGTGCTGGGATTGAACTCAGGGGTGCTCAACCACTGAGCCACATCCCCAGCCCTGTTTTGTATTTTATTTAGAAACAGGATCTCACTGAGTTGCTTAGTGCCTCACTTTTTGCTGAGGCTGGCTTTGAACTTGTGGTCCTCCTGCCTCAGCCTCCCTAGCCATTGGGATTACAGGCGTGCGCCACCATACCCAGCTTTTTAAAATTTATTTTCATGTGGTGTGAGGATTGAACCCAATGCCTCACATGTGCTAGGCAAGCACTCTACCACTGAGCTACAACCCCAGCCCCTGGGCTGCTTTACTTTAAGAAATGTGTTCCAAGGAACAATCCAGTCAGGAAGAGCACTCCTTTCAATTAGCGTGTGATACACATTTCCTAGGTGTATGCCAGGCAGTGTCTGGCTCTGACATCAAAGGATGCAGGAGACTCTGCAAGGAAATGATGACTACCACCTAGGAGCACAGATTGAGTGAGAGAGGCCTGGGCAGCTCATCTAACCCGTCTGCTGGGCACGGAAGCCTTCCTAGCCGAAGGGGTATCCATGCTGAGTCCTGAAAGATGCCATGAGTTAGCCGAGGGAAGAGGTAGAAAAATGAGTGTTTGAGGCAGAAAGAATAGAATGTGCATAGGTCCACAGGCAGGCCAGCATGTGGCTGAAAAAATGTACTCGGGCCAAGAAAAGTGGGAGGGAGGGATGTGTAGGGGAGCTTGGAGTCTTTGTTAAGGAACTGGAACTTGAGTGATGGGCTGTGGGGAGCCATTGAAGAGTTTAAAGCAAGGCCATATCAGTTGTTTTTTTTTAATTTTTATTGTTGGTTGTTCAAAACATTACATAGTTCTTGATATATCATATTTCACACTTTGATTCAAGTGGGTTATGAACTCCCATTTTTACCCCTTATACAGATTGCAGAATCACATCAGTTACACATCCATTGATTGACATATTGCCATACTAGCGTCTGTTGTATTCTGCTGGGAAAGGCACCATATCAGTTTTAAAGGACCAAGAAAGAGGTTATTGTTTCGGGGGGCAGTGAGGGAGAGATTATGGAGACCTGATGGGGCCAATGGAGGAAAACAGAGTGGACACATATGAAGACTTGGGAATGGCCCTGAGGAAGGACAGGGTATTGTAGTCCCCACACGAGGCACAGAGGACATAGGGTTTAATTTTTATCTTATTTGATCCACATAAATTGAGTATCACCAACCCATAGCAGAAGATACTCAGAGAAAGCTGGTGACTTGCTCAAGGTCACATAGCTAGTCAGTCCTAGAAAATGGATCTGCCTGTAGGTCTGTTTGACCATAGAGTACATGCTCTTCCAAAAATCTGAGTTCTGGGACCAAGCCCTGAACCTTTATCCTCACTTGACCCTCCACTTCTTTCCCTTGTCCTGGCTTTATTTCCCCTCCAGGATCCCACCCGGCCCTGATTTCTGGAACACCAGAAAGTCTGACCCGTCAAACCACCAGTCCCCAGAGCCCATTCCAAGGGCCTCAGAGGAATCCAGGGTCAGAATCTTTGACCCTGGGATGTGCTGAGGGGCTTGGAGAATGGCTATCCTTTTCTGATCCTTGACCACAAGGAAGCCAGGGTACCCAGGGAGGAGGATGGGGACACAAGACAGAAGGGACACTTGTGTGTGGTAGAGCTCAGCCCCCAGAGCCCCAACCAGGCTAAGTAGAGGGAAAGGGAGGAGAGATGACAATTCATTTCCGGGACCCAGAACAGGAAAGTTAAGAAGTGACCAGGGAGAGAGATCTAAGTGTGGGCTGGAGTGGGGTGTTTGATAATGGAGCAGGAGAAAAAGACTTTGCTGAGTCCAGAGAGCCATCTTGACCGAGCAGATGGCCGTTAGGGACAGTGTTTTTGTGTACAGGAACCCTCATGACCCTCCACTTGCCCACACAGGCAACAGCTCCAGCTATGATGGTGGTTATCCCTCGGGGCACCATGAGCTCTTCACCATCTACAGTTGGGATGACCAGAAAGTTAGGCGGGTCTTCATCAGAAAGGTAAGCGCCTTTCTCTGGCTCTCCAGAATTGGAGGCTTGCCTCTCAAAGTCCCTTGGCCTAACCTCTGCCTGCAGAAGCCACCTTCCCCCCTTTCTTGTGATTCCAGCTGATGGACATCCCTATTAGGAAGAGCTTCTTAGTTTCACCCAGGCCCCTGCTGCTCCCACCTCTGGGTTCCATGGTTGTTTTCCACTTGTCCTGGGTCTTTCCCAGTGATTCCTAAGAAGGAGGATGGAGTGCCCAGGAAGTGGGTCTGGAGATTCAAATGAGTCCCTGAGAGTCTGGGGTCTCCCTGAGCCTTGATGGAAGCCTGAGCCTGCCTGGCCCCAAACAGGGATCCTCAAACTGAGAAGAACCCCATTTATTCCCCAGGTCTACACCATCCTTCTGATTCAGTTGCTGGTGACCTTGGGAGTCGTGGCCCTCTTTACCTTTTGGTGAGTTGACAATGTGAACTGGCACCATCCAGGGTGGTCATGGCCAATCCTGGGGCAGGGGAATTCCCAGTCAGACCTCATTTGGAATGTTCACCAAGAGAGATTTGGGGGGACACCTGAGGAGTCCTCTATCCAGAGAGACTTGCTGCTCTCTGGGCCTGCAGGTGTCTAAGAGGCAGTCTTTCTTACAGATCCACCAGCTACAAACCCAGGAACCCCTGGTCCCAGCTTGGGCCTGGGCTGTAACTCCCTGAGTCTCCAGGGGCTGCATCCCTCCTTCTTCCTCCTTTTGAAGTCTTGTGAACTGTATGTGACGGGTGCAAATGTTGAACCAGAAATAGAGACCTATGGTAAATTTTGATCTTCTCTTCTTTGCAGTGACCCTGTTAAGGATTATGTCCAGGCCAACCCAGGATGGTACTGGGCATCCTAGTGAGTATACCCCACCCCTGAATCCCCTTCCCAGAGAAGATCCAATGGCAATAGGAGGGAATCTCTGTGTCTCTGTTGACAGATCCAAGCACATGACTTCCCCATACCCCATGGAGACTGTCCTTCCAGATCCCTCTGCCTTACCCCATTCTGCTGGCTGCAGCACATGACCAGAAGGACTTTTCTGGAGTATTGAGGCCTGAACAGGGCAGACAGAAGATGTGGGTAGATTCTGGTGCCTGCATAACTTGGAAAGGGTGGGGCTCGGGCCATGGCTGGAGAGACCCCGTGCCTTGGCCCTAACAGAGGAGGGGGAACACCTTGACCCACACTAATGATAATGTTGCTATTCTTATTAGCATTGCTATTATTAATGCTTATGAAATTATTAATCATAATAGCCACCACTTAAAGAGTGCCTAATAAGGGCTGGGCATTCTTCTGTGTGCTTTATGTACAGTATTGCATTTGATCCTTGAATCTACTGGGCATGATTACCTCAGAAAACGAAGGCTCAGAGGGCTTGAGTAATTTGCCCAAGGTCACACAGCTAGTCAGTGATGATTGGAATACAAACCCAAGATTCAGGTTAAAACTTGTGACCTTTATCCTTCTGTTTGGCAGTCTCTTTTTAACCCTCAAGTCACCTGGCTCATGCTAGTCCTATAATCTTTTAAAGAACATAGCTGGTAGCTTGGGAGAAGAGGTGTGAAGTTTTAGGTGATTCTGACCCTCCTTTCTGGGTAATTAAGGAGTAATTCTGGATAATTCCAGGCCAGAACCACTCTGGGACTCAGGGAAGAGCTGCTCTTTCCATAGGCTTTCTGAGTGCCCAGCCCTGTACCAAGGCTACCAGGGATGAGGCTTCTGCAGTGAAAGACAATGGTTTGATGAAGGAAAGACTGGACTGGCAAAGGGCTGAAAGGATTTCTCAGAAAGTCATGGGGCCCTAGGGGTCAAAGCTCTGATCATCCGACTAAGGAAGTTGCACACTGTGGCTGTCCCAGGGCTGTTCCTGGATAGGGATCTGGTGGGGAGGTTAACCCAAAGCCCCCTGGACCACCTTGAGCCCAGAGCAGTCTCAGAGTTGGACCTAGAGTTGGCACAAACCAGCCAAAGACAGGCAGTAAAGAGACTCTTCCTGGCCTCGGGCTTCTTGAAGAAGCTCAGAAACCTCTTTAAAGTTGTGGGTCCAGGAGAAGAGATTTTCATACTTAAAGCCTGTCCTAGGTCACAGGAGAAGAGGCCCTGTCTGCAGAGCAAGCAGGGAGGCATGTGTCTTTGGAGAGGAGAGGCATTATTTGGTAAAGCTAATGAGGCCCCAGGGACTGCCACCCCAGCCAGCCCACACAGCAGGTTGGCATGGATCCCAACACATAGTCACCACTGCCTAGTAGCCTCAGCCCCCCTGAGAACTCAGGAATGGAGTCCTTAGGTCCCTGGGCCTTCTGTGAGAGGGTCTCCAGGACCCCATGCCCTGAGCACCTGGCAAGAGGACAGCCTCAGGAAGTGGGGCAGAGTCCATGCCATGGTGTGTGTGTGTGTGGAGAATGGGGATCAGGGGAAGAGAGGTCAGGAGAATCTGGCCTCTGAGTGATGAGATCTGGAGTCCCTCCTTCTCACCATCTTCAGGCTTGGAGGGGGGTGGTGCGGGTAGAAAGAAATTAGAAGTGGGCGTGGGCTATGTGCTTTTCATGGGGTATCACAAAGCATGAAAGGTACTTAGGAGTTTCAACTGTCCTTTCCTCCAGAAAGCCCACCTGGGGTTCTGCCCTGCCCCTTCCTCACCCTCAACCCTTCCAATCCTGTGCCTGAGTCTGTTTCCTGATTCCAGAGGGTCTCACTTCCTCCAACACACCAAATGCTTTGAGGGCTCCATCACTGTCTCTTCCTTTTAGAGGAGAGTAATATCAGTGAGAACAAAACAGCTCTTTTTCTGTGCATGAGTACATATAATTTTCATTCATCCTTCCAGTAAGACTATCAGGTGGGTACTATTATTATCCCCATCCTACAGATGAGAAAATTGGAGTGGAGAGATCATTGCTTCCCAAGCAGCACAGCCAGGATAGAATCCCACACTTACCCTTTCTGCTGTGCTGCCTACAACACTGGATTCTAGAGCAGGACAAGTCGGGAGGGGCACTAGATTTGGCTGGCCTTCATCTGAGCCTCACTCCCTGTCGTTGAAACTCTGTAAACAGACTATCCCAGGCCCTGGGGCTCAGGCTGTGAAGTACAAATCAGCTGTTCTCTCTGCCTTCTCTAACTCATTCTCTGCCCCCTGGGACTCCAGCCTTGGCTTTCTCAAGGTCCCAGGTTCCCCTTCGTGGGTTCTCGCCTTATTGTCTGATTGCTCCCACTGAGCCATGGTGTCTGCAGCACAGCTGAGAAGGAAGACTTGAGGCTAGAGCTGGGGTGGAGGTGGGCCGTCCTGTCTGTCTGTCCGTCCGTCAGCCAGCTTCTAATTGCAATAATAGCAGCTCCAGTGGAGGAAGAGTTCGAACTCTGCACCAAACCCTGTACGAGTGCTTCACCTGCATTCTCTCTTCGGGCTTCCCAGCACCTCCTGTTTTACGAAGGAGGGAACTGGGACTTAGCCATCAAGTAGCTCATCCAAGATACAGTGGTAGTGGCACATGAATGCCGAGTTGGACTCCAGAGCCACACCATAGTCCTGGTCTCGGGTCCCTCTGCCCTTCCTTCTGACGTCTTGTCATGAGGGTTGAGGAGTAGGGATCAGAGAGAAAAGGAGACTGGACTCTTGCCCTCAGGGAGCTTCTAGTCTGGCCAGGAGACAGGACTTACCAAGGACACACGTAGACAAGGGTACTATTATCATTGTTGAGGTGACTGGCTAATGACTCAAGTGAGAGCAAAAGAGAGCAGATGCCGGAATATTTCTCAACTGGGGCAGGATGGGTGCTGCTGTCCCACATGGGCAGGGTGTTCAGCAGGTCTGGCACCTGGCACCAACTACCAGCAGAACCCCACCAATTGCTGTGATAATAGCTGCACATTATTCAACATCCACTAAAGAATAGAAAAGGGTCAAGATGGAGGGATCTTGTTTACCAAATTCAATATGGCATATCTTGACCCCTGCATTGCCTGTTTTTTATTTTTGCATTGCATTCAGAAATACTTAAAGAGCTCCTATCAGGTGCAAGGCCCTGGGTTAAACGGTGGGAGTGCAAAATGAATAAGTTGCAGGCTGGCCCCCGGATGCTCCATCTGCTTGGGGAGTCTGATGAGCTGGCCCTTGAGGTATGGGGGTACAGGCTTCAGCTGAGGTACACCCATGAGGCACAGAGGAAACCCCTCTGGAGGAGGAAGCCTTAGGTGTCCTTGCCAGTACTTTACAGCAGGAACAGTGTGATGAGCACGTTTCCAGCGTGCAGAGCAGGTTGTGAGGAAGAGGGTGGAGTAGAGGGCCAAGTGAGGTGAGAGCAGGGCTGGAGAGGTGGGCGGGGAGGACCATATCCTTATTGCCAGGCCTTTGGGAATTTTATAGAGAGGAGTCACATGATCGGGTCTGTCGGTAGCTTGAAAGGTGGAAGCCAAGGCGGGAGGCAGGAGGACCAGACGGACTGCCATATAGATCAGGCCAGGGAGAGAAGAGAAAGAGGTGGCCCAACCTCAAAGGGTGGTGGTGGGGATGGAGGGAAGAGCGCAGATTTGAGAGCTGCCAGAGTAGGAGGATAAACAGATCCAGGTGATTAATTGGGAGTGGCAGAGTGAGAGTCAAGGATGATGCCGGAGGCCTCTGGGTAGATGGCTTGGCGGGTACATGGTGTCCTCTGTAGCAGGGATACAGGAGAAGGAACAGAGAGGATGGAAAGATCAGCTCTACCCTGTTGAGTCTGACACATTTCTGAAAAACTACGTCTGCCTAATTGGTAGCTGGATGTTTCAGTCTGGAGTTGAGAAAGAAAATGTAGTTCTGAAATATGGGGGTGCAAGTCCTGTAGGTTAGGAAGCCCACCTAGGGAGAGTATGAAGGGAGCAGAGTCTGTGTTGAAGGAATCAAGCACATTCAGAGACTCCCTGAAGGAGACTGAGAAGGAGTGGCCAGTGAGGGAGGAGGGAACCCAAAAGTGTGTCATTGTAGAACCAGAGAAACAATAGGAGTGATCAGACTTAAGAGGTTAGGTAAGGACAGACAAGTGTCTTGGACTCAACAAGGTCACCCTGATGTAGCACAGCCATCTCTCATTAAGTAGGGTTGAGATGGGGCTTGCTGAGTTGGGGACACGAGAAGAGAATGAGTAGAAACCCCTTTTTTTTAGAAGCTGGGCTATGAGGCAGTTGGAATGGCTGTAACTAGAGCTGGGAAGACAGGAGATAAAGATGGAGAATACCTGAGAAGGTTTGTGTGGAAGGAGAGGTGCCAGCAGGAAGGTTAAAGTGAGGGAGACCAGGCCTTTGAGGGGGTGGGCCCCAGAGGCCAAGCCAGGGGAGATTGGCCTGGGATGGGAGGAGACACAGGAGGACCCGTAGCGTGAGGTTGGCAGGTGGCAGGCAGGAAGCCAAGGGAGCCCCACCTTATTATCTTAGATCTTCTGGAACACAACAGGTAGACTATGCTGGAGAGTGAGGCGGTCTGGGAGGTTTGGGAAGGAGGAGGAAGTATGGAATTGCTGCTGTGGAGGGTGGGTGAGAGAACTGAGGAAAGGATGGAGAAGGGACGGCAATGCCGTGCTGAAGCCTCATGGGACCCCGAGACCGTGCACTGGTGGTGGCACTAACCCCCTTCTTGGGTCCTCATCTCCCCGCTCCTGGACTGGCCTTTGCCTTCGCTGTTCCCCGCCAAAACTTTGATGCTCAGGCCCTGCCTCTGGCCACCTGATCCAGACATTCATTCCATAGGTGCCACTTCCTGCTTATGCCAGGCACTGGCAGCACACAAGGGCCCTGCCATGCTGAGCTCGCAGCCTGGTAGGGCAGACCAACAATAAAGTAACTGACAAGATCGTTACAGGCCATGATGGGCTGAAAGAAGCAGTGTGGGGTGGTGGTCGTAAGCGATCTCCCTGGAGCCAGAGTCTGGGCTCCAATCCTGCTTCTGCAAGAGGGTATGTGTGACAGTCAAGTCACCGGACCTCACTGTGCCTCAGCTGTAAAGTGAAGAACACTTCTCAAAAGAAAAGATGCAAGGATCACATCAGTTAATATTTGTAAAGCCGGTTAAAAACTCTGCCTACCACATCAAAAATACTGCACATGAACTTTTAAAGTAACAAGGTGATATCTGGGTGGTTCCTTTAGGTTGGCGGGTCAGGAGCAGCTGTCCCATGGCACCCAAGTTTCAAAATTATTAGAAGCAGGTTTGTCCTATCCTCCTTCCTCTCCTCTGGGATTAGACCTAGAACCTGCCCATTGCCAGATTCTAGGATGACTGTGGCCTTCTCTTTGCTCCCTGCCCCCACCCCAACATCCTGCCTCACATTTTGTGGGCAGGGGTAGCCAAGTGAATGAGCTAGGAGACTAGGAAGAGCTTCAAGAGGGACTGGCTGACTTAGCCATCCGTCTGTCTCTTACAGTGCTGTGTTCTTTGCTACCTACCTGACCCTGGCTTGCTGTTCTGGACCCAGGTATGTTAATGGCTTGAGGATCAACTTGTTGAAATATGAGCAGAACTTTGATAGTCTGGACCCAGCCCTGCCCACCATCAGTGTACTGTGCACCCCTGAGAGGGTCCCAACTCTCTCTGGGCCTCTGTCAAGTAGCCTGCCCCTCTCTCCTTCACTTGGCACCTCTAATGTGTGGGGAAAGTTGATAGCCAAGTGGCATATGAAGGGGTGGCTGAAGGAAGAGGTTTCAAGGAGTGGGGGGGGAGGGTAGCAGAGACCCCGTCCCCAACCTATGGCTTGCTTTACAGGAGGCACTTTCCCTGGAACCTGATTCTGCTGACCATCTTTGTAAGTACTTGGGGTGAACTGGGGTCAGATGCTGAGTGAGGATGGAGGAAAGAAAGCATGGGCTTTGAGGGCCAGGGAGTCTGGGTTGGGGACATCCAATGTGAGGACCCTGGGGACATGAGTGTTTTCACCCCATCTCTTTCACCAGAACATTCTATCTTATCTTTCCAAGTGGGCCTAGCCTTCCCCTCTATGTCCACTCTCGCCTTATTGTGCTTTTGTCCTTAAGAGGTTCCTAAGGGGTGTCCTAGAGCTATGGATAATGAAGAAGAGAGGGCTCTTACTGGGGGAAGACAGGCTGCCTAAGAGAGAAAGGGACAGCTGGCCTGGGAGACACTGTATAGCTGGATTAGTCCTGTGTAGTTGTCGAGGGGCATATGCACAGGGTAGAGACCTGAGCTGGACCTTGAAGGTGCTTAGGCCCCCCAAATCTGAGTACTCTAACATTTCTTCTCCTGCCTCTCTTTTCAGACCCTGTCCATGGCCTACCTCACTGGGATGTTGTCCAGGTAAAGGAGTCAGATGGTAGGAGAGGAGGGCCAGGCCTGAAGCCAGGGACTGGCCACACTTGAGGGGAGCTGTCCTCAAAACACATCCTTCCTGGAAGTACTCAGGTGGGGGAGGGAGCTCAGGCCTGGATCCCTCTTCTCAGGCACCCCCTGGCCAGTGGCTCCAGGACCTGACCAGTTTGGTGGGGCAGAGGTGGGGGACCGTGGGGAACAAGGAGGCTTCTCTCAAGCTGTGATATAAAAGACCTCAGACTCATGTTCCTGAATTTACCTGTAAACTACCTCCAGGAATCTACAGAAACCCCTCTCATTCCTACTATCTCCTATTTAAGATATTTCTAACATGATGAGTCTAAGCACAAGGGCCTAGGGGAGAGGCTGGAAAGCTGAGAGAGGGAGGGTCCTGGGAAAGGGAACAGGATTGGGGCCAGAGGTCATAAGATCAGGTCCTGGTAGAAGAGGGTGGCCTTCCGGGAGGGCTGGGGGAGAGTAGAGCCCTCTCTGGAGCTGACCCAGGTCCTCGGTCCTCAGTTACTACAACACCACATCTGTGCTGCTGTGCCTGGGCATCACGGCGCTGGTCTGCCTCTCAGTCACCATCTTCAGTTTCCAGACCAAGGTCAGCAGGCAGGGGAAGGCACATGGGGCAGGGCTCCAAGCGGAGCCAGGCTGGGAGAGGTAAAGGGGTGAGTTGGGGCTGGGGAGACCTGGGGGAAGGAGGGCAATGCTGGTTTCTAGGGGTGAGTTCAAGACCTCAGACTTCACCCTCTGGTCAGCGCACGGCCTGAGCAGCGCTCCATGCTGCCCAGCGACGGTGCTGACAGCCCTCCTCTTTGCAGTTTGACTTCACCTCCTGTCAGGGTGTTCTCTTCGTGCTGCTCATGACCCTCTTCTTCAGTGGACTCATCCTAGCCATCCTTCTACCCTTCCAATATGTGAGTCTCCGGGCAGCAGCCCTTGGGGAAGCCAGGGAGGGACCTATGCTGGGGTGCTTTTCCCTCCTGGGATCCCTCCTGAGATTCCCTTCTGTGTCCCAGAGCCAAAGCCCCACAGCCTGCCATCCTGTCCAGCCCCTGCTGGCACCTGCCCAGGGCACGTTGGCAGTGTAAGCGAGCAAACAAGGAGGCTTTTCTTGACAGGCCCGGGCACCTGCCCAGCCCCATGACCTGCATCCGGCTTCACCTTTTCCATCCTCCACTGTAGGGTGGAGGGGAGGGTGAGGGGAGAGTGTGGAACAGGGGAGGACTCACTGGGGCTCCTTGGGACCCACCAGGCCTTCTGGGAGATCAACCAAGCCAAAGAGGCAGAATTTTCCTGGCCCAGCCAGTGATAGATAGGGCAGGGGTCCCAGAACAGACCTCACCCCATATAGCATCCACTGGCTAGAGGTCAATTTTTAGCTCTTGTAGGGATTTCCAGTCTGCCCTGGGCATTGCCAACTAGACCCCACAGATTGGAGGCATCAGAGAGGAGGCCTTGAATTTTGAATCCTAGAAACCCAAGAGAGGAGGCAGTTTGGGTGCTGATGGGGACTCATTGCTCAGACCCCAGCCACATTTGGTACCACGTGGAAGTGGACAAAGACTTGAACTCAGGGTTCCTGGTCCCGCATTGCCCCTTGTCTGCCAGGGCTGGTGGGGTATTATTCCTCACTGCCCACTTCCCGACCTCCATCCTGCCCAGCCCCAGCCTCGGGCATTTGGCTCCCATTCCCCAACCTCAAGATCCATTCTGGCATTTCCTTGGCTCTTCTCAGGATCCTGTTGACAAAGGGAGGAGCCGGAGCTGGCCTGGGGGCCTTCTATGTATCTAGGATGGAGAGGGAGGTGACAGGAAGGGGCCCCAGAACTTCAAAGAACCTTTTATTGACCCAGGTCTGGCTGATGGGATGCCTTTGTTTCCAGGAATCTTCTGGAAATTTCCCCCAATAGGCCCCACAGAGAGCAGAGGCTAGTGTGGCACCTCCTGTGTGAATGATTTCCACACACAGACGGGTGTCCCTGAGACCTGGGAGAGAAGAGGCTGGGACGGGGTGCTGTTCTGGCCTCTGCAGGCAATGTCATGCACAGCTGGCAGTCTCCAAAGTCCCCACACACGCTGAGTTCAAGTCTCTGTCCCCTTCCACCTGAGTCCCTTGCCCCCAAAGCAGAGCCAGGGAGCTGCCTGACAGAGGGACATACAAACTCCATATTGGACAGAAATGACAGGAAGGAGCAGCCTCAAGCCAGACCTAGGCTAGGAGGATGACAGGGCCCCAGCAGGATGACTTGTCCTTGTCCAGCCTGAGCCTGAGGCTGTGTGTTGAGGGAAGAAGTACCAGGTTAATTGGGAGCTCCCTGCCAGCTCTTCCATGTTTATCTTAGGGTCCCCACCCCCACCCATCAGAGCACTCAGAGAATCAAGGCCCCCCCCCTCAGTCCTGGGGCTTCTTAGGGAGCACCAGGGAAGGCTACCCTACATCCTCCATTCTCTGGACTTAGCCCTCCTCCTGGCCCCTCTGCCTGCTGCTGCTCTGGCCATCCCTGAGCCATACTTCCTCTTCTCCACAGGTGCCCTGGCTGCATGCTGTCTATGCAGTGCTAGGAGCAGGCGTGTTTACGTTGGTGAGTTGGGCCCCGCTCCCTGGGGGCCACCTTCTCCACTTCATGATCATCTCCCCTGGCCCCTCTGCCACCCCTGACTTTCTCCCAGTCCTCTTCCCAGAACTCTTTTGGAATGCCTGTGGGTGGGACTAGCTCAGTGCTGCATGCCGGGAATTCTATCTGGTGTCCAAGACAGACCAGCTGACAGGGGAGGGAGGCTGGAAGATGATAACCCAAGGATGGAAGCCGTAGAGAAAGGCAGATCTGGGAGAAGTTGCTCCTCCCTCTGGAGAGTGCCAGCATTGCTTGTGGAGGTGGGAGTGTGGACTAAGTTAGTGTTGTTCCCCTAGGGATAATCTGGGAGCTAGAAAGATTCCAAGTATCCTGTGAAAGGGACACTATCCGAATGCGCTTATTCTTTACAGTTCTCACCAAACTGGGAGTGTTGAGGATGATGATGGTGGCTATGGTAATAATAATAGCTAGTGTTTATTGAGCACTTGCTTCCCCACAGCAAGCTTTCCATGTGTGCTAAATTCTTATCATAAGTCTATAATTTTACTGTTTGTTATTAAGATAAGGAAACCGAAGCCCAGAGATGTCAAAGAACATGCCCAAGGTTGTACAGCATCCTAGGACGTGGTAGGGCCAATCTGGGAACCTAGACTGTCTGGCTCCAGAGTTCTGCTCAGGGTCAAAACTAGGTGGGAAGTACCTGGAAGCAGATGCCCAGGAAACAAAAGATGACCTGGGACAGACACCTGCCCAGAGCAGCGCAATGCAGACCTTTTGCATAGGTGGGCTTCAAGCTGAATGAATGTGATAGTGCCCCAGGATCCAAATGGGCAAGCTCATGTGGGTGACATCTTCTTGGGAAGGCATCCAAGATAAACATCCACTGCCAATGAAAGTGGTGACCAGACTCCCCTCTCCCTCACTGGCATATTCAGTTCAACACAAGGGCCAGAGTTTCCAGCTTAGTCACAGGCTCTCGGGGCTCATGGGTGACAGGATCTCCACCACAGCTGGAGGAAGCACTGCCTTTCGCATCTGAAGCCCTGGATGTTAAGGGGCTGGCACAGTCTCACTGCCAGTAAGGGACATATCTGGAACCGGATGTCCTGCATATACCCTAAAGGACACCTACCTATGGGACCCTCAAAGAGGGCAAGCTTCTTTTGACTTGGGGTTGAGGAGAGAATGAGTCCTTTCCATCAATCCCCAACCCCTTCTCTCTCAACACAGGAAGAAGGATGTGGGTCAGAACTGTGAGCAGATGTTTTAGAGGTTAGATGAAGATGAAGCCAGGAATTGGGGTGTGGAGGTTCATGTATTCATCCTTTCTGCAGGTCTTTATTGAGCATCTACCATGTGTGGGGTGCTGGGCTGCAAGCCTGGACACTGGTCAACAGGAAGAGCACGGTGTGTGGCGCATAGTAGCACTAGATGAATATTGTAGAATAAACCAGTGACCTCCAGCCTTTAAATTTGATGGCTGGAAGAACTTGGAACTCCAAGCCCTCCTCTTCAGATGAGCAAACTAAATTTCAGTAATTAGTCCAAGGTTTTCTGGCAAGATAATGGTAAATCAATTAAGTGTGCCCTTGGTCAAGATTAGGCTGCCAGTTTTTCCCAGTCTACCTGGAATGTTCCTGGGCTCAGCACTCAAAGTCCCACTTCTTAAGAGAACCACCAAATCCTGAGCAAACTGGGATACCTGGTCATCCTAAAGACACTGCTTCTCCTGACTCTTGGGCCAGTGTCCTGCACTCCAGGTCATACCTTCTAAAGAAAAGAATGGGGTGGGGAATTGGGCTGGAAGGAAAGGAGGAGGACTGCATTTGGGAGAGCAAGCCTGAGCAGTAGTGTGTGGGGCTTCAGAGGATAGCATTTGCCGGGGACAGAAGAAAGGTCAAGCCAGGGAAAGTGGGGTTGGTGGAATTGGAGGGAGCGTGGGTGTCCACGGAGGGTCAGGGCATTGCTTGGCTTGAGGAGGTTCAGTCACAGTGAGTTCGGAGCTAGGCAGGAAAGCCTCCCTGCACACCCAGGTAGGACTGGGTGAATGGTAAAGCCCTTAAATCTTCTTAATAATCCCTTGCGTTATTAGAATAATAAAAATAATCCCAGTAATCTGTTCTACTCCTTACGTTCTGCAAGACACTTTCACACCTATTAACTCATTGGATTGCCACCATGGTCCAGGGAGGGAGGAATCACTGATATTATTGTAAGAATTGCCTTCCACATCAGAAGCCCTGTGGGTTATGGGGTTAGCACAGTCCCATGGCTGGTAAGGGACAAATCTGGGAGCAGGACCCAGATGTCCTGTGCCCAGCCTGGTACCATTTCCAGCACTCTGTAGTCATTCTCAAAGAGGACAGCTTCTATTGGCTTGGAGCTGGGGAGGAACTAGGAAGGGCTGGCTCTCCAGCTATTTTTCTTCTCTCTCATTGATACCGTCAGTATTGCCCTCTCTGCAGAATTGTTCCCATCAGCATGATGGGCTATAATTTCTCCCATCTGAAGAAAAAACTCACATAACACTCTTGGCTCACATCTCCCTAAAGATCCTGCCCCATTCTGCTCCCTGTATATATCAAAACTCTTTAGAAGGAAATCTACACTCACTACTCTGAATCCTCTCCTCCTTCTCTCCCTCCTGTCCTTTTAATTCATGCCCTTAACCCTGTGTGTGTGTGTGTGTGTGTGTGTACACGCCAGACTAGGGATTGAATCCAGGACCTTATGCATGCTAAGTACGTGCTCTTCCACTGAGCTACGCTCTCAGCACTTAACCCTCTTTAAAATGCTCTCATTCAGCAGGGCGCAGTGAGAGCCACTACAATCCCAGTGGCTCAGGAGGCTGAGGCAGGAGGATTGTGAGTTCAAAGCCAGCCTCAGTAACTTAGTGAGGTCCTAAAGCAACTCAGCGAGACTCTGTCTCTAAATAAAATTATAAAAAGGGGCTAGGGAATGACTCAGTGGTTAAACACCCCTCGATTCAATCCCCAGTACAAAAAAAAAAAATGCTTTCATTCATATCACCAATGGCTTTCATGTTGCCAAATTCAGCTTTCAAGTTTCAGTGTTCCTATTGCCTGTCACTTAACACCATTTGATGCAGTCATTCATTCCCTCTCCTGGAAACATCATCTTTCCTTGGGAGTGTCCAGGCCAGGACCCTGCCCTGTCCCTTTTTTTCCTCCACCCCACCCTGGTTCTCTGACTCTTCTCTCTTGCCTCCCTCTCTAGGAGTCTTAGGTAGCCCCAGTGCTTTAAATACCATCTTTTATGCTGATGACAGTATATTGACATCTCCAGCCTGGATCTTTCTCTTGAATTCCAGATTAGAAAATCCAATTGCCTAGTTAGTGTCTCCATTTGAAATCTGATGGACATCTCTAACTTAGCATGTGCAAAACTGACCTACTGCTCTTTCCCTGGGTGCCTCCTTCTCCCACAGCCTTCCCCTTCTTCATGTTGCTCAGGACAGATGCCCTGGTGACAGCCTCAAGTGTTCACCTTTCCTTATACCTTGCATGGGCCCAGCCCCAAATCCCCTGGCTCTACTTTCTTTCCAAAATCTGACCATTTCTGTCCACCTTCATGGTTCTCCCTGATGCTAGTCACCATCATCTGCTTCTGAGCTTGTTGCAATGGCCTCCTGTAGGCTGCCCTGCTGGGCCCAGAGGCTGTGCACCAACACAGCAGTGAGCTAGACCAAGTCAGTCCTCTCCTTGACATCACGAAGTTCTTCCTACAGGCCATCTCTGACCTCCCCCAGCCCACACTGCTACTGCCACCTTGCTGGCTGCCTGAGTATGACAGGCTCACCACGCCCAGGGTCCCCGCACCTGTGGCTTCCCTGTCCCCTTGTATCTTCTCAACATTTTTCCCCTTCCTTCAAGGGTTAGCTTCTTTTACAACGCAGTGTGCCTGAGCACTTCCGCGTTGCTCCCTCCCACCCCCAAATTTAATTCTCTGTTTAGCACATATCTTCTTCAGATACACTATATTATTTTCTGTCGTTCATTGTTTTTGGTTTTTGTTTTTCTCTTCTAGCACAAATTAGTTCCTCGAGAGCAGGGGTTTTGTCTGGTTTGTTTATTGCTGTAGTCCCAGCACCTAGCACACTGCCTGACACACAGCAGGCACCCATAGATGTTTCTGGGCTGAATGGATGCCTGAGAGGTGTGGCCAGGGTAGGGCTGGGTCCATGAGGTGCTAAGATGGCACGAGTTGCACAGTTGAATTAGGCATGGCCTCAGCACTCGCTGGTGAATCATGGGGGAGGAGAAGGAACTGCGGTGTCCAATTACCCGTTAATGTCTTATTAGATTAATACACCAGAGGAGCTTTGTTAGGATCATCCTGCAGGTTGCATAAACCTGGCGGAGAGCACATGGGTGGATGCATCTGGTCAAAAGAGGGAAGACAGGGTCCCTGGGTCCCAGGGTACAGGTGAAAGCTGAGGAGAGGAGCCTCCAGGCTCATTCTACTCTCTTCTTCTTAGTTTCAAGTAGACAGGATCCTCAGAGTTCACTCCACAGAGCTAACTAAAATCCCCAAGCCTTTGCATTAACCTCAACTCAGAAGCACACACTGTGTGCTTGAAGCCTTGTGCTGATCCTGCTTCCAGCATCACTGTATCCTGTGGGATCTGTGGTCTTCTGGCTCCAACCCAGTTCCTGGTCTCCACCTGCCTTTACTATCATCCCCAAACTTAGCCTTTAGGGGGTGGATCTTCAGCACAATGGAGGCTTTTCTTAGCCCTGCAGCTAGATGAGAATTGCAGAAAGCGCTCAGTGTATCCTTGCCCTGTTTGCTGCCTCATCAAGGATATGCAAGAAAAGGATGAAGAGAAGTGTCAGAGGAGGCTGCAGATATCCAGTGGAATATCCCGCTTCCCACCAGCCTGCGCTTTAAAGGGGCTGGGAGAATCCAGTGATTTTTTCTCTCCTAGAAACCTCAGTCTTTGCCCTGAGACATTCTGCCATTTTTGAGGGCAGGGTCAATCAGCTGAATTGTGTTGCAATTCAGGGGGTGGAGAGTCGAGGCTTCTTAGGGCTCTGGTTCAGCCTTGAGGAACAGGCCTCTCCTAGGCTTCACCCACATCCATCCTTGGTACATGGTCAGGAAACCTTGAATTTTCAGCAACTCCCACCTGGCCCCACTACTGGATGCCAGTACTCAAATGCCAAAAGTGGGTGAGTCAGCTGAAAGGCACCGGCCTTAGAGTGACTGCATTCTCCTCTCACCTCCTGGTGCCCTCTTCTTGAATGCTGCTTTTCTTTCTTTTTTTTTTCTTTTTTTTTTTTTTTGTAGAAACTCATGGCTGGTCTGGGACAATGGGACAGTATTGAGGGGCCTGAGCAGGAATTGAGAGGAATGGGATCAAGGGCCTGATCAGCTGATTTCTAGCAACAGCGGGCTAATCTTCCAGGTCACATGACTCTGAAGGTTACCCCATCTTAGAGTTGTACCTTTTGCGGGGGGTGGGAGCTAAGACCACTGAGCTACCTAAATCAGGAAGCCAAGTCTGAGAGACCTAGGGAAGAAGCTAGGCATAGGTATTTAGAAATCAAGTGATGGGCCCATTTGGATAGAACTCTCCCTCCCGACCAACCTAGTCAGTTTGAGAACTATGGGAGCCACTGAGAGTTGATTAAAAAAAACATCCCAGTCACCATGCTTCAGGGAAGATTAGGGAGAAACCAAGTGAATCAGTCAGAGGCTGGGAAACCAGAGACCAGATAGGAAACCACTACAGTGTCCCAGAGTCAGGGTAGCAGAGAGTATATGTATGGTCACAAGAAGATGCTTCGACGTCTGATAGAAGGCCACAGCCAGTGTTAGGAAGATGCTTTGTAGAGGTGGTAGGCCTCTAACACTGTGTGCAGACTCCTCACCCTGAGGTTAAAGCACAGCCATCTCTCCTCGGCCCAGAGAGAAAAGGTACACACACTACACACACACACACACACACACACACACAGTGTTAACAGCCACACTGGATGAAAGCCCAACTTTCCTGACTATCAGCCCAACATCTCTCTGTCCATTTCAAAGATGTGAAAATGGAGGCCTAGAGAGATTCTCCAGACCAGAGAATCCTTCTCAATCCCTGTTACCTATAATGTGAGGCTGTTGGCAGTTATTTTCATCCAGTCCCAATAGAGAATCTGTGTTCCCCACCCATGACCTGCTTAGGCCTGGCCCACAGCTTCTGGAAGATTTAAGAAAAACACTCCCATCTCCCCCGCCCTGGCCCTACCCCTACCAGTGAGCTGTGATGTGCACCCGACCTCCTATGCAACTGGAACAACACTGCAGAAGTAATGATCACTGCACAAGTCCAAGGCCACAGGATAATCTTAGGCGTATCTCTTTCACTCGGAATTTAGAGGCTCCTTTGCCTCCAGGGTTTACAGAAGCCTAAAACATCAGTGAGAGCCACCCACCCTCATCACAGAAAGGAAATAGCACTGTGGCCTTACTGAGGCCTCACCTACATCACAGGGAGGTTGAGTGGATTCCTCAGGGGTGGGGGCTGGACTGACCTGGGTGCTGTAACCCCCTCCCAGGCCTCACCTCAGTCTCACCTTCTGATAATCCTCAGAACCAACGCCCTGCTCAAGCCTAGATGGTCAGGACAGCCTGCTAGGGAGGAGGAAGTGAAAGAACTCCCCTCATCTCCAAGGAAACAGGCTTGAGGGAGGGATGAGGCCCTGCGGGCAACAGGCAGATAGCATCCAGGATGCAATCCTCCAGGGCAGAGCCAGAAGCAGTGCCATAGGTGGTGCCAGGGGGCTTGTGGAGTAGGGGGAAGCTCTGCAGCTGGCCAAGGCACCCCCACCAAACTGCGTTCAAGGCCTCGCTCATCCTTACCACTGTGTGACCTTGAACAAGTGACCTTGAACAAGTTTACTTGTTTTGTCTGTGCTTCAGTTTCATCATCCGTGAATGGGGATGATAATAGTATCCATCCCCTAGGAGGTTGTGATTTTTATGAGAACTGATATATATGAAGCCCATGGGCAGTGCATGGCATACCATCAGTGATCAATGACTCTTGTTCGGGGCAATGCCTAAAGTCAGAGCCAAGATTTGAACCCAGTTCTGCATCTCTCTCCAGCCTGTGTTCTTAACTATATCGTACCCATACCCCTTATGTGGCCACATAGACTCTTTCATACACATTTGTATACTATTCCATTTTCATCCTGGGCCAGGCTTTTGAGATCAAGTGCCTGCCAGACCTTGCCACTTCGGTGGTCTGCCTGAGGGTGCAAATGCTGTGTCAGGTCAACCAAGGAGAGAGAAGTACCTTCTATTGGCATCAAACAAAATATGGAACCCAGGGCCTGGGGTTGTGATTCAGTAGTAGAGAGTGGTTTGCTTAGCATGTGAGGCACTGGGTTTGATTCTCAGCACTACATAAAAATAAATAAACAAAAAGATTCATTGACAACTAAAAAAATATTTTTTTTAAAAAAATGGAACCCAAGTCTCCCACTCAGTAACCTCTCCTCACTCCCCTGCTTCCTCACACTGTCCTAAAACCCAGACTGGGGCACCAGGACTTAAGGATGGTAGTGTCTTCTCTTAAGATTACCCAGCTGGGCATTGTGGTGCATGTCTGTAATCCCAGTGACTTGGAAGGCTGATACAGAAGGACCATAAGTTCTAGGCCAGCCTGGGCAACTTAGAGGGACCCCATTTCAAAACACAAAGGGGAGGGGAGAGTGAGGCTCCATGGTACGGCCCTTGCCAAGTATGTTCAAAGTCATTGGTTCAATCCCCAGTACTGGAAACAGAAAACAATCCTCAAGACCCAAGCCAACCCTCTAGTTGAAAACATGGGGGCAGGGGGGCCCAGTATTCTGCATTGTCCATGAAGCCTGTGTTCTGGCCATGAACTCAGTTTGCTTCTCTTCCCAACTCTTCATTTTTTTCTACATGCACACACACACACACACACACACACACACACACACACACCATGCTTGCTTCTCTTGGGCTTCAGGGTCAGAAGACAGCTATTCTCTTGGCTGCGTGAAGTGAGCTAGTCACTTACACTCTGTGCTTGAGTCTCCTCAGCCAATGCCAAAAAATGTCATGAAACACCTGGCACAGAGGTTTGTGATGAGCATTGAACAATGGAGTTCATAAGCTCCTCCTTTTATTATTTTGTTGGGGGGGGGTGGTTACCAATGATTGAACTCAGGGGCACTCGACCACTGAGCCACATCCCCAGCTCTATTTTGTATTCTATTTAGAGACAGGGTCTCACTGAGTTGTTTAGTGCCTCACCATTGCCGAGGCTGGCTTTGAACTCGTGCTCCTCCCTCAGGCTCCCAAGCTGCTGGGATCATAGGCTTGTGCCCCTGTACCTGGCTCCTCCTTTTATTTTTAATTTCCAGTTTCATAATTATAAATACATCTTTTAAGATATTTTTTAATCTTAAATATGGATAAAAGAAATGTCATTTTGATAGCATCTATCATTCCTTTCCCCAGTGGTAACCACTGTGGGCAGTTGTCTCTCCTTCCAAACCTTTCTATGTAGATCATTTCTATATAGGTTCTTGTGATGCGCATAGTTTTGTGATATCATATAATATAGATTTTTAAAAATGGGAAAAAAAATCAACTTGCATTTTTCTCATAGTAGTATATATCAGAGTTGTTTCCACCTCAGTACTCATGCCAGTTTATTTAACTGTCCCCTGTTGATAGTTTGGGTTGTTGCCAGTGAATCACTGTTAGAACAAACACTGAGAATGTGGCCTGGGGTGCGCCGCTCTGTGCACCATGCTGGCATTTCCGTAGGACGGATGCGGTCCACATGTTCCCTTTTTTGCTGACTCAACACACTGCAACCCTAGATCTTTGTATTCAGTGCCTGTCTCTTGGTGGCTCTGAGCTGGCCTTTTTATAGAGTGGTGCTCCTGGAATACCTCAGCCTCACCTCTGAGGCTGTATTCCAGGTCAGGCCAGGTGTGTGACCAGGGGGCTCTGAGCAGGTGCAGCCCTGGACGGTGGGGGAACCAGGGAAGTCTACCTTGGCCCTTCTGCTCCCTGTGTGGTCCTCTCTGTGTCTCCCTGCAGGCTTGCTCTTCCCCCAGCCCCACCAGAATAGAAAGTGGGTGATGTGGTTCCAGTGCTAGATAAGTGACTTGCCAACAGCAAGTCACTTGTCTTTCTGAGACTCCTTGCCTTATATATAAGATAGTGTCAATGCCTACCTTCCAGGGAAAATTGACGGAGTAAGATATGATAGAGTATTAGCTCAGATGAGGACTATTCCTATTAATAGCATCCTAGCGCCACTTGCCCCCTATGCCTCTTGCCTCATATCATGTAGTCCTTCTAAAAGTCTCATGTACAGTAGGGTCCTAACTCAGGCACCTGCTCTCCTTCTAGGTGTTAGCAGTCAACTCAGTTATTAGTTCTCAACTAAAATTTTAGCTGCCAGCTAAGATGTTAACCAAAACCAAGATACCTGCTCTCAATTAAGACACTAGTTAACAGTGCTTCCCATCACCCAGGAAGATACCAGCGGACTACTTTTCCCTCTAATGAATGCATACTCATAACAAAATCTCTGATCATGTCTTTTCCCCCATTAAACTGTCAGTTCTATCAGGGCAACTTCACCAGAACAAAATAGGTGCTCAGTAAATATTGTTGAGGATAAATGGGTGACAAGCCTTCAGTTGACTCACACGGATGAGGTTGTGGTGATGGGTGGTACCAGCAGAGGGTTGAAATTTGGGGCAGGCCATAGCAGATAGCACCAAGTAGATAAGCATCCATGGCCTCTGGCCAATGGCAGGGGCAGAAATGCTTCCATTCTTCTCTCCAAGAGAAAAGCCAGTTGGCTGCCCAAGACCTCCTTGGGTGGGTGCTCCTCGGAGGAGCCAGCCCCAGGCCTGATCAGGTCCAAGCCTTCTAGGTTGAGAGATTCAATTTCATTAGCTCACCCAGGGGTGACCAGGCTCTGGGAAGTCAACCAAGCAATCTCCTGATTGATAAGGCAGATCAACAATTTATTAACTTATGCTGGCAACTGTGACTGCTAAACAGCCTGTAGCATTTGAGTTGGTCCCTCTGCTTGTTTGTTCTCTACAGAAGGAAAATTTACTTGGGAACTCAAATCAAATTCCACAGAGTGGAATAAGGTAAAATGAAGCTAAAGAGTAATCATAGTTGATAGCACTCTATACTGTAATATACAATGTCCCCTTGTCTCGTTACTGTCCCATTTTGTGGATGAGGATACTGAGGTCATATGAAGGCATTTCCACTGCAATTCCATAATTGTGGGTGCTCTTCCCTCAATGCTGTGGGGCTCAGGAACCTGATGTACCCATGCAGGCTCCCCTCCATCCTGGCTGTGGTTCCCCATTTTCCTTCTGTTAACGCCACACATCTTCCCCTAAGAACATTTCTGCCTCCCTGATGAGATGCAGGAGCCACCTGGGCTCATCAGTGGTGTCTACCTGTCCTCAAGAGGGCACCTCTCCTTATGCAGATAATAACAATAAAACCCAGGTCATAGCTATGATTCATTGAGTGCTGTGTGCAGGTGCCTTACATGCTCATCTTCCTCTCACAACAACCTCATGAGGCAAGTTACTCTCATCTCCCTTTCACAGCTGGGGAATCAAGCTCAGAGAGATTGGGTACATTGCCCGGGTCCCCCAGCTAATGAGTAGCAGGCTGACATTGGAGACTGAGCTCACAATTACCCTTACCACCTCACCTTCAAGTGTGTGACTCTGGTCTCACATGCTAGAGTGCTCCCTGGCACCTGTGCACTGGGGACATCAGCACAGCTTCTCCCAGGATTCCATAGGGCTGTATCTAAAGCAACTCCAAGAAATCAGTCCTGGGAAGTCAAGGAACCTGGCTAGGGTGAAGGAAAGTGCCTCCAGAGCAAAGTTCAAGCTTCAAGGGCAGGCTCCAGCCCCTTTGTCCTCTTTCCCTTCCCATATTGCTCCTGACACATGGAGTTCCTCACAGGGTGCCTCAGGTCCTCAAGGCTCCTCTGGGTCTTCTCAGTCTAGCAAACTTCTATTCATCCTTCAAACCCTAGGTAAAATGTCACCACATCTTCCTCCTCCCCAATCAGGAGCTCTGATTATAGCATATACCAGATTTTCTTGTAGTTATCTGTATCCCGCTCTAACCTGTGAGCTTCTCAAAGGCAGGCATAGCTTTGTGTCCCTTATTGTCTCTTCAGCTCTCCACAAGTCTCTGGCATGCAACTGTTGCTCCGTGAATAGTTTTTGTATAATGAATGACTTTCAGAGGGCTGTAGGAACACCAGTCTTCCATACACAAGTGATGGAAGAGCTGGGCACAGCCCAGTTAACAAGAATGTGAATGGATTTAAAGAATTCCAATCCCACGTGGACCAGTGCTTCTTATGCTTGGGACAATGCTGGAATTTTTTGGCCTTTCTTCCCAGAAAGATGCACTGTGCTTACCAAATTCCATATCCTGTTACTGGGGAGTCCTACTGTGTAGGCTTGGACCCCAAGGATAGGTATGGAGAAGGAGAGGGAGTTGCTGGGACCAGTGGCAAGGCCTGATAGGGGCAGCAGTGATAGAGAGGCACTGTCCCTTAGGAATCTCTTCAGTGTCCATTAGGCCACAAAGGTGCTCCATGGGAGAGCATGTTTCCTGGGAGGAAATGCATTAACCCTGGGTGCTACCAGTGCGCAGCAGAGAAGAATGGTCAAGCCTAGGGGCTCTGGAGCCTGCCTGTCTGGGTTCAAATCCTGGGCTTGCCACTTCCCAGATGGGTAAACTTGGACAAATTAACATCTCTGGCCTCAGTTTCCTCTAGGATGCTAAGTCCTACTGGAAGGGGATGTTAGTAGAAATAAATGGGCTATTGTGTGTAAATAACTTAAGAATGCTCAGTCTCTGCTTTTATTGCCAGAAGCATGAAGATCGGGCTCAGCTGGAAGGACCCCTCCTTCCCTAACTCCCTGCCACACCTACATAGGTCTTGTAACCCTTTTTAGTTACACTCATGGCACAGGCCCTTACTTCCTACTGGACACAGAGCTCTTCAAGCTCAGGGATACTGTCTGTCTTGCTCTCTGCTGTACTCCTGTGTCTGGAACATAGTTGTTGCTTGGTAAATAGGTATTGAATAGAATTAGGGGTGGAAGGTGTTGGAAAAGCGAGAGATTCTGTTCTGTCACAGGAGAGTCACTGCACATCCAAACAGCAGTTGAGGGTGAAAAAAAATCAGGGTGGCCTGAGTGTGGTAGCTGGGATGTCTTAGTGTCACATTGACTGGACCTCTGACCTCTCTCTCTCTCTCTCCTCCCTTCCCCAGTTCCTGGCATTTGACACCCAGTTGCTGATGGGTAACCGACGCCACTCGCTGAGCCCAGAAGAGTATATTTTTGGAGCCCTCAACATTTACCTAGATATTATCTATATCTTCACCTTCTTCCTGCAGCTTTTTGGCACCAACCGGGAATGAAAAGCTCTCTCCACTCCCACCTTCCTCCAGATAATGCCCCTTCCCTGTCCTTTGACCCTCTCTGTGCTCCTGCAAAACCAGACATAAAACCTTGCTGCAGCCAGCCTGTGGCCAGCTGCTCTCTCCCTCAGCCAGCCCTCACCTGACCCTCTGCAGCTTGTACATATGCCATCCTTTGGGGCCTGAGGAACTAAGACCACATCATCCCCCGTGCTACCCTCCCCACTCCCCCGTTACATCTTCCAAACTGGAACAGTCAAGGATGAAGGCCTCTTTGGGTTTGAGAACCCAAGGGACAAGTCGGAGGAGCCCAGCAAAATCTCAGAGGCAGGAAGGAGACCCTAAGAAGCCTGACTGAGACTTGTATCCCTACCAGGATTCCTCCTAGGGCTGTCACAACCAGGTGACTCTGAGGGATACTGTTCTGTGTCCAGTCAACCTGCTGTTCTCTCTCTTACAGGTCAAACATTGACACCTTATAAGCAAATGGGTGGGGAGCACCAAGGGAGATGAAAGGAAGGTGTCTCAGGCTGCCCATCTCTCAACTCCAGGACCAGTGGCTTGTTCTGAGAATGGGCCCCAGGGCTGAGGGCAATGGAAAAGGGTTAGGAAGCCCAAGGCCTCTGATATTTGCCTTGGTTTGTCCTCTTGGGAGTCCTGTGGAGCAAGAGATAGGGGTAGGAGGACCTACTCCTGAGGGCCTGTCCTGGATTCCCAGGGAGGTAGGGGTAGAAAAGCCAACTGGGGAGACCGAACTGTGCAGCATGGGCAATCTATCTAGACCTGGGTCCACTTGGGAGGTGTTAGGGTTATAATTCTAAGACCCACATCTTCTCACTGTCTTCTCTCCCTGTTTGCCCGGGACTGCTCCCACAGGCCTGAGAAGAGTGAGGTATGCTGGGGCCTTTCTGACTGGAGGTTCTGGAGAGCAGGCAGTTCTAGTTAATGGGTCAGCTCCATGTGGAGGGATCCTGCTTTGCCCCCAGCCCTAACCTGAGGCGATGCCCAAGTCCCTTCTGCACCTCTTATTTCCTACCCTATCTGCTGCCACATTCTGGCTTATCCCCAGCCAGGCCACCTGAGGCCTTAGAAGTTGGCAGGTCCATATCCCTTCCCCCAGCTTCTCTGGCCACTCACTCAGCCCAGAGTCCCTGAACTCCTACCCCTCCCTATCTCCACATCTCTCCAATTTGGAAGCTGTCCAGCTGATGCTAACAGCCAGGACCAATAGCTCGAGCTGGTCCATGTGATGAGGCCAAAGTTCCTTATCAGCCTCCAGGTGGCTGGGATCTCAGGCAGGGTGTGCGTCAGCCACCCGGCCACTGGCTGGGTGCCTGCTAGGGAGAGCAACAAGGGGCCACACCTGGGGCAGTGTGCAGCCGACATGTGCCCAGGGCCAACTCAGAGCTAGTGGAAAGTTACTGGGTGGAGGTAAAGAGACTCTGAGTAGATATCAGGACCCTCCCTTGGCCTCTCTGTCTCCTGGGCTCTCTCCTCTTCTTCCTATTCTGGAGACCCCGCTAGCACCTGGAAGAGGTGACTAGGTGTGTTGTCTCTCCAGTCCCAACCCCACCCCTCTCTGCCCTTCCTACTTCTAGCTTTCAAGAAATATAATAGAAGCATTTGAAGTTTTATTCCATCTTGGGTATTTGAGGAAAGAATGAACCAAGAACCAGCAGGTAGTGTGTGTGTGAGGTAAAGGCAATCAGGGCAGGGGAAGGGGGTGCCCACTGTGTGCTGGTCTAAATTAAACCGTTGCAGCAGTCCTACGAAGGCAGTCCTCTGCATGTCCCTACTGCAGAGGGAGGGCAAAGCCAAGATGATCAGAAAGGCTTGATAATGAGTCTAAGGTCACACAGCTAGCAGTGGTGAATCTGAGATTCAAATCCATGGCTGCCTCGCTCAAAAGGCATCAGTCTTTCCTTCCAGCTTGAGTGGGGAGGGGCTGGAATGAGACTGCATGAGAGCCCAGAAAGGTGGATGATCAAGCCCCAAGATCTCTGGGGATAGTGCCACCCATTTCAATTCCCACTCCCCCCACCAGATAGGAAAATTCAGTTTTCGTATTTGCAAGATGGAAGTCCACGGCCAGTGTGGAGCAGGGAGAAGCACCAGAACACTGATTTCCCTGATCTCCACACCCGGTTGACACCCCTCTTCCAAGGCCTCTTGGGTTCCTCTCCTAATCTCTGGCCTTGGTACTAGAAGGGTTTAACCCCCTCTTCCCAGTCATTAACCTGCCACTCCCACACTGGCCAGCTTCCCAGAATTCACTTGTCCATGTCCTTCTCTTCCTGGGATAATTTATGCAGAAACTGGGGATTAAGAAGTTTTTCCAAGGTTGAGCTCCAAAAGATTGGGGGAAGGGTAAGCCCTCAGTCATTAATAATGTGTGTGACTCAAGCACAAATCAATGATGGCTCCTCTGAGGAGGTGGGGAGGCCCAGCAGAAGATGCTGCAGTCTTCTACCCTGGGTCCTAAGGAGAGTCCAGGGCATTGCAGAGCTGACAGCAAGGCCAGAACTGAAGCCTGTGTGTGCCACTCCCATCTGGGCAGTGAGGAGTCCCAGGAACACCTGGATGGGTCCTGAAAGGAGGACAGGCGGGGAACAGGAATGCCAGATTATGAGAAATTGAAGCTGGGCAGTTGCCATAAGCTATAGAGGAGGAGGGACCCTGATGCTCTTCATATTTTTGGCCTGGGTGAGGCTGGACCTGGGAAAGGGTAGGTTTCATTTTATAAAGCTAGAGGAAGCCAGGAATCTAACCATCTGTGATGTGAAGTCAGAAGTATCCTGATGAGGGGTGACAGACAAAGAGATCCTTTCCTGGAGGCTGCAGATCCAGAGCCAGGGAGGCACAGGGAAGTCCCTAAACCAATTGCTGGGTACATGCTTGGCTCCTTCTGTATAATTTCGGGAGGCCCAAGAGTCTTGATTTTTCAATTTCCTACACTTCATCCTGGGGGATTCAGGATCAGACAGACCCCTCATTCAGAAGGTTGTGCATCTCCTTCCCCAGCTTACCTGGGGACAAAGTGGCCTGTCTGCCAGGGATAGGATGAGATTTTACACAAGCACTTTGCTGCCCCCCAGTGGCTTCGAGAGGAGAAGTGGGAAAGAATTAGGGCGGCTATGGCTAGTGGTGAGGCACAGGACCTGCCTGCTGGCCTTCCCAGTTCTCAGTCCTCCCAGACCCCTCTCTTCTCAGCAACCACCAGCTGTTCCCTTTTGACCAATGACTGTCACATCTCTCAGTCACTGTTTACCTGTCTACTGAAAACCACCCCTATGCTGCTCCCAAGGCTCAGCACCAGGGATACCGGCTTGTCTGCCACAGCCCCAGACACAATTGCTGCCCTTCCAGCCTCAGTTCCTCCAAGGTCCCTGGCCTGTGCCCGCCCCCTTCCCTGGCCTCACTTTTCCGGGGTCTGTGATTGACTGGAGATAAGAATAAAAGCAGTTATGACATTTGAACTGTTTCCTTTGATTATCTTTTGCTTGCGTCCTCAGATGGCTCCTGGAGCATGTGTAAGGCTTAACTCAGAGCAATGGGAAAGCTCTCACACAGTGTGTTTCTCCATGCAGCTACATTTGAATTAAGCCCCCACCTTTATTTACCTGTATAAAAAGGTGACCGGTCTTCTTCTCAATAAACCCTTTCTGGAGAACTTAGGTTCCCAGAGCTGGAAGGACTTCCTGAGAGGCTTCTCTGCACCAAGGCTCACCCCAAGTATGGAAACCTAATGTTTCGTGGGCAGTTCTGTTAGATTCTTATTTTCAGTGAAAATCTGTTTCCCTAAAAGGAAAGTCTGTGGTGCTCTTGGATAGATCCCCCATAGCAGCAGCTTTAAAACTATAAAACCTGAGCTCTTTGGAGCTCTCTTGGTCACCTAGAATCTGTAGTGTTTTAAAACACAGTCTCAGCAAGTAACTCCACCCCCACGCCCCCCACCCCCCCAGCAAACCGGGGATTGAACCCAGGGCATTTTACTACTGAGCTACACCACCAGACCTTTTGTTTTGTTTTGTTTTCAAGATGGAATCTCATTAAGTTGCTAAGGGTGTCTTCGAACTTGTGATAATTCTGCCTCAGCCTCCTGAGAAGCTCAAAGCAATTTTGAGTTCAGGAAGGAAGGAATCTACTCCAACCCTTTTCTTTCTGTAGGAGGAAACTACAGAGCAGAAGCTGCAGTGACTTGTTCAAGGTTATGCACAAATTACTGACTGGGAGTAGGATTAGAAGACATATGAGTTAATGATTTCATCACCAGATTCCCATGGGGAACTTGGGGCTGGGGGCAGTATGTGGGAGGAGACACCATTATACTGGAACAGCAAGGGATATTATCCTTTGTCTCTGACAAGATTTTGGTATAAATTCAGCTACAACAAGGAAAGAAGCAGGAATAAGAGTGAAGGGACTGAAGAGAGAATACATGTTTTTCTTTTTTCTTTTCTTTCTTTCTTTCAGGGATTGAACCCAGAGGTACTTAACCACTAAGCCACATCCCCAGCCCTTTTTAATACTTTATATAGAGATAGGGTCTCACTGAGTTGCTAAGTGCCTTGCAAATCTGCTGAGGCTGGCTTTGAACTCGAGATCCTCCTGACTCAGCCTAATCTCAAATTGCTGGGATTACAGGTATGCGCCACCACCCAGCAGAGAGTAAATAACTTTTATTTAGCACCCAGTGTATACAAAGGACTTCCATAGATAGCAAGAGATAGGAGAGGATGCCAACCACATCACAGGACAGAAAACACAAGAACTTGAAACCACATAGCCTAGTATTCCAAGTGAACACTCTTCACTGTAGCCCCAGAGGGCAGTCAGTGCAGAAATGTTGAGATGGGGGAGAGGGAGGCCTCTGAATCAGGGCCCACTCTGAAAGGTGGAAATTGGGAGAGGGTGGAAGGGAAAGGAAGTTGCAGTGTAAACTGTGTGAAGGTGACACTGGGCTCCAAAGCCTTCTCCAACTTCTTGAGTCCCTTGGCCTCCCCTATCTCCTACCCAGTCTATTAGTTTCTGGGGTCTGCCATAACAAATCACAGACTTGGTGGATTAAAACAACATAAATAGTTTATTCTACCACAGTTATGGAGGCTAAATGCCTGAATCAAATTTTCAACAGAACTGGTTCCTTCTGAAGGCTCTGATGGAGAGTCTATGTGGTCTCCTAATCTCAGGCAGCTCTTGGCAATTCTTGGTATTCCTTGGCTGTGGCACTCTTTGGGCTTGGCTTCCACATACATGAGGCCTTTCTCCCTGGGTCTCTGTCTCAAATCTCTTCTTTTTCTTAAAAGGAAAACTGGCTATGGATTTAAGCCCTGTGATAAATCCAGGCTGATGATTTATCTCAAGATCCTTATTTTATCTATTTTCCCAGTACTGGGTATTGAACCTGGGACCTCATGCACACTAGGCAAACACTCTACCACTAGGATATATCCCCAGCCCTTTTAATAAATTTTATTTTGAGCCAGGTATGGTGGCATAATCCTGTAATTCCCCGCTACTGGTGAGGCTGAGGGAGGCGCATCACGCCCCTGGGTTCAATCCCCAGTACCACGAAATAAATAAATTTTATTTTGAGGCACCATCTCATCAAGTTACTCAGACTGGCCCAAACTTGTGATCCTCCTAAGTGACTGAAATCACAGGTATGCACTGTGGTGACAAACTCCAAGATTCTTATTTCCAAAAAGGTTATATTCATAGGTAGAGGGGCTTAGAACTTTGGCATATCTCTTTGTGGAGCTACTATACAGCCCACTTCTCCATTCATTCCATTTAAGCAGCTACTACCCAAGAGTGGCCTCCATGCACCCTTCTCCCTACCATTGGGATTGTGTTCACTCTTCATTCCCATTTCCTGACCCTCACTGAAGCTGGAGAAATTCCAGAGCTGAGCAACTCAATCCAGCTCACATATACCATCTGTCTTTACTCAAGTCTGGTTACTCCCAGCAAACCTGCTTTCTCTCTCATGGATAGTGCCCCCTCTCCCCGCCATACACTCACCACAGATGGCTAAAATACTTTCTTCTCAGCCTACAACCCCAACTCCTCTCCAGGGTCTCTCTTTTTTTGGGGAAAATCCTGTCAAAAACAATGAGACTGGGGCTGGGGTTGCGGCAGAGGTAGAGCGCTTGCTTAGCACGTGCAAGGCGCTGAGTTTGATCCTCAGCACCACATAAAAATTAATAAAATAAAAGTATTGTGTCCAAGTACAACTAAAAAAATATTTTTAAAATGAGCCTCTCACTGTCCTTCATTACCTTAAATCCTCTTTGTTAGCTTATTTTTTCTTTTTTTTACACTATCATAAGATACAGACATTGTAAAAAACAACAAAACAAAAACTCAAGAAGGAATGATTCTCTCCTTAATTTTTCTTTTCTCTCCAGCCCAAGTGCTCTGAGGCTGTCATGCTGGAGAAGCCACATGTAGGTGGCTGCCAAGAAACCCAGCTGAGCCTAGACTTCCAGCAATGCTCACCAATGTGGCCACCATATGAAGGAAAAGTCACCTTGGAAGTAGATTCTCTAGCTGTTCCTGTTAGGTTTGGATCTAGAATGTCCCCCAAAGGCTCATGTGTTGAAAGCACGGTTCCCAACGCAGCAAGGTTCATAGGAGGGAATTTAGGCAATTGGGTCATGAAGGCTCTAACCTCATCAGTGAATTAATCCATTTGGTGGATTCATACATTAACATCTGAATGAACTACTGCAGAGGTGGGACCCAGTTGGAGGAAACAGGTCACTATGGTCATGTCCTGGAAGGGTTTATCTTCTCCCAGCTCCTTTATTTTTGCTTCCCAGTTGCCATGAACTGAGCAGCTTTCCTCTGCCGTATCCTTTCCCTATTAATGTTCTGCCTCACCTCAGGCCCAAAGAAATGGAGCTTACTGACCTTGGACTCAAAACTCTGAAATCATGAACCAAAATAAATATTTCCTCTAGGTTTTTCTTGTAAGGTATTTTGGTCACAACAACGAAGAATTGACTATCACAAACCCTCAACCATTTGAGAATAACCAGTTTTCCCATGGAGCATGGAAAAATCTCCCTTCAGTGCCCTGTCCAAATTCCTAGTCTATAGATATATGAACATAATAAAATGGTGTGGTTTTATGCCACTAAACAGAAAGCTGGAACAGAATTTGGTCTATGGAATTTAGGTACTTCCATAATTATCTTAAAACCTACTCCACTGATTTTTGGGATCACGAGGTAGGAAATGCCCGAGAGGCTTCAAAGAGACCGGAAAAGCTGACAGCACCTTGAGGAGGCTGCAAGCGAAGGTTTGGGGAAAATCAAGGATAATGTTATTGGAACTTGAAGGAACAAAGTCTTGTAATACATTGCTGGAATGTTTAGCAAACTTTTTATCTGCACTACTGTGAAAAACAAAAAAATATCTGATTAACTGAAGACTTGCTAGGATTTCCATGCAAAATGCTGAAAGTATCAGTTGGCTTATTTTGGCTTTGTGTCATAAGATACAGATAGTGTAAAAAAACGAAACAAGGGCTGGGGATGTGGCTCAAGTGGTAGCACGCTCGCCTGGCATGCGTGTGGCCCGGGTTCGATCCTCAGCACCACATACAAACAAAGATGTTGTGTCTGCCGAAAACTAAAAAAATAAATATAAAAACAAAACAAAACAAAACAAAAAACTCAAGAAGGAATGATTCTGTTCTTAAGTAGCATTTGGAGGAAATATAAAAAGCTCAGAACAGTCTTTCTAGATGTTTGTCCTAATTAAATAAATGAACAAATGCCAAAAGAAAAAAAAGAATGTCCATTGAAGTTATATTCATAAGAGTGAAAGTTGGGAAAAATATTAAACAATAAGGGATTGTTTATCCAATTGTAATGCACTTATTCCATTAAATATTTAGCATCCACTAAAAATGATAATGTGGGTAAATATTGAATAATATTAAACTAAAAAGCAAATTACAAAGTACTTATTATAAAGAGTATAATTCCATTTTGTTGTCTTTGAAAGTAGACTTTATGGCTCTTCTTTATAATAAAATGCCAACTAATGTAGAAGGAATGATAGAATTAGAAAATTAGCATTTTATAATAATCAAAGTAATAACGGATTCAGGCAAGAATCATCAATGAATGCTAAAATTTTGAGATGAAAGTTTGATAGGAAATATATACTTTCATATATACTTTCAATATATACTTCAAATATATACTTTCAACTTATCTCCACACGAATTTTCTTTTTGTATAAACAGCTTTATTGAGATGTAATTCACATAACATGTAATTTACTCATTCAAAATGCACACTCTTAAGAAAAACAAACAAACAAAAAAATGTTCTCTTCAACATTTTTTAATATATTCAAAGGGTTGTACAACCATCATCACATTCTATTTTTGAAAAGTTTTTTTCCCTCCCTCTCCTTAGCTTTTAGTCCCCATTCCCTCCCTCATACCCCCATCCCCTAGCAACTACTAATTTATTCTCTTCCGTTATAAATTTACTTATCTAGAAATGGAATCCTGCAACATGTAGACTTTCATAACAGGTTTCTTTCTGTTAGCATGTTTTCTAGAGTCATGCATGTTGTAGTATGCATTGATACTTTCTTCCTTTTTATTGCCAAATAATATTCTACTATATGGATCTTTCACATTTTACATAGACATTTGAGTTGTTTTCACTTTTTTCTATATGAATAGTATTACTATTTTTTTTTGTATAGACATATTTTCATTTCTTTTGGGTATATACCTAGGAGTAGAATTGACAGAAGGCCTTTATCAGAGCCAAACAGATGCTGGCACCATGATCTTAGATCTCCACAACTATGAGCTAAGTAAGCCCCTTACAGTAGTAAATCTGGGAAGGCAGAAGAGAACAGTGGGAGGGAAAGAGCTGAAAGCTAGGTGAGTTTGGCATCGAGATGAGGGACAGGAGCCTGAGACACTGCTGCAGCCCCACCTGAGTATCTGGCCTACGTCCCTGGTGGGATTCCCATCCGAGTGTCTCAAGCCTGCAGCGCCCCAGTCCCCGGCCTTTTCCCATAGGTCAACCCTTCAGAGGATGACCTATGGAGCCGTTCCGAAAAACCCACTGCCAAAGCTATTGAGTCTTTCCAGCAAGTGTGTTCAAGATGTGTTGTCAAGAAACACGGACTGTTGTTGTATGCCTTCTTTTCTGTCAAGACACCATGATTCCTGGCAACCAAATTCTGATTGTCATTTCCTTATGCCAAGTCCTGCTAGAAGGCATGAGCCATGCTAGTTTGATGATACCTGAGATTGGGGGAAAAAAAATGTTGCTGAGATCCAGGACCCCACGGGGGATGTCGCTCAAACTGAGTCATGTGCCATGACTTCGAGATGTCATTTCTGCAGATGTTCAGGCTGCACCGCAGCTGAGCAAGAGCAAAATCATTCTGGATTACATGCATGATTGCTTCCAGCTCACATCTAGGGAGGAGGAGGGAGAGCCCACCACACAGGTCTGGAGTACTCAGAGTGACTCTCCAGTCACACCAACACCGTGTGAAGATTCCACCATGAAGAACATCCCAGGGACAAGAGAAAACTGCTTTTCGAGTCCTTTTTAACTTCAGCAGCATCCCAGAGAAAGAGGTGTTCTCTGCAGAACTTCAGCTCATTCAGGAACAGGTAAACCAGGAGACTGGGAGCCAGGTTTCCACTGTCTAAACATTTTTGAGGTTTTTGAAGTCCCAGGGAAGTGGTGCCTGAACACCTCATCACACGACTACTGTACACCAGTTAGTCTACCACGACTACTGTACACCAGTTAGTCCACCACAAGGTGGGAAACTTTTGAAGTGAGCCCTGAAGGGTTCTTCCTAGACCCAGGGGAAGCGCCCAACTATGGGCAGGACACAGGGGTGACTCACCATCATCATATGCTGACCCACTGGGCCAGCATGTCAGGATTAGCTCATGGTTACCTCAACAGAGTGGGAATTAGGCCCAGCTCCAGCCCTTCCTGGTCACTTTTGACCCTGATGGCCTGGGCCATGCCTTGACCAGTTGCTGGAGGACCAAGCTAACCCTTAACACCATCCACAGCAGTCCAGGAAAAGCAATAACTGCTGGCACCACTCATTCTGTGTGTACTTCAGCAACATGGGTTGGAATGGCTGGATTGCGACCCCACCAGGCTACCAGACCTTCTACTGCCATGGGGACTGCCCCTTTGTACTGGTGGATCACCTCAATTCAACCAACCTTGCCACTGTGCAGACCTGGGTCAACTCTGTCAACTCAAGTATCCCTAAGGCCTGTTGTATATCCACTGAATGAGTGTCATCTCTAAGTTGTACCTGGATGAGCATGATAAGGTAGTACTGAAAAATTATCAGCAAGGGTGGTAAAGGGATATGGGTATTGCTGAGATAAGGTAGTCCTTGAATATGGACATACATTCACACAAGCACGTGTTCCTATAATTGCAGACCTTGCTGGAGCCATGTTGTCCTAAAACACACCTTATAGAATTCTTGAATGGAATTCAATGGGTTTCAACAATGATAAATTAAAATGTAAGGCTCTATAATACTATGAAATAATTTGCACAGCAGGGTGACCTTGTGAATTCATTATGCCCAAGCAGTGGTACTTGCTGAAAAAATAAGTAGGTTCAAATAATATTCAGAAAAATTTACAGATGGTAGTCTGTGATAAATTAAGAAGAAAAACTGAGGATGCTTGGAGACATGGTTTCTAACCTTTTCTTTGTAATGACCTGTACTATTTTTATTTTTCTGACTACAAAGTTACTATACATGCATTATAGAAAGCTTGGAAAATATGTTTGAAGAGGAAAAAAAGGGCAGTCAGAGAAAAAAATCAGGAGGTATTAAAAACAAAGTGGGAAAGAGATACAGAAATCAACGTATGAACCTACACAAACATAAACATGCATATTTTTCTTACTACCTTCCACCACCCTACCTCATTCTAATTTGGCTATAAGTGTATGTTAATCAAAATTCAATTCTCACATTATCAAGACTGTAAACTATGTTGGCCATTGAACTATGTAATGTATGATAATTACTTTTCCTTTCTTATACAATGTTTTGCTTTTCTGGAACTTGATTGTTATTGCTGGGTGCAATAGTGGACACCTATAATTCCAGCAATTTGAGAGACTGAGGCAGGAGGATCACAAGTTCAAAGATAGTCTGGGCAAATCAGAAAAACCCTTTATCAAAATAAAAATGTTAAAAAGGGCTGGACATGTAGCTCAGTTGTAGAGTCCCCTGGGTTCAATCCCCAAATCCCCAGTACCACATATTCACACACATACACACACACACAAAAAAAAAAATGTTAGTTTTTTTGTTCATTTGCTTAATTTTTTATGTCCTTATTAATAACTTAGCACTTAACTCTCCCCTAAATGGGTGCATATCCTCTCAATATATCCAAATTCATTGGATGTTCTATCAATTTCATCAAATTGACCTTCTTCCCAGGATCTCTTGCCTAATCTAAACTGCTTGTTTGAGCTGAAGTCCTGCTGCTCATTTGTTGTCCTGGACTCTTCCTTCATCTCCATCCCAGGGATATCTGCTATTAGAAACCGCTTTCTAGAGTCCACGAACTTTTTTTCTTGGTTTTTTAACTCATTCTAATGGATCATGTTCTCCAGGAGCTCCAGAAAGAGCTTATGGAAGATATTCATTTCTGAACATGTCTTCAAACTGTCATTTTATAACAGTGGTTCACTTTATGCTTTGATTATATCCCTGTTGCTCTAAAACTGACATGTTTTTTTTTCTTTTCCCCAACCTTCTCTTCTGTGACGTTCTTCTCCCTAACTTTCTCCTAATAGGGAGAACCACAAACTCTGGGACAGGAGTCTCCTGTGTTTCTCCTTTGCTGGCAAATCAATAAATCTTCTTTTCAAAAACCATTTTTTTTTTTTCAAAACCTTGTCTTCATTATTGGATTGGCATCAGAGATGAGGACTGAGCCTTTGGTAACAATTTGGCTATGTGTAAAATGAAAGTTCTCTTCAGAATTTCAAAGCATTGTCACATTACCTTCTAGATTCCAGTGTGGCTGCCAAGAAATCCACAGCTATTATGATGCTTGATGCTTGGTATGAAATCTTTTGTTGTTGTTTGTGTTCTTTCTGAAATATATGTAAGATTTCCTCTTTGTCATCAATGTTCTGAAAATTTGCCATGTAATGTCTTTCATGGACTATTTTCATTCATTTCATTGACACCCGAAGAGCCTTCAATTCTGGATATTTTCTTGAATTGTCTTTAATTTCTTTGACTGTTATTTGAGAGATGATTTTTGATAGTTCCCTCTACTTTCTGCTCTGGAACTCTCATTATTGAATATCAGATCAGATCTCTGAGGCTAGATTCCATCTTTTGTATACTATTTTCCATCTTTTGCCTATCTTGTTCTACTTTGTTTTTGTTTTTGTTTGGAGTACTGGGAATCGAACCTAGGAATGCTTTACCACTGAGCTACATTCCCTGTTCTTTTTATTTTGAGAAAAGTTCTTGCTAAGTTGCTTAGGGTTTCCCTAAATTGCTAAGGCTAGCTTGGAACTTGCAGTCCTCCTGCCTCAGCCTCCCAAGTCACTGGGATTACCAGGCTTTGTGCCACTGCGCCTGGCTGAAGACTGAATTCTTTCTAGTCTCCTTCTAAAATGGTGTAATTAAGCAAAGTAATAAAATAGTATGTAGCCAAGGGACAGGGTTGTGGCTCAGTGGTAGAGTGTTTGCCTAGCATGTGTGAAGCACTGGGTTTGATTCCCTGCACCACATAAAAATAAACAAATAAAATAAAGGTATTGTGTCCATCTACATCTAAAAAATATTTTAAAAAATAGTATGCAGCCAAAAAATTTGTAAGAAGAAAAGCTAATATTTGAGTATGACTAATATCTAATTAATCAAACTACTATGGGAATTTTTATGATGTTGGAATACATGTCAGCTTTTAATATTTTATAAGTTGTTATTAGTTGTTATAAATATTATCCTTTTTTTTTTTTTGCAGTATTGGGGATTGAATTCAGGGATGCTCTACCACTGAGCTATATTCCTTTTTTAATTCTCAGAAAGAGTCTTGCTAAAATTGCCGAGACTGGCCTTGAACTTGTAATCTTCCTGCCTTAGTCGCTTGAGTCATTGAGATTACAGGTGTGTGCCACTGTGCCTGTACTAAATATTCTCTTTCATACCTATTTTTATATTTGTAATTTGGTGAGGTTTTTCTTTTACAGAGGATACTCCACCTCTGTCATCATACATAACTGGGAAATGTCTTAAGTATCAAACTCTACAAAACCTGACTGAACAAAGTACAAAACAAGCTCTTAAGGTCTGTTACAGCTGTCTGAGGTGTTGAGACTGGTTACTTAGACCCTGGGTCTAGAAGCTGCATACTGTCAGGTCACTTGGGTAGATCAGTCTCTACAAAATGTGCACAGGTTACAAAGATCACAGAGTGGGTCAAATTAAAACATCTCTTTATAGGGTTACCTGTGAGGCATTTTAGGTTTGATACTTAAGACATAAATGTTTAGAAAAGCAAGGTGATGAGGCTAGGGAGGGGTATACCACTCATCAGTAAAGCATTTGCCCTAACATATTCAAGGCCTTGGGATAAATCCCCAACACACACACACACACACACACACACACACACATACACATACACACAGTAAGGTGATTCCAGCTCCTTGAAAATAAAAGGTCATCAAGTATTTGTGCTAGCATCATCTAGTGACAAAAATAGGCTAGCTCAGCTCAACAAAATCTGTCAAAAACAGAGAAATGCTATTGCTTTTCTCCCCACTGTTCCCTACCCTTTTGTGCAGAGTGCTGAGGTTTACTCAATTCCACTATAATTTTTGGTCATTATAAAATAGTGAAATAGCAGAAGAGGTAAAGATGAAACAAAAAAGTACAAACACTGGGAGGAAAAGATACAGGGCCTATTTAAGCCACTACACCATCTATATATATATATATAGGAATCATGCTTCAGTCCCTTATAGAGAGTTTAGCAAATCACTGATCTCATATAATAGGAGGTCTCTTTCAGATGGGTGACCTAATGGGGAAAGGTGAGCACAACTCTGCTGACCCCTGGCTGACCTTGTTGGATATGCCGGGCCATTTTAGCTTCTAATCTGAACACGTTGCCTAGGCCGGACTCCTTGGTTTCTCGTTACCAGTTTTTCTTTTTGTCTAATCTGGCTCAGTTCACAACCTAGCTCCAGTCCACCATATGTTTCAATTCAGTTTTTTTCTCCCTTCCATTTTAGTTTTCCCCAAAGAAACCTGGCTTTAGTCATTTACATGCATCTTCCACTGAATTTTTTTCAATTTATCTTTTTTATTTATCGTATTTTCATTATAATTAAAAATGACAAACTGACTAAAGTTTAAAAGATTTTGTCGATTTTTTTGAAAACAGAATCTACTGTCATTATATTCAATAAAAATATTATATTAAGAGGAATAAAGAACTCACAGGCTCTTGTGCATTGCTGAAGAAAAACTCCCCAAATTGTACTCCAATGCTAGGCTGCAAGGAAGCTGCCTGCTGTGCTGAGCACTGCCTGTGTTATGACCTGAACCAGCAAGAACCACACTCATGTCCCCACTCTCTCCTCATATGTTATGATTTGGGTATGTGGTGTCCCCACAAAGCTCAATATCTTCCACTGAATTTTCACTCAAATATTTGTTGAGTATCTGTGTCAGGCATTGTGTTAAGCATAGGGGAATAACATAATATTGCAAGCATATCCTTTGGAACTAAACTGCCTGGGTTCAAATCTTGGTACTATCATTTCTAACCATGACCTTGGGCAAGCTGCTGTTAAGATTTAAGTTTTCTTTTCTATCAAACTTAAAACTGTAATGCAACACAGGCATGTTTACTGTAACTTAGATTTTCACAAAGTATAATAAAGCCATGTTAAGTTAGGAAATCACATGGTAGAATGGAGCTTTTTGTTTGTTTGTTTGTTTTTGGTTTTGGTACTGAACATTGAACTTAGGGGCACTCAACCACTGAGCCATATCTCCAGCCCTAGTTTGTATTTTACTTAGAGCAGGGTTTCACTGAGTTGCTTAGCACCTTGCTGTTGCTGAGGCTGGCTTTGGACTCTCGATCCTCCTGCTTCAGCCTCCTGAGCCGCTGGGATTACAGGAGTGTGCCACCACAATGGCTAGAATGCAGCCATTTTAAATTTCCCTAACAGGTAACCAATTACAACTGTGCCCGCCCCAATTTTAAATTAGCTAATCCCTTAGACTGTACCTCCGAACTCTTCCCATCAGAGGAAGGGGCAGTTCTTCGTTAGGATTACTGGCAGACTGCTCGCTGAGGTGTGCTTGTTCCCTGGATTCCCTTTGGGGGCACACCCTTCTACAGAAGTACAATTTGCCTTACCGACCTGTAACAGTGGTCCACTTTATGTGTTGAATTTAGCCTTTGCTGCTCTACCACTGCAACTTATTTTTAAAATGGACATGTTTATTTCTCTTCCTCTCTCCCTGCTCCTCTCTAGTCTCGCTCCTTCACAAATCTCTGGGAAAATAGGATTATCTTTTTTCCGTATCTAGGCAGTTATCTGTCCCTGAGTACACACCCATCATAGGAATGAAGTAATCCAGATTTCTGGGATGGTATCAGAAGATCTCAGAAATGACTATATCCAAATTACAAGTGAATTACAACTGTAACAGAGAATACATGCAATGTAGCCTTTGAGCCACCTCTTTAAAAGCCCCCTGTTCCTCCTGATGGGCAGATTCACAGCCTTTGGGACAGGTCCCCTGCTTCTTTTTTTTTTTTCACAATAACTTTATTTTATTTGTTTATTTTTATGTGGTGCTGAGGATCAAACCTAAAAGAAAAGTGACACAGTACTGGTCACTCATACACCTGGGATGAGAAGCGGGTTTATTGTCAGAAGCCTGACAGGCTGCTCTGAGCAGAGAGAGCACACAGCAGCAATCCCACCTTGAATGTTACTTTTTATAGGCTAGAATCATGGCCATGCAATAGGGGCTAATTTAGTCCTGATGAATGGCATAGCAAGCATCACCTGATTTTGTGGAAGGCAACTTGTTTCTTGAGAACAGAGACAGGCAGCTCTCCTATCTCTCAAGGAGGGAACAGAGTGCTAGGGCTGTAGCTTGGTGGTAGCGTTTGCCTAGCATGTGTGAGGCCCTGGGTTTGATCCTCAGCACCACATAAAAAAATAAACAAATAAAATAAAAGCATTGTGTCCATCTACAACTAGAAAGAGGTTTTTTTTTAATTGAAAAAAAGAAGGAACAGAGAAACCACCATCTCCCCATCTCAGAGGCCGGTACGTTGTCTCCTATCTCTCAAAAAGAAAGAAAAGAGAGAGACCGGCAGTCTCTAGACTGGTAAGTTTTATCTCAGGTTAGCTTCTATTTCTTGAGAATAAGAACAGTATTTATAAAGTGGGGGTGGGAAAGGAAGATGGCTGTAATTATGCCAACATCCCTTCATTTTTGTTTTGATACTGGGGTTTAGGGTGGCTTATGGATGGAGCTCTCTTCTTATGGCTACTTCCTGCTAGCATAGGGGTGGCGACAGGGGCAGAGGCAGGTCCAAAAGGGAGGTTTCTTCTGTCAAGTGAGTATATTCTCCCAGAAGCATCTAATTGATCACTTGGTTGGTGAAGGTCTTAGTCCTTTCCATGATGGTTTCCAGTAAAAACTTGAAAACACATGGTAACAGAAAAGCCAGGCAGAGAATGGAAGTGAGGGGTCCCAGAAGTGGTAAGACTCAAGCAAGGATAGAGTTCCATAGGTTGGTGAGAGAGGAAGGGAGGGAATTGCCAGAGAACTTTAAAGCTTAGCTGTTAGATTTTATAAGATCCATATGTTTTTTTCTACTTTTCCTGATTGGTTGATATAGTAACATTGCTCTCCTAGGAAAAGGCAGGTACTTCCCTTTTCTGCTGTAATTAGGTCTATTGACCTTCTGTTCTGTAGGGTGATTTCTGCCAGGGAGATTATCAGAGCCTGTAGGAGGCAGATATCCTCTGTTAAAGTGTCAATGGTTCTGTTTACTTCCTCTCCAAGTTGGTTAAGTTGGGAGGCCAAGTTAAGGCTATGTCCGGGGGCTCCCCTTGCTGTTCCCAGAGTTACCATCAAGGATGTTCAACTAATGCCTAGGAGGACTGGAAGAATGACTTCCCATTTAGATTGTTAGTGGGGTGGGGGGGGGATGAGGCTAGCCATCTCAGCCGAAGTATAGAGAGTGAGTTGGGGAGATAGGATGATCAAGACACAGGACCTGGGATAAAAGCATTGATACATGTTGTGAGGAAACTATTTTGGCCTAAGAAGTAAGTTTCTGGGGGGCTCATATAAAAGTCTGACCCCATGATGATATGGTGTGGAGAGTAAGCAGGATTGGTGTGGGTGTTAGACTGAGTGTTCCAGCAAGGTCCATTTATCCCTGTTGTATTGAAGGGGTGAAGTCAGAAAAGGATCCCTGAAAATGTAAGTCCTGAACGAGCTGGAAGAGGAAAGTGAAGTGATAGGCCTTGGAAGTCCTGGGTCAGAGGCCAGCTCTGTCCCTAGAATGAGAAGAAATTGATAGTAATGAGAAGGGGAAAGGGAATTACTCGTCTGAGGCAGTGTGATCTTTGGGTTGTTCAGGTTCTCGGTGAAGTTTGGAGACTTGTGCCTGTTTGAGCCACAAGGTAAGGGGCCCTGTTTGGGGGATGCAGTGAAATGAGGGTGAGGGCAGATTTTGAAGGTTAGAGAGGGGTCCTCAATCAGTGAGATTTGAAGGAAAAGAATGAGGGAAGGATGCAGAGTCAGTTAAGTGATGGGGGAAGAGTACTGTTAGAGGTGACCCAAATGTTAGTTTCTTTGATTCCTGGATTAGAATGGCTGAGGAGGCTAGTACCTGAAGGCAAGGTGCCCATCCCTGTATTATTGGGTCTAGGCATTTTGAGAGAAATACCGCTGCTGCAAAGGATGGTCCTAACCGGTGACCCAGTGCTCCAAGGGTAAAACCTTGGTTTTCTGTTACATATAGAGAAAAGGGGCAAGACAGGTAGGGCAAATGAAGGGCTGGGGCCTGAAGGAGGGCTTGTTGGAGGGCCTGAAGGGGAGTGTTGATGTGTTTGATGAGGGGCTCTTCAAGGGGGCCCCGTAGAGGAGTTGGGCCAGCAAAGAGTAATTGGGAATTCATGCCCTAAAGTATTCTGATAGTCCCAGGAATGAGAGTACCTCACTATCTAGCCTTGGTAGTGAGAACAGGAAGGTGAGAAATGAGTTTTTTCCCAACCCATTGTAATGGCCTTGTAGGAAGAGGTTAGTTGGAAGCCCAAATAAGTGACTGTAGGAAGAGAAAGCTGAACCTTAGAGGGTGAAACACAATATCCTTGCAAGGCCAAGAAGTTTAGTAATTTGGCCGTATGGGTTTTACTATGGTATAGGGAAGGATTGTAGAGAAGAAGGTCATCCACGTATTAGAGGAGGAATAATAGTGACAAGGATAGGTGGGTGAGGTCTCAGGCCAAGGCTTGTCTGAAAAGGTGGGGGCTATCTCTAAAATCCTGTGAAAGGACCGTGAAGTTGAGTAGATACCTGGGTGTCTGGGTCAGTCCAGGTAAAAGCAAAAAGGTCTTGGGAATCTTTGTGTAAGGGAACGGACAAGAAGGCATCCTTAAGGTCTAGAACAGAAAAATGTGTTGTGGAGGGCTGGGGCTAGGGCTGAGCGGTAGAGCACTCGCCTAGAGTGTGAGAAGCCCTGGTTCGATCTTCAGCACCACATAAAAATAAATAAATAAAAACAAAGGTATTTAAAAAAGTGTGTTGTGGAGACAGGGATGAAGGACAAAAGAGTGTATGGATCTGGAACAATGGGGTATAAAGGGGCTACTGCTGTGGTGATGGTGCCAAGGTCTTGAAACAGATGGAAGGTACCTGAAGGTCTTTTGACAGTGAGAATGGGTGTATTATAAGGGGAGTCTGTACAAGGCAATAGCCCTTTGGCTAAGAGGTCAGAAATGATTGGTCTGAGTCCCATAAGACTGTTTAGAGGTAGTGGGTATTGGGTTGGAAACAGAGATGGGTTTTTAAGTGTGATGTGGATGCTATCTTAGTGTTTGGCTACAGAGGGGTTGTGTATGTCCCATACCTGGGGACAGACCAAGGATGGGAACAAGGGTATTAATGAGGATGTGGTTGTAGGTTCTAGAAGGAGAAGAAGTGGGAATGGGGACAAGTCTGGGAGAGAGCCCTGCAAGGGAAAATTAAAGGAAATAGATGAGCCAAATTTACTTAGGAGATCTCGACCTAGTAAGGGAGTGGGGCATGAGGAAAAAGTGGGAGAAAGCGATCTTGTGAATGAAGCATGTAAGAGGTAGGGTTCTTAGTAGTTAATATGATTTGCCTTCCACCCTGACAATGGAGGTCATGGAGGTAGAGGTGGGTTCCCAAAACTGGACAGTATGAGAATGTAGCCCTGGTATCCAAAAGAAAAGAGATTGGCCTACCTGCTACCATAACGGTTACCCTGGGTTCCCGCGTTGCAATGGTGGTTATTGGGTGTTGGGATTCCAAGCCTCATCAGTTGTCTATAGCTAGTCCCAGAAGGTCTGCCTGCAATGTGGGGGGGCTGTGTGACCGACCTCCCACCTCGCTGGGCAAGAGGGCAATCAACAGCCTAATGGCTTGCCTGGCAGCATTTAGGACAGGAACTGGGAGGCTGATGAGGATTGGAACAAAATGTGGCCCAACTGACCACACCTATAGCATGTTCTGGGGGGTCTTCTGTGGGTTATAGGGGTAGTGATTGTAGTGGCAGGTTGTTGAAATGTTTTGGCTAGCATTTGATATTTAGTCTTGTGAGCCTTTTCATCTGCCATCATACACCTTGAAGGCCACATCAAGCACTTGAGCCTGTGGGGTGAGGGGACCTCGCTCCAACTTTTTAAGTTTAGCTTTAATGTCAGGGAAGCTTTGGGAGAAGAAGTAGGTCATGAGTAAATTTTGACCATCAGGTGACTCAGGATCTAAATTGGTGTATTGAAGTAGGGCCTGAGTCAGGCGGTTTAAAAAGGAAAAGGGGTTTTCATTTTCATCCTGACTGACCTCTTATCATAATTGATGGCATTATGAGCTGCCCTTTTTAAACCTGTCAGTAAACAGGTGATGAATTGGTCCCTTCTTGTTTGGCCTCCAGAGGAATTGTAGTCTCAACTGGTGGACTTTATTGGTACAATTTTGGGCTTGTTCCCAGACGCATCCATGCTCCTCTGGGAGGAGGGTGTTGGATAGTCTCATGTGTATTTCATGAAAGGTGAGGTTGTAGGCCTGTGTTATGTATTGGAACACCTTGGTGTATGTGGCAGGTTTGGAGGTAAAGGACCCTAGGCATCTTTCGATTTGGAAGAGATCACCAAAAGAGAATGGACCAGGGACTCTGACTACCCCCTCAGACCCAGTGACTTCACAGACAGGGAGTAAAGGGGTGAGCTCTCAAATGGCTATGTGAGATTGGGTGATGAGAGAGGGCTGACAGGGCGAGAACATTTAGAATAGAAAAAATTGTACATACAAATTTCTTTCTTAGCTTAGATAGTGAAGGATGTAGGGCAGGTGGAGGAGTGGAAGCCACTGCAGCTAGCTCAGAGGCTTCTTCCCCCTCATTGCTGGTATGATTCCCAGAATCAGGAGTGCAAGACTGTTGATTTTGAGGGGCCTAAAACCTGGGTTAAAACCTTTAATTATCTTGCTTTTAGCAGAGATCAGAAATAAAGCAATCTTAAACTTTCCATTGAGCAGCAAATTTTGAAAATCACATTTATAATGTTTATCACATTTACGTTAAATCTGATTCACCCATTTTTAATTTAGGTTACACATGAAAAGCAAATTTAGTTAACATTTTAAGTCATCCTTTTCTGTTGAAGGATAAAGAAGTAATGGACATTAGAAGTAAGGGACATTATATTTAAAATATTTAATAGAAAATGAGATTTTCTATTGTTTGATCATCTGGAAAAAAGTGTTACTGATTTTGAAGATATCATTACCTTGTTTTATCCAATTTAAATTGAACTTTAAATCATGTGAATCAAAGGTATTTGGATCTATTCTTGAATTTTAGTTTATGAGCACTCTATATGTTGGTTTTGATACACACACACATGTAGACAAGACAGTACACAGAACAAATGAGTAAAGGTCTTATAACTTTTAAAGCTTATTGAGCTGGGATACAGCTCAACTGGTAGAGTGCTTGCCTTGCATGCACAAGGCTCTGGGTTCTATCCCCAGAACCACAAAAAAAAAAAAAACAAAAAAAAACCTTATTAGATTAAGAGCCAACTTTTGTAAATTAGTCTCTGAGCAAAGCAGAATGTCAGAAATTATAATTTTGGTGCACAGGAACAAAAGTATGAGCTCAAAAATACAGAATTTTAAAAATAAGAGTCCTATGGGGCTGGGGATGTGGCTCAAGAGGTAGCGCGCTCCCCTGGCATGCTGCGGTCCGGGTTCGATCCTCAGCACCACATACAAACAAAGATGTTGTGTCTGCCGAAAACTAAAATGTAAATAAAATATTAAAAAATATATAAAAAAATAAGAGTCCTAGGAAAAATATTATTAATTATTTCATTAAGGTGATATGAGAGAATATGAAAGAGAGAGAGTGAAAGGAAGAAGGGGAGAGAGAGAGAGAGAGAGAGAGAGTTTTGAAGTCATTCTTCTGTGTTGCAGCCAAGGTAAAAGTTAAATTGACACTTTTTTCCCCTTTAGTCTTAGGCCTCTTGTCAAACCTGCTAAGTATGCCGTTTGTATTTCAATGTTAGCTTCAGTGTGGCCTTGGCTAGGGAGATCGCTGCCTAGGGATTTTTTTTTTAAATATTTTATTTTTTAGTGGTAGTTGGACATAATGCCTTTATTTTATTTATTTATTTTTATGTGGTGCTGAGGATTGAACCCAGGGCCCCACACGTCCTAGGCAAGTGCTCTACCACTGAGCCACAACCCCAGCCCCTGCGTAGGGCTTTTTAACCCTATTTTTCCAATTGGTAATTAGGCCAGGTTTGAATGAATAAAATTATGAAACATTATTAGTAGAGATGAGGAAGAGTGGTACCATTAGGAGAGCGAGGGAAGCTGTTGAAGTTGTTGGGTGGAGCCCATTATCAGATGGAAGGAGGGAGGCTAAAGCGAGGAATGAGATCTTTAAGGAGAACACTAGAAATGGTTTGTGCTCTTTTTTCAAGTGGTGGGAAAGGCCTCAACCACTCCAGAGAATGTGTCAACCAGGACTAGGAGATACTTGAAATGTTTTACAGTGGGGATGTGAAGTCAATTTGCCAATTACTGGCTGGTAAATGTCCTCTTGCCTGGTGAGTTGGAAAGGAGAGAGGGCGAATGTTAGAGAAAGGATAATATATATATATCTTGCAGGAAGAGGAGAGGTCCTGGAGGAATTTGATATGGTCTGGGTGAGGGTTAGAGATTGTTTGAAAAAGTTCCTTAGAGAAGACAGGAGGTTAGGGTGAAGTAAGTGGTGTAGATGGGTGAGGATGTGATAGGTATCTTGGGTAGTGTCAGAGGTGTGTAGATGTGTTTTGGGCAGTGTTTGGGAGTGTAGAAAGGAGAATGGTGTTGGATTCTTTGTTGGGGAGGAAAAATAGAGCCACCTGCATTTGGTCTGTCATGTTGTTGCCTGCTATAACAATGGAATTATCTGTCTGATGGGCTTTACAATATAGCAGGCCAATAGAAGAAGGGAGAAGGGTTATGGTCCCTTGTTTGTCTAGAAGTAGGCTCTCTGAAGGAATCCAGAGCCTTAATGGCAAGTAAAAGCTGGGCAGAAGAGCAAGAGGGGCAAAGGGAAGGCTTAGAGCAGAGAAAGGAGATAGCCCTCACATGAGTGCTGTCAAAAATTGTAAAGATCCCTAAAATACTGGGATCAAAGGTGCCATTAGGATTCGTTGTCCAAGTCATAGAAGGGCCATTGCTGAGTGGAAATTTGAATTAGCTGATGGGCTTTTAGATCTGGAGCCAAATGGAAGGGAACTAAGTGGGCAAGAAATGAGTCAGATGGGATTTTGGATTGGGAGGAGTTGGAGTGCTGGGGTGACTAGAGTCAGGCATTCCTGGCTCTAGACTAAACCAGAGTGAGAGGGGACAGCAGTGAAAGGGGTCATCACCACACGATTCACTGGCCCCAAGCTAAATGCCATCTCCAGAGAGTCCTGGTGCAGAGCCCAAACTTATCTCTAGACAGGAGAAGAACCTATTTTATGGCACAGATGAAAGAAAAGTGATGTAGGACTGATCACTCACACATGTGGGATAAGAAGCAGGTTTATTGTCAGAAGCCTGACAGGCTGCTCTGGAGAGAGAGAGAGAGAGAGAGAGAGAGAGAGAGAGAGAGAGAGAGAGAGAGAAAGTGAGCTAGAGCACACAAGCGTGTGCCAGCGCAGCAGCAACTCCCCCTTGAATGTTTCTTTTTGTAGATTAGACTCGTGGCCACGCAATAGGGGTGGGTTTAGTCCTGGTGACTGGCATAGCAAGCATCACCTGATTTTGTGGAAGGCAAGTTTGTTTCTTGGGAACAGAGACAGGCAGTTCTCCTATCTCTCAAAGAGGGAACAGAGAGAGACCAGCACCTCTCCAGACCAGTAAGTCTCTGGATAGCTTCTATTTCTTAAGAATAAGAACAGTTTATTCATAAAGTAGGGGTGGGGAAAGGAAGATGACTGTAATTATGCCAACACAACCCAGGGCCTCACACATTCTAGGCAAGCACTCTACCACTGAGCTATAGCCCCAGCCCCCATTTCTCCTTTGCTAGCAAAGCAGTAGACCTTTTTCCTTTTTCTCAAAAACTGTGTCCTCATTATTAGATTGACATGGGGACAAGGACAGAGCTTCCGGCAACAGACCCACATATGAGCATGTGTTTGATTTCTTGCAGCACTTCGGTATTTCTAACACTACTTCGTTGTGCACTAATGAACTCAACTACAAAAAAAAAAAAAAAAGAATCATAATTATGGACCTTTCCTTACCAGGTTTCTGTGAAGATTAATATATGTAAAGAGCTTAGAAGGTAAGTTCGGGATCTTGGGGCATGGTACTTGTCTCTAAAGGAGTGCACTGTCTACAGTTGCCTTGTCCACTTGTTGGTCCTGGCAAGCAGAGCCATTTGAGACTTCTGGTACCAAGTAACCTGTAGCTCCAGGCAATCTTTCTTTTTTTCTTAGTAATGGGTATTGAACTCAGGTCCTTCTGCATGCCAGGCAAGAAGCACTCTACTACTGAGCTATATCCCCAGCCCACTTCCAAGAACAGATTCTTTTTTTTAATATTTATTTTTTAGTTTTAGGTGGACACAATATCTTTATGGTGCTGAGAATCGAACCCAGTTGCCTCACGCATGCTAGGCGGGCGCACTACCACTTGAGCCACATCCCCAGCCCTCCCAGCTACCCTTTCCCTAACCGTGTGTGTCAGTTTAACTGTGCGAACCCAAATAATTACTTTTCTCTGGGTCTCACTTTATGCATTCGTAAAGAAAAGGAATTAGGCCAAGACTGAGTTCCAAAACCCTAACAACGACCTTGCTCTGGTCAAGTCGCCCATTTCAAACTGGTCTTGGGCAAACTACTTAACAGTTCTGCACTGTTTCCTCCCTGTAAACCGTGGATGACATTACTAAACCCCTCCTAGGGCTGTGGCCAGGGTTTAATAAAACAATACAAGTCCCAGGAGTCAGCACATCGCCAAGCACACTGAGAGTACTCCGAAGAAAACGCAGCCGCTTCACCAGCCAAAAGATTGCCTCCGGTCTTTTTACGTCATTTTGCGCACGAACGCCAGCGCCGCTACCGTCCTCTGTGGCTGTAGGATACCGATTTCCGGTTCCGCCGGATCCGAGGCGGGGCTTAGTATAATGGCGGCGCCCGCGAAACTGACGGGAGAGGGTATTGGGGAGAATGCAGCAGAAGAGGAGCCACGGGTTCTGGAACCCGGGGCCGCTCCGTTCGGAAATTTCCGTCATTATTCCCGCTTTCACCCTCCAGAGCAACGGCTTCGCCTCCTGCCCCCGGAGCTGCTTCGAAGGCTCTTCCCTCCCGAGCGTTCCGAGGCAAGGCCGATCCTGGGGCTCGACGTGGGGTGTAACTCCGGGGTGAGTGACGGGCAAGGGATCTGAGCTCCGGGATTCTAGTGGTTGGCTGTCTGCTTGTCCAGTGTGGTTCTGGATAGGGCGTGGCATCACACCACCAAAACAGGCTTTAAACGTAATGTTGACCGACCTCCTGCAGTTCTTACCTCCCATTACCATCTCTCAAGAAGCTTAAGGAATCCTTCCCAACTCCATGCCAAGTTCCCGCTCTCTTTCCCAGACCCCGGTGGGGAGGGCCACCGTTCTGAACTCACTGCATTTGTCTCCTCTCTGCTTGGCTGGCGACCTGACTGGGGAGAGGCGGCTTCCGGGGATTTGTGTTTGAGTGTGTGCAGTTGGATTGGGCAACTGGGAGAGATGGGCCAGTAGTGACAGAATCGTGCCTGAAACTAAGACTTGTAGGGTGTTACGCATGCCCAGTGCAGGACAGACCCTGGAGCCAGATGGAGGTCTTGCCACTCTTCTTACTACAGAGTATTCTTAGACATAAAATAATTATAGTCCAACCACATGCAAAATAAGGAAATGCCTCTCACCTATTTGTAGCCAATAGGATAGCCTAGAGGAGCAGGCTATCTCACCCCATGATTGCAAATGCTTCAAAAGTTGGTTCCCCTACTCATCACACCAGAATAGGGGCTGGAAGAGGTGCAGACAATTTTATTGTCTGAGACCTTTGGAAGAAGACTTTAGAAGATGATTTAAGACCATGAGGTACACAAGAGGGGGAGAACATTTGGATACAGTCCCAAAGACTGGAATGAGCAGATGTGTGGGTGTCCCTGCAAACATTTCTCTACCGTGATGATATAGGAAATCTGGGAAAAGCAATGGAAAAGAGACATTGGGCTATGGCTTGGAATTTCATATAAGGAATTAAGAAAACACCAGAGATTTTAAAGTTGAGTAGTATATCTTACACACATCAGAAGGAAGGACATAGTTGAAATTAACTAAAGGAATGGATGGTCCTAAATGTGACCACGCATTTTCTTTTTCTTTTTTTTTTTTAGTGTTGATGTACCTTTATTTTATTCATTTATTTATATGTGATGCTAAGAATCGAACCCAGTGCCTCACAGATATGAGGCAAGCACTCTATCACTGAGCCATGATCCCAGCCCATGACTGTGCATTTTAAAGAGCTTTCTATTTTGCACTTTTAAAAATATATTTGGGGCTGGGTTGTGCTCAGCGGTAGAGCACTCGCCTAGCATGTGCGAGGCCCTGGGTTCGATCCTCAGTACCACATAAAAATAAATAAAATAAAGGTGTTGTGTCCTACTGCAACTAAAAAATAAAATATTTTAAAAAAATGTTTATATTTGATTTTTAAAAAATCAAAATACAAAGGCTACAGATGGCTTTTCTATGGGTTCTGCATCTGTGGATACAATCAACCATGGATTGAAAATACATTTTTTTAAAAAAAAATTTTGTCTGTACTGAACATGAACAGATCTTTTTTTTTTTTTATTCTTATTATTTCCTAAACAATACAGTCACAACTATTTAATATAATAACGTGAGCATCCTTGGATTTCAGTATCCTCTGGGGTCCTCAAACCAGTTCACCATGGATAACAAGGGATGACTTCATAGTAAAAAGTAAGTCTTTACTGTCAATCCTAAATCCTCCTTTCCCCCCACACAGTGGCACCAATGAGTGTAATTGCTTGGGTATCCATCGTGTGTATACCCAAACATTTACAAATGTATAAATAAATATATAAATATCCCCCATCATTTAATTTTAATAATAGAAGCACACTATTTTATACCTTGCTTTTCATTTAATAACCTGGAAACATTCAGTCTTTTTTTTGCCTGGTACTGGGGATCCAGCCCGTCACTGATGTGATTAAGTGACTAGTTAAACGGGACCACACCCAATATCAGACAAGATGAGAAAGTATGGAAGAAGTAAACAGAGAATGGGGAGAAAATAAGCACTGTGGTTTGGGGCCTTGATACTAATTTTTGAACACTGGCATGATTTGACAGCTTATTAAAAATATATAATCTCAGGGCTGGGAATGTGGCTCAGTGGTAGAGCAACTTACCTGGCATGTGTGAAGCCCTGGGTTCGATTCCCAGCATCGCAAAAAATAAATATATACAAACAAATCTCAGCCCTCACCCCAGATCTACTAAGTCAGCATGTATATTTTATATATTAGTGATTTATATGTCCATTAAAGTTTGAGAGGACAAGTCAGGCAGGGTAGCACACACCTGTAATCCCAGCTATTCAGGAGGCTGAGGCAGGATAATAGCAAGTTGGAGGCCAGCCATCTCAAAATGAAAAATAAATGGGGCAGGGAATTTACCTCGTGGTAGAACGCCCCTTGTTCAATTCCCAGTATTGGGAAGAAAAAGAAGCTTTAAGAATCGTGATACATTAGGAAGGAACCAAATGTAAAAAATTATATAGAAAAACACAAATTAGAGTTGATTATAATGATTATAGAAATCAAAGTTAGCAAAAGGAGAGAGTGACTTCTTTAAGAGTCAAAAAGTTCCTAAGGTAGTGAAAATCATAAATAGTTGGATTTGGCTAGAAGTAGATCATTAGTGTATTTTGGGAATGATGGCTGCAGAAGCAGAATAAGTCTCAGAAGGAGTTGATGAAGTATAAAACAGTATGTAAACTAAAAGATGTAGAATGAAGGCTAAATGAGGATTTTTGGAATCCAGACCTTTTCCAACCACAGGTTTCTATTCTGAGAAACAGGTTTTAATAAGATGGTGCTTGCTCTATTCCTTACCTTCCTGGTAAGGAACACTGGTTACGCTCCTGGACCCCTTTCCTTTTCACTTGGGTCTGAGATACCCAAAAAAAGATGAGTTTAGGGCTGGGGTTCTGGCTCAGTGGTAGAGCCCTTGCCTAGCATGTGTGAAGCACTGGGTTCAATTCTCAGCACCACATATAAAATAAACAAAAAATAAAGGACCATAAACAATATATATATATTTAAAGATGTGTTTACCAGCATATTATTTATTGCTCTAGGCTCCTTTGCAGTATCATTGAACTATCACTTTGAACCATACAACCCAACCAGCAGTTATCAAGAAAATATAGGGATAGTGCATTTACAGTCTATGACCCCTGGAGGGTGCTGAGAGTCTGCTCAAGAAAAACTACAACCTCTGTAGGTTATAATTAGGAGGCTCACATCCTATAAAGCCAGAAGTAAGTATGGCAGTCTTAGAGGATGAGAGATTTGTCTTCCATTCAATGTTGAATACTGCAATGACTCTTTTGGATTCCTCTAGGATCTGAGTGTGGCTCTATACAAACACTTCCTTTCCTTACATGATGGGGAGAACTGCTCAGATGCCTCCAGAGAACTCCGTCTCCTATGCTGTGACATAGATCCAGTCCTGGTGGAGCGAGCTAAAAAAGAATGTCCTTTTCCTGATGGCTTGAATTTTATCACCCTGGACTTCATGAATCAAAGGACCCGGAAGGTTCTCTTGAGCTCCTTCTTAAGTCAATTTGGACGTTCAGTTTTTGACATTGGCTTCTGTATGTCAATAACCATGTGGATTCATCTTAACCATGGGGACCATGGCCTGTGGGAGTTCCTGGCCCATCTTTCCTCCCTCTGCCGCTACCTCCTTGTGGAGCCACAGCCTTGGAAGTGTTACCGAGCAGCTGCAAGGCGTCTCCGAAAGCTGGGACTCCATGATTTTGATCACTTCCATTCCCTTGCCATCCGAGGTGATATGGCCAATCAAATTGTGCAGATCTTGACCCAGGACCATGGCATGGAATTAGTATGCTGCTTTGGCAACACTAGTTGGGACCGAAGCCTTCTACTCTTCAGGGCATCTGATCCCTGAATCACTGATAGAAGAGAAAGAAAGGAACAGATTAAGATTCTGGAGGCAGTAAGATGGAAAGGCAGTAAAAGGTACTGAAAAGGCTTTTAACTGAGAATTATGCTCACTGTCCTGGAACAGTGAGGCAGCCTGAAAACCTAGCAGAAGCTTTTGGCAAAATGTCCAAAGCATGCAACTGAAAGAATGTCTGTTCCCCATTATTTGGGACAATCCCTGAGGAGAATGAATCCAAAGATCAGTGAGCAAGGGTATCTAAATGAAGAATATGATCCTTAGTTGTAGGATGTGGAATAGACTATTCCTAGGTTTCTGTTTGTGGTACTGGTGATCAAAACCAGGGCCTGTGCATGGTAGACAAATGCTCTAGCACTGATCCATATCCCCAACTCTTAAAGGTCATTAAAAATTAGACCAGGCTTAGCCGGGTGCGGTGGCACATGCCTGTAATCCCAGTGGCTCAGGAGTCTGAGGCAGGAGGATCACGAGTTCAAAGCCAGCCTCAGCAAAAAGCCAGGAGCTAAACAACTCAATGAGACCCTGTCTCTAAATAAAATACAAAATAGGGATGGGGATGTGGCTCAGTGGTTGAATGCCCCTGAGTTCAATCCCCGGTACCCCATCAAAAAAAAAAGCCTATCATGATTGCTGGAATAAGCCTGCAATCTCAATGACACAGGAAACAGAGGAGGATTGTCTCAAAAAAATAATAAGGACTGGGAATGTCTCTCAGTAGTAAAGCAGTCCTGATTTCAATCCCAGGTACCAAAAAAAAAAAAAAAAATTTTTTTTTTTTTTTTTTTTAGGTGTTTTTAATTAGGCCTTCCTTTGGGCAAAACCTCACAATGCAATCTGTAATGAAGAGCCACTGACCGGACTAAAGGAAGTGGTCAGTAGGGAATGTATTTTATCTTTCTTTGGCAGTTCAAGTCTCTAACATAACATGCCCAGGCTTGGCACAGCAATTATAGATACTAGGAAAGATACATTAACTAGAATTTCAAGATGCTTAACAGGTTTAAATTATGAACCCAGAGATACTGGTTCAGGTCTGGAATAGGACTTAGATGTTCTATTTTGTTGTATTCTTTTATTGTGGTAAACTACATATACATATAACAAAATTTACCGTGCTGACCAATTTTTAAGTGTATAATTAATGTGACATTCAGCATATTCACAGTGTAGATTCTAGTTGTTTTTGTTTTTGTTTTGTTTTGCTATTTGGAGTACTGGGGATTGAACTTGGATATGCTCTACAACTGAGCAACATTCCCAGTCTTTATTTTTATTTTGAGACATGGTCTCTAAGTTGCTGAGGCTGGTGTTGAACTTACAATCATCCTGCCTAGCCCAAGTTACTAAGATTACAGGTATATGCCACTGCACCCTGAAGGATTCTGTTTTTAACAGGCTCCTTGGGTGATTTTTTTTTTATTTTTATTTATTTATTTTTACGTGGTGCTGAGGATCAAACCCAGTGCCTCACACATGATTAGCAAGTGCTCTGCAACTGAGCTACAGCCCCAGCCCCCTCAGATGATTATGATACAAGCAGTGGACAACACTGAATATAGGGTTTTTTAGTGTTCCATCCAGCCTTCTACATATTTTTCCATAGGTGATTTCTTCTACTCTCATGCTTTTAACAACTACCAACATTAACGATCCCTGAATATACTGGTAGTCCTACCCCACAGTTTCAGACTAATATTTTTCCTGTCTTAAAATCATGATCCCCCTAAATAAATCCTTAAGACATCTTAAAATTCAACATATCCCAAAAGCAAACTCATTATCTACCCTCTCTCCAAACCTAATCCTATCACAATTTGTGGCATCCACTGCTCAAATCAGAAACCTCAGTTGACTCTTGGCTCATTTATATCCCCATGCTGAAATAATCATGATGTCCATCCTATTCTTTTTTGTTTTGGTACTGATGATTGAAACTCGGGCACTCTACCACTGAACTACATCCACAGTCCTTTTTATTTTTTATTTTGAGATAGGGCTGGCTGAGGCTGTCATCAAACTTTCAATCCTCCTGCCTCAGCCTGGGAAGTAGCTGGGAAATCCAGTCAATTCTACAAATAACAAGTAAATTTCATTCATTCCATCCATGTGGATGATGCCTACCAGGGGTTTCTATGTTAAGTCACCTACCTTCTAGTCCATTCTCTGCTTTGCAACCATAGTTTACTCATCTGTACAACTGAAATAACACCTAGCCAGCACAGTGGTACATGCCTATAATCCAGCAGCTTGGGACGCTGAGGCAGAAAATTACAGATTCAAAGCCAGTCTTGGCAACTTCGTGAGACCCTGTCTCAAAATATAAAAAAGGTCTGGGACTCAGTGGTTAGGCACACCTGGGTTCAATCCCTGATACCAAAACAACAATAAAAAAATAAAATAAATAAACAACCCTTTTCCTGTGCCTAAGTAAGCTAAACAATGTGAAGGTATTTTGTAGGATACAGCATTAAGCAAAAAAATATAGTGCTATTGCCTTCTCATGACACTGTAAGCATGGTGCAGACTACAATTATACCTGGTGGATCAAAGGCTTATGTGAAAAAATCATCATAGAAAACTCACATCTTACTATGTCTAATAATTAGTTTTTCAGGATGCACTAATAAGGAGTTCAGCTTTAGCACTACAGAGCTGCTTTTTTTCTTCCTTTTTTGGGGGGTGGGGGGCAGACGAAAGATTGAACCCAGGGTCACTTAACCCTTGAGCCACATACCAGGCCTTTGTTTTTATTTTTTAATTTTATTTTGATACAGGGTCTTGCTAAGTTGCTTTGGGCCTAAATTGCTGAGGGTATTGAACTTGGGATCATCCTGCCTCCTCAGCCTCCCAACTCACTGGGATTACAGGTGTGCATCACCTCACCCAGCACTACTATAGAGCATTTCAAATGAAGCAGTGTTGGGAGGAAGGGATATGGAGCTAATATCCCATATATATATATATATATATATATATATGAAATAATAAGACCAGTTTTTATAGGGCTGAGTTTACCTATTCTTTATAGATCTTAATTTAAGAATACTTGGAAACCTTGCATTTCTGCAAGGTGGCTCTCTCCTATCACCCTTCACCAAGGCAGTGCAAAGAAATGTATATGGGGCAGAGATAGGCTAAATAACAGACCCCTAAGATATCCAATACCATTTCTTGGAAACTACAAATGTTATCCACGCTGTGTGCAGTGTAGTCATAGTGACTCAGGAAGCTGATATAGGAGGATTTAAGTTCCAGGCCAGCCTCAGCAACTTTAACATGTCTCAAACATAAATAAAAAGGATTGGGGATGTGGCTCAGTGGTAAAGTGCCCCTGGTTTTGATTCCCGGTACCAATAAAAACAAACCAAAAAGTTGAGGTTAACTGAGATAGCAAGAGGGACTTTGCAGATGTGATTAGACCACAGTAGAAGATGTGATGACAGAAACAAGAGGTTGGAGTGATGAAAGGAAGGCCTGCCTGTAAACCAAAGAATGCAGGCAGTTTCCAGAAGTTAGACAAGGCAAAGAAATAAATTCTTCCCTGGAGCCTCCAAAAGGAATGCGAAAATTTTGATTTTTAGATTTTTGGCTTTCCAGACTATAAGAATAAATTCGTTGTTTTAAACCACTAAGTTTGTGATGATCTGTTGTAGCAGTAAAAAGTAACACAGGGGTTCCAACTAAATGAGATTAGCTTACAAGGCCAAGTGGCAACTGTTCCAAACAGCTTGATAGCCCCAGTGACTAAATGGATATGCAAAGAATATGTCTACATTGTTAACAGAACATTTCAGACCACAGAAAGCTTTGAGAAATGTTTCAGTATCTGAACCTGACTTGTTTCCTAGTAACATTTTTTTAAAAAATATTTATGGACACAATACAATGCCTTTATTTTTATGTGGTGCTGAGAATGGAACCCGGGTCGCGCCTGTGCTAGGGGAGCACTCTACCGCTGAGCCACAATCCCAGCCCCTCCTAGTAACATTTTATTGGCCAAGCGGTTACCTGACCTATTGAGAGGGACCATTGTATTTCAAGTCTGTGGCAGTTAGTGTAAAAGAAAATATGTAATTAGCACTCATAAAGATGAGGCCCTGGTACCAAGAAGATAATGATTGCATAATGGTCTGACAGACCTTGAGGTCAGAATATCTTTGGCCCCAGAAAAGATCATCTTATCTTCAAATCACCTTAATTTAGGAGTCAGCACCAAGAATGAGCCACTGTAATCCCAGCGGCTTGAGAGGCTGAGGCAGGAGGATCATGAATTCAAACCCAGCCTCAGCAAAAGCAAGGCACTAAGCAACTCAGTGAGACCCCTCTAAATAAAATACAAAATAGGGCTGGGGATGAGGCTCAGTGATCTAGTGCCCCTGAGTTCAATCCCTGGGACCAAAAAAAAAAAAAAAAAAGAAGAAGAAGAATGAGCTGTGTGTGTGTTAATGTTACTGGGGATTAAACCCAGTGATGTTGTACCACCAAGCTACATCCATAGTCCTTTATATCTTTATTAGAAACAGAGTCTCACTAAATTACCCAGGCTAGCCTCAAATTTCTGATCCTCCTGCCTTAGCCTCCTGAGTTGCTGGGATTAAAGGCGCGTACCACCTCTCTGGACCATTCTGAAATAGAGAATATACTTTAACCTTTTATTTACACTAAATAGAGATATACTTTAACCTTTTACCACAGGCTACATCCCCAGTCCATTTTATTTTGAGACAGGTTCTCGCTAAGTTGTTGAGGCTGGCCTTAGCTGGCCTTGCCTGCCTCCCAAGTTGCTGGGATTACAGGCATGTACCACCACATCTAGCTCATACTTTTAACATTTAAAAAAATATATTTTATAGAATCTGATCATCTCCAAAATGTTATAATTTTGCCATACAGTCTCTATAAAAATGAGATACTTTTACATACTAAGTCTTCAAAGCCTGGTATGCATTTTATACTTCCATTTCATCTCAACTTGGACCAACCCCATCTTCAGTTTCACATACACTGTCATGGCAAATCAAGAAGTACTGTTTAGGGCTGGGGCTGTAGCTCACCGGTAGAGTGCTTGCCTAGCACGCATGAGGCACTGAGTTCAATCCTCAGCCCCACATAAAAATGAATAAATAAAATAAAGGTAGGTGCTGGGGCTGGGGCTCAGCGGTAGAGTGCTTGCCTAGCACGTGCAAGGCCCTGGGTTTGATCTTCAGCACCACATAAAAATAAGTAAAGGTATTGTGTCCAACTACAACTAAAAAAACCCAGATATTAAAAATAAATAAATAAAGGTATTGTGTCCATCTACAACTTAAAAAAAAAAAAGAAGTACTATTTAATTCTTTCCATATATTCAGCATGTTTTTAGCTGCTCTAAGGGTAAGGAGGGAATTAGATAAAACAACCCTAAATATCTGAAGGTTAGATTCCATTCACTCAGAAAGTAGGTTTAAAATTGAGAAAAGGAGGGCCAGGGTTGTGGTTCAGTGGTGGAGCGCTTGCCTAGCATGCGTTAGCACTGGGTTCAATCCCTGGCACCACACAAAAATAAACAAAATGAAGGTGTTGTGTTCATCTACAACTAAAAAAAAAAAAAAAAAAACTAAAAATTGAATAAAGGAGAGGCTCATAGAAGGTAATATTTGGTCATATGAGCTTTAGAAATGGAAAAGTCTGTGGGCATGGAAAACTTTCTAGCAGATGTGGAACTTGAGCTGTCTCTAAAAGGAATATAGCTTCTAGAATGATGGACAAGAGGGGAAAAAAAGCATTTCCTGTGAGCCTGGAGAAAAAGATCTTTTGGAAAGAGCACATAGGCATGGGTATTTGCACATTCAGAATAGAAAGGATTGGCTGGTGCAGAAGGGATGTAATTCTTTTATCCAGTAAGAGTGATCTTTGCTGCTTAACTAGGTTCTAGATGGAATATTTATTTATACATAAAGAAAAAACCATAAACATACCAGGAAATAAAATCAGTTTTAAAAATTGGAGTACTTAAAAAAAAAGCTGTAAAGGAAAATATCAATAAATTTGACTAAGTCAAAAAAGAAAATACAATAAAGTTGCATAACAAACTACCAATAGGAAAACTATCTGCAATGTATGTGAAAAAGGGCTAATTTCATTATAATACAAGTAATTCATAAATTTATCAGAAAAAAGATTCACAGAAAACAATGGCAGATAAGTACCTGAAAACTTGTTTAATCTTGTCAGTTTATATTCAAATGAAAACAAAAGAATGTTTCATGGGCTGGGGATGAGGCTCAAGTGGTAACACGCTCGCCTGGCATGTGCAGGGCGCTGGGTTCGATCCTCAGCACTACATAAAATAAAATAAAGATGTTGTGTCCACCAAAAACTGAAAAATAAATATTAAAAAAAAATTCTCTCTCTCTCTTAAAAAAAAAGAATGTTTCATTACTTAAGATTAATATAATATCACAAACTTAAACCAGTAATGGTGAGTTTGTGATATTATATTTTACACTGTTTGTGGAAATGTAAATTAGCAAGACCATTTCGGAAGGCAATTTGTCAGTATTTACCAAAATGTACAGGGCTGGGGTTGTAGCTTAGTGGTAGAGCGCTTGCCTAATGTGTGAGGCACTGGGTTTGATTCTCAGCACCACATAAAAATACATAAAGGTATTGTGTCCATCTACAACTAAAAAAAAAAAAATTGTTTTTTAAAAGTACATATACTCCATACACCCAGGAATTCCACTGTTAGGAATTTATCCTGCCAATATGTTCATATATATAATTATGCAAGAATATGTATGCAATGTTAATTCATTACATTTAGTTGATAAACATAAACAGCTGAGGGGCTGAGGTTGTGGCTCAAAGGTACAGTGCTTGTCTAGTGCGTGTGAGGCCCTGGGTTTGATCCTCAGCACCACATAAAAATAAATAAAGTAAAGATACTGTGTCCAGCTACAACTAAAAAATAAGTATTTAAAAAAAAAAAAAAAAGCAAACAGCTGAAAACAAAGTAAATGCCCATAAGCAGGAAACAAACAATGTGGGACAGCTGTAAATGGATTATTATGTAATTGTTTAAAAGAAGAAAACAGAATTATATACGCTAATATAGAAAGGTCTCCAAGATAATTTAAGTGTAAGGATGCAAACTAATGTGAATGATAAGATCTTGCTTCGTACCTTTTGAAAAGAATTCACACATAGAAGATAATTATATGACAAAAAGAAAATAGTATAAGTATCTTCGGTCATATAGAAGAATCAACCAACATGGCTCATAGCTGGCGCTGGGAAATGCAGCAAATAATTGCTCCTATGTTGATTTTTTTTAATCCATATGCACTTATTACTTATAAAAAAAACTAATTTCACAACAGACTGGGGTTGTGGCTTAGTGGTAGAACACTCGCCTAGCACATATGAGGCCCTGGGTTCAATCCTTAGCATCACAAAAAAATAAATAAAGTATTGTGTCCAACTACAGCTAAAAAAAAAATTTTTTTTAAAACTAATTTCACATATTTTTCAAAATTTAATTAAGCATGTCTTTCATTAAAAATATCTTTCTAAAATAATTGTGTGTATATGTGCATATGTTAGTGGACATTAAATCTAAGAGCAATATTATCCCCAGCACTTTTATTTTTTTATTTTCAGACAACAGTCACACTAAATTGCCCAGGCTGTACCCAAACTTACAGTCCTCTTGTCTCAGCCTCCCAAATCACTGAAGTTACAGGCATGTGCCTCCAGGCATGGCCTAAAACACTTCTCCCCTACTGCCCCACCTGTATCTCTGCCTAATTTTCCCTTCACAGCATAGCCAAAATTTTTGGAAGAGTTTTCAGCACTTCCTGTCTGTGTTCCTTACATGTTTCTTGTCACTTCAAAATCTGTTTTTGCCACTCTCTAATGATGTGCAAAAGTCTATAGGAACATTCTCTGTCCTGATCAAACTGTCCTTGACCTCAACAACCCTGGAAACTATATTTGGTCTTTTTTTGGAAACTTCTTTCTTAGGCTCCAGTGACAGTATTCATCCATTTTTCTTTCTTCTCTGGAGATCCCTCTCTAATGGTGTTCTTTTTTTTTTTTTTTTTAAGATATTTTTTAGTTGTAGAGGGACACAATACCTTTATTTATTTGTTTTTATTTTTATGTGGTGCCAGGGATGGAACCCAGTGCCTCACACATGCTAGGTAAGTGTTCTACCACTGAGCCACAACCCCAGCCCCTCTAATGGTGTTCTTTGGGGTTCTGTTCCAGCCCCTCTTCCTGCATGATCTCTTCCACTCCATGGCTTCAGTTACTTCCAATGTTTTGATGACTCACAAATACCTTTGGTCTAGATCCCTCTCTTGAGCTTCAAAATTATTTATCAAGCTGCTTACATCATTGTTTTCCAACCTTTTCCACATCATGGCACACATAGAAAATGATGGCATTTTCTATGCTGGATGATGCAGTCCAACACAATTAAGATTGCTTTGTCTCAGGGAGCTTGCACTGCCCTAAGAAGTGAGAGCAAAATGCAGCACATCTGTAAACTCTTTTTGAGGCATAATAGTTGGGAAGTTGATCTCTTGGATAGACATTTCTACTTGGATGTCCTCTAGGCATTTCAAAGTCAACATGTTTGGAAATAAGCATACCATTTCCAAAACCACCTCTTTCTCCAGCACTTTTGATTTCAGTGAGTAGCCCTACCATCTACAAATTATCCAAAGGTCTTAGCCTAGCTCTCCGCTTCCTTCCACTTCCAATCCCAAGGTCTGATGATTCTGCTATTATTTCTTTCTTCATCTTTAACCTCTGGTATTAGGAGTTGAACCCAGGTGCTTTGCCCCAGTCCTTATTTTATTTTGGGATAGGGTCTTGCTAAATTGCTGAGGTTAGCCTTGAGCTTGTGATCTTCTTGCCTCAGCCTTCACTCAGCCTATTTATTTCTTGAAGTCATCTATCCATCACCTCTACCACTTTCCTAGTCCAGATCACATCATTTCTCACATTTCTCCTCAGTTTCTATAAAACCTTTCTCTCTGGTATCCCTGGCTTCAATTTTGCTCCCTGTTCTCTACACTGTAACCACAGTGATCTCTCCAAAATGCAAATCTGATTATGCCATCCCACTGTTTAAGTCACTCTAAAGGTTCTGCATTGCTCTTAGGATGATTCATATTGCTTACCTTTCCAATCTCGCTGCATATCCTAGCCACATTACTTACCTAATACAATATGCACAGTGGCTGGCATAAAGGCTTAATTGTTTGGGGGAGGTTTTTTCTTGGGGGTACCGGGGATTGAACGCAGCGACACCCAAACACTGAGCCACATCCCCAGCCCTATTTTGTACTTTATTTAGAGACAGGTTCTCACTGAGTTGCTTAGCACCTTGCCATTGCTGAGGCTGGCTTTGAACTTGTGATACTCCTGTTTCAGCCTCTCAAGTCACTGGGAACACAGGTGTGCACCACTGTGCTTGGCTCAGTTGTTTTTTGAAGGATAAAAAATGAAAAGCATTCAAGGATCGAGGCAGATCCATCATATCTATACCAGGTAAGAGGTTTTAAAGCACATATTGACAATACTGTCAGAATCCAAGGAACATGACTGTTCCATGTAGAATTAAGAAGTGCTAGCAACAATCTATTCCTTTGGCAAAAGAACCAAACATTAACTAGCTCCTTCCTTCCTCTTACTGAGCAAGAAATCCATCAAAATTGTGCCCATAAGTCAATCCAACTTGGTGAATAGCCAGTTTAAAATGTTTTGAGAAACAGTTACTAACTTGACTGTCTTTTGATGCCATGATTTCTAAACTTGGGTCAGCTTATCAACCCGTGCAACCACTGTTACATTGCTATAATGTCATTTCTACTGAGGAGTAGAAATGCCCCAACACTAAAGGAATGACCATATAATACTGAAGTGGGAAATCCTATTCAAAGTACTGTCATGAGCAGTGAGGGGGTCATTTTAATAAGGAAGGGACAATATATGATTAGTGATATATAACATGGGTGGAGAACCAAATTTGGGACTCCTAATTTTTAATAATTTAAGTGAATAACAACACTGAGAATGAAAGTGTCTTAAGCCTCATCAAAAACAGAAAAGGAACACCACAGAGCAATGGTAGCTACATTTCTTTCTCCTGAAACTGAAGATGAAGGTTGTGAAGCATAGAAAATCTGCCAAAATCTAAATGCCTAATCTATCAAGTGTTAGTGTCTTTAAGGAGGGCAGGTACTTGCTCTGACAATACAGATTTTATCTGTTTACTCAACAAGGGCAAACATCTGAATGAAAAATAGGAAATCATCTAGATGTTCTACTTGCTTCCAAATATTCCGTTATTTGCAAACATTCAATGATAATTAGAAACGTGTGGCAGACTTTCATGGTTTTCCATCCCAAGGCTTAACATGCAAATAGAGTTAGATGGAGATTTTAAGCCTTTTGAGGAAAGGGCCATGTTTAATTTTTCTTATAATCCCAGGACTAGCCAACTGATCCCTATTCAATAAGTTGGATGACTGAATAGGAATTGATCAATGTTGTAGTGTTCCAAAGATACCATTATCTATAAACAGCACTTTTGATTTCAGTGAGTAGCCCTACCATCTACAAATTATCCAAAAGTCTTAGCCTAGCTCTCCGCTTCCTTCCACTTCCAATCCCAAGGTCTGATGAAATAAGGTGAAAAATAAATGAAAACATGTTCATAGAAAGATGTGTACTAGAATTTCTACAGCAGTCTTATTCATAATAGTCTGGAAGCACCCAAATATCCATCAACCAGAGAATGGAAAATATGAGTTGTGATATATTCATACAATGGAATATTAGTAACTAAAAAGAATAGACTACGGGTACGTGCAGATGTTTTTCAAAAACATTACTAAGCTAAATAACTTACTACTCTAGTTTCCACTTATGTGAAAGAGAACAGACAAACTATGGTAATGAAATTCAAAGTTGTCACGGAGGATGGTGGTAGGCACAGGGTGATCAACTGTAAACACAAGAGAACTTTCTGAGATGGTTCAGTATCTTGTTTTGGGTGTTGATTACATAGGTTATATTATTGTTGAAATTCACTAAACAACATCTAAGATCTCTGCATTTTATTGCATGTTAAGATAAATCAATACAAAAAAATGTTAAGAAGCTGAGAGAATTTGTGAGGATAATCACCATGACCTCCATCCATAACTGTCCTCAGATACTCTCTTCATCAAGTTAGTCCTATGCTCCAGAATCCAAAAATGACTTCTTTATCAACTTCATTCTTAATCTCCATGGAAAATCTGGGGAATTAACTTCTCCCTTTTCCCACCAAGGTAATCTTCTCACGGTCTCATCCAGATAATATGCTCTTTCCTATCAGAGTCTCCTCCTGTCATTACCCTGCCTAGATCCCACTCAAGTTCCCTCTGTCCTTCAAATTCCATTTTAAATAAGAAGTCTCTTTCAGAAAGGAGCTCTTAATTAATCCTAGCCAACTTGGGAACTCTATGTTCCCTCAGTTATTATGTTCCTTTATTGGACTAATATGATACTTTAAAGTCACATATATTTGCAACAAAAGCAATAAGCAAACAATGTCTAGTAATACCTTTCTATTTCCCTGCAGAACGCAATTTAGAATCTGAATATCCTGGCTAGTGCCCAGATGTGGGCTTGTGAGGATTATAAACTATCCAGACAATGATGTTTAATCAAGGACCAATAAGAACAGCAATGAAGGGAGCTCTAAGCCTCTATATTGGCCTGGTGTACTGTTTGACCTATTTCCTCTTTAAGCAGGTGGTTCAAACTGGTACCCCTGCCCCTCCCCAATATAGTAAGTGACCCCAAACAAGGATGTATTCTTTTTGTGCACTTTGCCTGCTCTTAAGCTAGTAAGGAAACGGACAAGGCTGGGGATGTGGCTCAAGCGGTAGCACGCTCGCCTGGCATGAGTGCGGCCCGGGTTCGATCCTCAGCACCACATACAAACAAAGATGTTGTGTCCGCCGAAAACTAAAATAAATAAATAAATATTTAAAAAAAAAAAAAAAAAAAGGAAACGGACAGCGCTGTTCACCCACAAGCAGAGCCATTTCCTAAGTGCCCAGTTTTCCAGACCACTGGGAAGATCCGATCCTCGAGGACGAAGAGAGAGGCACTTCGCACTTAAGGCCAAGGAAGAACTCAAGACTCTTCCCCTGAATTTACACCCAACACGTATGTAGGAAGGCAAAATTGCAAACACCAACGTTCACAACCACATACACACGTGCACGCCCAGCCCCACGAAAACCGACGCGCAAGCCCGTGGGCTCGCGCGTACCTACTTAAGTTTTCTCTCTGCAGACGGCCCCATTCTACCCTGCTCGGCACAGCCCGGGGTTCCCGATGGCGACGCTGGGGAGGTGTGTAACAGGCCAAGGAAGGCCTGACGAGAGTGTTTCTCCATAGGGGGAGGGGAGGCCCTCCCCACCCGAGCGGAAGCGGCGCGCGCCGGCCGGGCAGACTTAGCTCTTGTCCTGGGAACATCTGGAGGAGGTGGGAGGGGTGCACATCCATGATGAACGCGGATTGGCTGCGCAGGACGAGGGAGGCGGCGTCTAGGCAAGGGGCGGGGTTCGCTGGCCCCTTTAAAGCCNGCCCCCTGCGCCATCCTCGCGCACACTCCGTGGCCCCGGAAGGGAAACTTTCGGGAGTGGGGGATGTTCCGGTGGCCTGCCTCCCTCCCGCTTCGAAAGCACTGACCTTGCCCCAGCTGCGTACTCTACCCAACCCGGGTCCCAAGGTCCGGGTGCTGCTTAGCGGTGCCAGGTTGTTTGGGGGGGGGGCTCCCCAAAGCGCAGGCGCGGAGACGAGCCTGGGGCTCCTCTTCGCACTTCTTCCAGTCCCCACAGCCTGGGGCGGTAGGGCGTGGGGGAGGCGGGGAAAGACGGAGAGACCTGGTGTCCCGGAACAGCCCTTCCGAAGCTTAAGGGGCTGCGGGAAGGAGGAGGGATCCTGGCGGGCAGCAAACAGAAGAAAAGCTGAGGGAGGGTGAAGGGTTGGGCCAGGATAGGGACCGGGCAGTCCCCGCAGAAAAGGCTCTCAGGGTCCTGGTTGCGGTGTCAAAAGAATGCAGAGAATCTGTGTCTCCCGTTCCCCTGGTCTAGTTAGCATAGAGCCCAAGAAAGTGGCTGGCCATCACCCTGTCTACCTTCTTCTTATCCTGGGCCGAACCCCCTACGTTTCTCCAGCCTTGGCATTGCCCCAAGGGCATAGAGGGCCCTCACCTCTCATAGGCCTGGTTTTCCAGGCTGCTCAGACCTGTATCAGCCAAGCCCACCCAATCTGCCCAGCTGCTACTGGTGTCTTAGATTGAGGGGTTCCCTGGCTTTAGGGGCAATCCCTCTATTCCCTCCCTACCACTTCTCTGCCTCCCCCCTAAGGTCCTCCTGCCTAAGCACAATTGTCAGCCAGAGGAAATAGTTGTAGCCAGAGGCCTGGGGCAGGAGAGGTCTGGCAACAGATAGAGAGGGGATCATTACTTTGGGGGAAAATGAATGTAGCCCAGTTGCCTTATTGCAGACCCTCTCTTAGAGACATTATGTCAGCTGGCTCTCTTGAGACCCCTTGTCTAGCCAGAAGGAAGACACAAAATTTACCTCTCAAATTCTTTCCCCCACCCTTTCCTAAAACCAACCTGGGTTTGGTGAGTTTTTCACCCCAGAGAAACCATATATATTCCTGTCTAAGGGGTAATCCCAAGTAGTTCAATTTTGTTTTTAAGATCTGTTGTCTGTGCATTTGTGTCTCTGGTCCTTCAGCATCTTTCTCCAACTCAGGCCTTTGAGGGGAGAGTGAGAACCCAGAGAGGCCAATGTCTTGGCCGCAGGGGAGAAGGTATTTCATGATAGGCAAGTGGAAACCTGTGTGTATGGGGACTGAGCTGATATCAATATGGATGGAGAGGCCCATTGTGGTGCATGCCTGTAATCCCAGCAATTCAGGAGGCTCAGGCAGGAGGATCACAAATTTAGTGCCAGCTTGGGCAACTCAGAACCTGTCTCCAAAGAATTCTGAAAAGGGCCAGGGGTGTAGCTTGTTGGTAGAGCACCCCTCGGTTCAATCTCCAGTAATACACACAAAATACAATAAATGAAGACACACATATACATATACTCTCTGAGAGAATCTTTGGGCCCTTCTCTTCCTATGGCCTTTCCAAGACAATTTCCCTCTCAGGGATTCAGTTTCCATCATTTTTTAAATTCGCCAGTGGGACTAGAAAGCTCTAAAATCCCCTTTTTGATACTGAATGATTATACTATTAGGCAACTCTAGAGGTGAGAATGGTCCTCTGGCAGGCTGGTTCCATTTAGAGAGCTAAGGTGTGAGGTGTCATAGTTGCTTAGGATTAGAACTAAGGTTAGAGAGGAGCAGACTCCCTTGTCCTGCCCAGGAATACTCATTGTTCTGCTCACCCCTGGTGCCTTGGGATATGAACTCCTGCTTGGGTTTGGCCCACCCATCAAGGCCTCTGATGAGACATCTGGCTCAGCCAGTCTTTGAGTTGGACCTTTGGGGAGGGGTTGAGAGGAGGAGGCAGCCAAAGGCCAGCAGGGTAAGCAGATTCCCAGGAGACAGTTTGCATCTCAGCTGTTGGGACTTGTTTTAGGATCTGGGCCAGGAAGCATAGCACACTCATCTACCCTCTTATGGGAAAAGGGCAAAGAGGGCCCCACTGCTATTGCCCATCCCACCCCCTGACTCTACCCACTTCACCTCTGTGTACTTACCACCCCAGCTCCCAGGCAAGGGGCTGAATTTTCCCTGCTACCCTCACCTAGTCCAGCCAGCCTCCCAGGCCCTGCCATGCCAGCTCAACAGCTCCAGCAACAAGAAGCTGTCCCCCACCCCATCTTTCCCAGCCCCCTTGTCTCCTGTGGGTAAGGCTTTCTCAGGAGTCGGTTCTCTCCAGGTTGGGACTTGCTTTCCAGCTCAAGAGCCAAAAGGCCTTACGTTCTTGTTTGTTTTCATCTTTGGTCTCCCAGGTGAAGGGGAATGTTGAAGGAGAGGTGGTAGTTAGAGAGGCCTTCAGATTGGTTGAATATGAGGCATATTCTCCTGCATTGCTTTTCCCTCTGCTGGCTCTATTGGGCCTGGGAACCCCTCTCCCCTGTATATATGGGTGAAGCTGCAGCAGGAGGTATTTAGGTCAGACCCCAAGGAAACCTTCCTCACTGCTGGGAGCTCTTGAAATGGATAATGGAAGCTCCCAGGGAAGTCAGTTTCCCAGAAAGTGGCTAATGGTAGAGTCCCTGTCAGAGTGAAGGATGCAGCTGTTGCTAGGCAGAGGCTGATCTTCCTTCTTGGGGTGTGGCTCTGAGGCTGGCCAGCAGAGGCCCCGTTAGGAGCAGAAGGATAAAAGACCCTTGCCTGATTGCCAGAGCAGGGTCCCTAACCCCATCAGTCCTGGAACCCCAGAGCTGCATTTCTCAGAACAAATGCCCTTTCCCACTCTTGCTTCCCCCACCCTCTACCCCCAAGTCACCATTACTACCACCGTCTGCTTTGACAACCCTCAATCGAAACTGGCAGGCTTCTCTAGCCTGTCTGGCTGTGCTAATGGACTGATTGGATTTTCTATACTTGGAGTTTGGGATTTCTGATTGAACATGCAAATTTATGTAAATCAATCTGAGATCTGCCACCACATCAAAACAATGTGGAGCTTCCACAGGCTGGAAGGAATCCTAGAGACAGTCTAGTCCAACGCCCTCAAGTTAAAAATGGGGAAACTGAAGTCCAGAGGGGGAAATGATTCACATGGTGGTGAATGATGCAGTGGTGAATGTCAGTAGGACTCTTGACTCTGGCCTCTAGTTTTACATGGTTGCATTCTGCTGTAAGGCTAGTTATCAAATCTGGCACTTAGAGGGTCAGAATGTTATCCCAGGGCCCTCAGGGACTCTGGTTAGCTTTCTGACATACTGAAGAAAAAAAAAACTTTAAATCCCTTAGAACAAGACCTGTAATATTTTCCCCTAGACACTGTCCTGAAGGGGTAGAGGATAAGGCCATTATTTGCTACTTGGCTTAGCACTTAACATTTGTCCTTGAGCTGAGATAAATTTCCAGTATCTGCCACAGTAGTAGACACATAGTAGGCTATGGATGCATCTATGTATGCAATGCCTCTGTCTTTATTCTTCCAAACTAATTTGGGTTTCTGCCACTTCCTTCTATGCTACAGTTTGATTCTGCTGCTTCTTTATCACTAAGAGCTTTGGTCTATTGACTTTTTGCCTAACCTTTCCATCCTTAGGCTTTTTTTTTTTTTTTTGCAAATTTCTAGGGTAGTGACCAGACAGACCTTGCTAAAGGAAAGAGCTTATTATTTTGGATCAATGCCAAAGATGAATGGAGGCTACAAAGATGAGCTGGGATCCCAAGAATAGTATTCCCACTTTTTTTTTTTTTTTTTTTTAATGTCCTGTGGATTGAACCCAGAACTTTGGGCATGCAAGGAAGCCACTAAGCTAAAAGAACACTTCTTGATGTGCTCTTAATCTGATCCCCCTGCCCAGCTGCCAAGTGCTCTCTGCTTCCTCATCATGGAATGTGCCTGTAGTGTGGAGCTGTTCAAAGGACTGAGCCCTTGCTTAGCCTGTGATGCCTGAGAGTACCATAGAGATGGTGAGGATGCTCAGGCGGCCATTGACTGGCTTTGCCACACTCTGGGAAAGTGGTGCAGGAGCTCAAGAACTCCTGCCAAGGGCCTGGGGAAGGGACTTGGGACAAATGTCTGGGGTTTTCCTCACCTTCTCACCAAACCCAGATCTGAAATGAGTGCCCCTGTCTTCAGCATCTTCCCGAAATAGCAGGTGTGGCAGAGCCAGCACCTCTGGTTCCCCACTGGACAGCTCTCTTCCATACCTAGGTTCTTAGTTCTGTGCAAGGCAAGATCCTTCTCTCTGGACCTCAGTTTCTCAGCTAGTGCTCATGGATTAATAACACATCATCAATGGGGTGTGGCACCTGCTCCATAATTACCATTTTCCCAGCACTGGAAGTTATGTAGATGAAAGAGGCTCAAGGAGGCCAGGCTGTTATTAAGGTGAATTATCGTTGCTGTTATTACTGATTTCTAAAAACCCAGCAGCTTCTGAGAAGAACACATTCAGGCCCAGCACCCTGAACCTCATGCTGGTCCTTGAGCTCTAGGAGTTTTCCAGTACTCCCTAGCTTTAAATAAATATACCTATTTTTATATATATATATATATATATATATATATATATATATTTATATTTTGACACTGAGGATTGAACTTCATACTTGCTAGGCAAGTGTTCTTACATGTCTTTTTTTTTTTTTTTGGTAGTAGAAGTAGTAGTAGTAGTAGGGATTTAACCCAAGGGTGCTCTACTACTGAACTATACCATCAGCCCATTTTTTATTTTGGTTTTCCTTTCTAAGAGGATCTCAGTAAGTTGCTGAGGCTGGCCTCAAATTTGCAGTCCTCCTGCCTCAGCCTCCTGAGTCAGTAGGATTACAGGTATGCACTACCGTGTCCACCTAAAATTATAGCTATTTTAAAGGCAAGAAGACCCTATTCTATTTTCCTTCTTTTGTCCACAAGACTTGAGTGGTGGATGCTACTTAGGGGAGATTAGTCTACAATTCTTACTCTCAGCCTGGATTTGCTTCTGACCCTGACCCTTTGGGAAGAGGATTAATGACTTTTCCTAGACAAGCTGCAAAAGGCCTTGAAACTCCTGGGATGCGGCCCTGGGGTACTCAGCACCTGAGTTCCCAGGGGCTGATTAACCTTACCCTTAGCTGGCTTGATGTGGGGGATATAATTGGTTCTTTTGTGCAGGGATCTGTTGAGACACCCCTAGAACCTGTCTGCAGTAGCTCTAGGCACTCATTCCAGGAGTCATTTACCAACCTTACCCTCATCTACTTCAAGCTCTTCTCCTTTTCCAACCTCTTATCCTTGCCTCTGCTCTCTACTAGACTTTGCCTCCTTCCCAGTTTACTAGAATGAACCCAGTTCTTTTTTTTTTTTATTGGTTGTTCAAAACATTACAAAGCTCATGACATATCATCTTCCATATGTTTGATTCAAGTGGGTTATGAACTCCCATTTTTTACCCCAAATACAAGTTGCAGAATCACATCGGTTACACATCCACATTTTTACATAATACCATATTAATGACTGTTGTATTCTGCTACCTTTCCTATCCCCTACTATCCCCCCTCCCCTTCCCTCTCATCTTCCCTCTCTACCCCATCTGCTGTTGTTTAATTCTCTCCCTTGTTTTTTTTTTCCCTTTCCCCTCACAAACTCTTATATGTAATTTTGTGTAACAATGAGGGTCTCCTTCCATTTCCATAGTTTCCCTTCTCTCTCCCTTTCTCTCCCCCCACTCGTCTCTGTTTAATGTTAATCTTTTCCTCATGCTCTTCTTCCCTGTTCTGATCTTAGTTGCTCTCTTTATATCAAAGAAGACATTTGGCATTTGTTTTTTAAGGATTGGCTAGCTTCACTTAGCATAATCTGCTCTAATGCCATCCATTTCCCTGCAAAATCCATGATTTTGTCATTTTTTAGTGCTGCATAATACTCCATTGTGTATAAATGCCACAGTTTTTTAATCCATTCATCTATTGAAGGGCATCTGGGTTGATTCCAAAGTCTAGCTATTGTGAATTGTGCTGCCATGATCATTGATGTGGCAGTATCCCTATAGTATGCTCTTTTAAGGTCCTCAGGGAATAGACCGAGAAGGGCGATAGCTGGGTCAAATGGTGGTTCCATTCCCAGCTTTCCTAGGAATCTCCATACTGCTTTCCATATTGGCCGCACCAGTTTGCAGTTCCACCAGCAATGTACAAGTGTACCCTTTTCCCCACATCCTCGCCAGCACTTATTGTTGCTTGACTTCATAATGGCTGCCAATCTTACTGGAGTGAGATGGTATCTTAGGGTGGTTTTGATTTGCATTTCTCTGACTGCTAGAGATGGTGAGCATTTTTTCATGTACTTATTGATAGATTGTATGTCCTCCTCTGAGAAGTGTCTGTTCAGGTCCTTGGCCCATTTGTTGATAGGGTTGTTTGTTATCTTGTTGTTTAATTTTTTGAGTTCTTTGTATATTCTGGATATTAGGGCTCTATCTGAAGTGTGAGGAGTAAAGATTTGTTCCCAGGATGTAGGTTCCCTATTTACCTCTCTTATTGTTTCTCTTGCTGAGAAAAAACTTTTTAGTTTGAGTAAGTCCCATTTGTTGATTCTAGTTATTAACTTTTGTGCTATGGGCGTCCTATTAAGGAATTTGGAGCCCGACCCCACAATGTGTAGATTGAAGCCAACTTTTTCTTCTATCAGGTGCAGAGTCTCTGATTTGATATCTAGGTCCTTGATCCATTTTGAATTTACTTTTGTGCATGGCGAGAGAAAGGGGTTCAGCTTCATTTTGTTGCATATGGATTTCCAGTTTTCCCAGCACCATTTGTTGAAGATGCTATCCTTTCTCCATTGCATGCTTTTAGCGCCTTTATCAAATATAAGAAAGTTGTAATTTTGTGGATTGGTCTCTGTGTCCTCTATTCTTTACCATTGGTCCACCTGCCTGTTTTGGTACCAGTACCATGCTATTTTTGTTACTATTGCTCTGTAGTACAGTTTGAAATCTGGTATTGCTATACCTCCCGATTCACACTTCCTGCTTAGAATTGCTTTTGCTATTCTGGGTCTTTTGTTTTTCCATATGAATTTCATGATAGCTTTATCTATTTCTACCAGAAATGCCGTTGGGATTTTGATTGGCATTGCGTTGAACCTGTAGAGAACCTTGGGTAATATCACCATTTTGATGATGTTGGTTCTGCCTATCCCTGAACAGGGTACTGAACCCAGTTCTTAAATATGCAGATGTGCCCCTGACTAGCTACTGAATAGTGGTGCTACCCTGCCACACTGCAGCCTGGAGGAACAAGGGCCTCTCTTAGCTCTATGGAAGAAACGGAGTAAAGGCTTTAGTGTCTTTTTTTTTTTATTATTTTTTTTTATTTTTTAGTTCTCGGCGGACACAACATCTTTGTATATGGTGCTGAGGATCGAACCCGGGCCGCACGCATGCCAAGCGAGCGCGCTACCGCTTGAGCCACATCCCTAGCCCGGCTTTAGTGTCTTGTAGTCAGAGTCCCCATATTCATCTGACCAGACCTCACATGCTCTCATGTCCTAGGGATGTGATCACTTCCTTCTCATACAGGAAGAGGATGGATGACCACAGCTGAGAGGAGCTTTAGAAAGTACTTGCCACCTCTGTTAGATCTGCTGTTTCTGGTTGTCTTAGTCTATCAGGCTGCTATAACAAAAATATCATAAGCTGGGTAGCTTATAAACAGAGATTTATTTTTTAAACCTCTGGAGTCTGGCAAATCCAAGATCCAGGTGCCAGCAGATGTGGTGTCTTGTGAAGGCCTGGTTTCTGGCTCATTAGACAAAGCCTCTTTTTTTCTCTTGGGCCTCTTTTATAAAGGCACTAATATCATTCATGAGGGCACCACTTCCATGACCAGATCACCTCTTAGAGACCCTCCTCATAACATCATCTTGGGAGTTAGGATTTTAGTGTATAAATTTAGAGGAGTGGGGATGCAGACATTCAGACCAAAGCACCCAACTCAGGATCCCCTAGTTGGCCTCAAACCATGAGCAAAATCATTCAACTCTATATTCTGATCTTCATTCAGATGTCAGGATTTTGTCCCAAACAAGCCTGTGAGAAATTTTCAGGGTCTGGCCAGGCCATTCATTCAGCCAGTAAATATTCTAGAACATAATGTGTGCTAGTGTTGTGCTAGACTATAGGATACAATGGTGATCAAGAAAGTCCACATTTAGTCAGGCATGGTGGCACATGCCTATAATCCCAGTGACTTGGGAGTCTGAGGCAGTAAGATTGCAAGTTCAAGGCCAGCCTTAGCAATTTAGGCTCTGAGCAACTTAGGGAGACCCAGTCTCAAATTTTAAGAAAAGGAGCTTGTAATCCCAGCAGCTCAGGAGGCTGTGGCAAGAAGATCACAAATTCAAAATCAACCTCAGCAACTTAGCAAGACCCTGTATCAAAATAAAATATAAAAAGGGCTGGAAATGTGGGTCAGAGGTTAAGCGCCCCTGGACTTCATCCCCAGTACCAAAAAACAGTTCACATTCATCAAATAACAGTTCTAAAATTATAGTTGTGATAGGGGCTACAAAGAAAGGACATGTGCAACACTGATTTGATCATTACAGGTTAAATACATGTATTGATTTACAATATTGTACCTCATAAGTCAGTACATGTATGTCAATTAAAAAATAAAAATAGGGGCTATGAGTTGTGGCTCAGCAGTAGAGTGCTTCCCTAGCATGTGCAAGGCCCTGGGTTCTATCCTCAGCACCACATAAAAATGAATAAACAAAATAAAGGTGTTGTATCCAACTACAACTAAAAAATAAATATTAAAAAAAAAAACCCTTCTCTTTAAAAAAATTAAAAATAGCTGGGTATGGTGGTACATGCCTGTAAACCCAGCTATTCAGGAGGCTGAGGTAGGAGTAGCACAGGTTCAAGGCCAGCCTGAGCAACCTAGTGAGACCTTTGTCGTGAAATAAAATAAATTGAAAGGATTGGGGAACGTAGCTCAGTGGTAAGAGTGCCCTGAGGTTCGTACCCCAGGACAGAAAGGATGTGTAGTAAGAGCAAAGACACAGAGTTGTGTGTGCATGTGAGGAATGTGCCCAGAGCTTTGTATGACACATTGCTGGAGGCAGGAGTCCAGCCAGGACTGCAGATATGGTACCATGTGAACACCTGAGTGCTTCATTGGCTTCTCTTCTAATCTCTTCCCCAATCTGTGCGATATCCTGGCCCCTTACAGTGTCCAAGACAGAGACCCCATTCTCTGCCAGATGGTGCTGATGGTGCCTCCTCCCCACTCCACTGTGTGGCCTTCTATTTCCCCAGCTCCAAGCCTGCAAGCTCCTGAAGCTGGAACCTGCTTTCCACTATAGGCTGAAAGGGAAGTTGGGGGGGTGTTCACTTTTCATTTCCTCTGTAGACAGCACCTCACTTCCTGTCCCCCAGGCTAGAAGAAGGCTAAAAGCTCTTGGCTTTGCTCTCCCTTCCTCTGTCCTCCCCCACTGCTTTCCCAGGAAGCCTGCAGCTCTTGATGGAGAAAGACAACATCAAAGCTGGCAGGCTTCCCCTCCCCCTTGTTCTGCACAAGGGGACCTGTCTTCTCAGCTGCAATCCTTTCCTAGACATGATATCATCCTTCTCTTCTATGCCCTGCTGAGAGAGGAGTCAAAGAAGACTTATTTCCATTTTAAAGATAATAAAATTGAGGCCCAAAGGAGTTCTTGACTTTTCTCTACTCCCCCAAGGATCATGCCCAGCCAGAACCAGAATCCAGAAGCCTGTCTCCCATTTGTAAGCATAAACAAGAGCATAACCCAGTGGAAGTTTGTGGGTGAACCAGAGATACTGTCCTCTGGAGCAGAGCTGGCAGCTTTGGAGGTGACATCTGTGCACTGGCTGGATGGCTGGTGTAGCACTGGAGCTGTGTGAGTGCAGAAAACTGCCAGAGCCTAATTCTTTCGTTAAAAAGAAGCAGGATATGGAGTTGGGCACTGGGTCATGGGTATAGTGAGGAGCTGGAAGTATATCTACCCAGCTTTCCTAGGCCTGTAGGTAAAGCCCGAGAACTCACAGTCCCTTTTTTTTTAAAAAAAAAATATATTTTTTAGTTATACATGGATACAATATCTCTATTTTGTTTATTTTTATGTGGTGCTGAGGATCGAACCCACTCGTGAGAGGCAAGCGCTCTACTGCTGAGCCACAATCCCAGCCCACAGTTCCATCTCAGATTTGAGAATATGTAGTTGATGTTCCAACAGTCAGCTCCATTATCACCTCTAGGAGCCTCTCTGCCTCCGTTTCTCCTACAGGACCTAGCATATGTCACTAGTTATGCCCAAGATCTTAAAAAGATGCTGACTCCCTCATTCTGCCCAGGGATGGGAAACAAGTGAGTTGGGAACTGGCCCAGATGAGGGGAGCAGGAAACACTCACCTTCAGGTGCCCCTAGATCCAGCAGCACTGAGTCATTCCATTTACATACACACATGAGATTTCTGCCTCCTCACTTCTCTGGTGCCTTCAAATGATCTTCTTTCCCTTCTATATAAACCTTGTTTGTCTTTAGGGGCTCAATTCACTTGATGACTTTTTTAAGTTCTTCAAAAGACTTCTCTAGTGAACCTTCCTTTGCATTACAGTTATTTGCCTATCTTATTTTAAATTAACAAATGAAAATTATATACATTTATGATGTACAAAATGATATCTTGATATATGGATATATTGCAGAATGGCTAAATCAAGCAATTTAACATATACATTTTCTCACTTTAGGGGTGAGAATACTTAAAATCTACTTTCTTAGCTATTTTCGAGTTTATAACACATTGTGAACTATAGTCCCCATGATGTGCAACAGATCTCTTGAACTTATTTTTCTGTCTGACTGAAATTTTTGTATCTTTTGACAACCCCCTCAAAGCCTTTGTTAGCTACCATTTTAATCTCTGCTTCTCTGAGTTCTACTTTTTGAGATTCTGCATGTAAGTGAGATCATGTGGTATTTTGTTTTTGTGTGCTTGACTTATTTCACTTAGCATAATGTCCTCTAAATTCATCCAGTTTTGGCAAATGACAGAATTTTCTTTGTTTTTGAAATTGAATAGTATTCTACTGTGTATATATGGCACATTTTCTCTTATACACTCATCTGTTAATGCAGGCTAAGTCCACCTCTTGGATATTGTAAATAATGCTGCAATTAACATTGGAGTACAGATTTCTGTTCAACATACTGATTTCATATCCTTTGGCTGTATACCCAGTAGTGGAATTGCTGGATCATATGGTGCTTCTATTTTTAATTTTTAAGGCACTTCTATACAGTTTCCAACAATGACTATACTAGTTTATATTCCCCTCAACAGTGTGCCTTTTCTCCATACCCTGACCAACACTTGTTGTCTTTCATCTTTGTAATAATAGCCATTGTAACAGGTAGAAGAGGTTATCTCATTGTGGTTTTAATTTAATTTGCATTTCCCTGATGATTAGTGATGCCAAATGTTTTTGCATATACCTATTGGCTGTTCGTATGTCTTCTTTTGAGAAGTGTCTCTTTGCTCTTTTTTTTTTTTTTTTTTTTTGGTAGTACTGGGAATTGAACACAGGGGAGCTGTACCTCTGAGCTACATCCCCAACCCCCCCCCCCTTTTAATATTTTTAGTTGTTGATGGACCTTTATTTTATTTATTTATATGTGATGTTGAGAATCGAACCCAGTGCCTCACACATGCTAGGCAAGTGCTCTACCACTGAACTACAACCCCAGCCCCCAACCCCTTTTTATTTTGAGCCAAGATCTCACTAAGTTGCCCAGACTGACCTCGAACTTGTGATCCTCCTATAGGGTGTGGGTGGAGTCCAGAAATGCAGCCCTCCTCCCTGGAGAACTTTCCTTCCAGCAGAGCATGAGAAGTCTCTCCTCACAGAGACAGCACAGAACACACTGCTTTTTGAAATAGGAATCCTGCTGGAGTCACTTTAACAAGAGAGACCAATGGGGCAGGGGTTGTGGCTCAGCAGTAGAGCACTCGCCTTACATGTGCGAAACCCTGAGTTCAATCTTCAGCACCACATAAAAATAAATAAGTGAAATAAAGGTATCATGTCCAACTAAAAATAAATAAATATTAAAAAAAAAAAAAAAGAAGAAGAAGAAGAGAGACCATTGAATGCTATGTCAGCCCAAGAAAGCTTTTCAGAAGAATTGCTTTAGGATAAGACCAATGGACTTCTAGGATTGTGTTGAGGGTATTGGTTTATCCCCAAACCAATAGGAGGTTATGGGAAGATTTGAAGTGGGAAAAACATAATCAGATTTATAGTTTTAGAAAATCGCTCCAATAGAATGCTCCTTGGAAAAGTGATTGTGACAGGGAAAATATGAGAAAAACTTGAAATGTCTTATGGAGCCAGAAATTAAGGAAGTGCCAAAATAAAAGGGCATTTTAAAAGGATACATAAGCCAATCTGAAAGATTCTCAATGGCCAAAGCCAGAGTTTAAGCAACGAAATAATTGAGGATAGTATTGGATTACAACCCATAGTAAATAAATATCAGTTAATTCATAATAATATAAGTAATTGTAACAATGTAAGTTTATAAATTTAAAAAATGGGAATGAATGGACAATTCTTCCTTACAGGAAATAAGGGAAATGGAAAATTATCATTGGAACATCATAGTAATTAATACAAGCAAGATCCACTGATAGAGCCTAAAATCAGTGAATGAAATTTAGGAGCACTCAACCACTGAGCCACATCCCTACCCCTATTTTGTATTTTATTAAAGTCAAGGTCTCACTGAGTTGCTTAACGCCTCACTGAATTGCTGAAGCTGGCTTTGAACTCACGATTCTCCTCAGTCTCCTGAGCCTCTGGGATTACAGGCAAGTGCCACCATGCCCGGCCAGTGAATGAAATTTTAAAGAGAAACAGAATAGTTGGGTAATCACAGCATACTGCCTTCCAAAATATTTATTAAATACAAAAGGAAAAACAGTAAATTTACAATAGAGAAACTTGCAAATAGATACCAGCTGGCCAAGTGGTCAAAGTTAAAACATCACCAGTAGTGAGACATCTTGACCTCATGCATACCCCAATACAATCACTGAGAAAAGCACATTTGGTGATATTTCCCAAAAAAACATGACCTTAATTTGATCAGCAAGAATATCAGACAAGGGGCTGGGTTGTAGCTCAGTGGTAGAGCACTTGCCTAGTATGTGTGAGTGTGTGAGGCACTGGGTTTAATCCTCAGTACCACATAAAAATGAATAAATAAAATAAAAGTATTGTGTCCATCTACAACTAAAAATAAATAAATAAAAATAAAAATATTAAAAATATATCAGACAGATTCAAGTTGGGAAACATTTCCAAAATGCAAAAATGCCCAGGATGCCAGACAGAAGATTGAGGAAGGAGGATCACAAGTTAAAGGCCAGCCTGGGCAACTTAGCAGACCTATTTCAAAATTTTTTATTTTTTAAAAAAAGGGCTGGGGATGTAGCTCATTGGTAGAGTGTCCCCTGGATTCAATCCCCGGTACCAAGAAAAACAAACCAAAACACTGAATCATACACTTTAAATAGGTAAATCGTATGGGATGTGAACTGTATTTCAAAGCTTTAAAAAAAAGTGCTGCTGGATGGGGTGGCACATGCCTGTAATCCTGGTGACTCAGAAAGCTAAAGCAGGAGGATCTCAAGTTCGAGGCCATCCTGGGTAACTTAGTGAAACTCTGTCTCAAAATAAAAATGAAAAGAACTGGAGATGTAGCTCAGGAATAGAGCACCCCTGGTTCAATCCCCAGTGCCACCAAAAAGAAAAAATGCAGGAGGAAAAAGTCATCAGAGACATTTATACCTGAGAAGGCAATGAAGCCTGAAAAATATTTGGATTTATTGTTGTGGTTACTGCTAAATAGGACAAGATTGACAAAAAGATGAGAAGACAGCTTTTTATTTTTTTAGTTTGGCTTTGAAGGGCAGTATCAGGATAAATGTCTGGAAAGAATTGTTTTTAAAATGAAAGAAGCCTAACAAGTTTTAAAAATGAACGGGAGGGCTGGGGATATAGCTCAGTTGGTGAAGTGCTTCTCTCAAGGCCCTGGGTTCAATCCCCAGCACCACACACACACACACAAAAAAAAAAAAAAGTGGGAGCCAGGCTTAGTGGCATATGCCTGTGATCCCAGCAGCTTTGGAGGCTGAGGCAGGAAGATCCCACGTTCAGAGCCAGCCTCGGTAACTTAGTGAGGCCCTAAGCAACTCAGCAAGACCCTGTTTCATAGTAAAATACATAAAAGGGCTGGGGATATGGCTCAGTGGTTAAGTGTGCCTGAGTTCAATCTCCAGTACCAAAAAAAAAAAAACTGAATGGGAAAGATCCCTTCAGAATGTCCATTCTGAAGACATGAACAGAGGCTGTCTGAGTCAGGAAGGACTAGCCTGGGCTGAGGAGAGGCAGTTCCTCTGTTGTAATAGAGGCAATGACGGGATAGGTAGGATTCCCATGGGGCTGGGAAGATGGCAGGAGGTTTGAGGGAGTTTCCCTTTGCCAGCTTTAACCCTCTGGGAAAACAGGAGGATAGGTAATGGGCCAGAAGCTTGAGGAGAGTAGAAAGAGAATAGAGTTATTGCAGAGAATTAGAAAGCAACTCCAACAAATAATATAGCCAGCAAGATTGACAATGTGCCTGACATGGCTTTCCTTTGGTTGAGGCAGAGAGTGAAAAATAGTGTAAGCAAAAGCCTAGGGACAGGAATGAGCATCAAGTCCTAACCCTTTCCCACTCTCATTCCCTGTGGAGAAGAGCATTGACCTACAATGTTCTAGCCAAGATATCTCAGGGGTCTTCTCAAACTTCACCATCCAGAGCAATGGCCACTAACTACACGTGGCTGTCTAAAATTTACTTTAAAAGTTCAGTTCTCAGTTGGACTGCCTATATTTCAAATACACAGTAGCCACCTATAGCTACTGTCTACCATAGCAGACAGCCCAGACTAAGCATTTTCATCACAGTAAATTCTACCAGAAAAATGGTTTTTAAACTTTTTTGTCTGAAGACCCCAGTACGTTCTTCAAAATTGAAAACCCCAAAGAACTTTAATTTATATGTGTTTTACTTATTGACATTTACTATAGTATAAGTTAGAACTTAGGACCATTCAGGCATGGTGGTACACACCTGTGTGCACACCAGCTACTCCAGAGGCTGTGGAGGAAGATCACAAATTTGAGCCCAGTCTGGGAAACTTAGTGAGACTTTGTCTCAAAATAAAAAATAAAGGTCTGGGGCTGTAATTCAGGGGCAGAGTGCTTGCCTAGCACTTGCCTAGTATGAAACACTGTGTTCAATCCTTAGCATCACATAAAAAAAAAAAAAAAACAAATAAAATAAAGGCATGCTGTTCATCTACAGCAACAAAAAATAATAATAATAAAATAAAAAGTAAAAGTAGCTCAGCAATAGAGCACTTGCTTAGTTAGGATCAGCCCCTAGTACTGGGGTGGGGGGGGAGTTGGAGGAGACCTGAAAATTTTAAACATTTATTTCATTTATGTAAAAATAACAATAAATCCATTATATATTAATATATTTTATGAAAAATAATTACATATTTTTCAAAACAGAAAAAACATTGGAAAAAAAGTCACTGTTTACTTCTATAAGTCTGTCATGTCTGACTTAGTAGAAGGCAACTGAATTCTTATATCTGCTTCTGTATTTGGTCTGTGACGATCTCACACAGCATAGCCTCTGGAAAATCATGAGAGAATGAGCATAATAAAAATAGATAGTGTCTTAGTAGAACTCTGAAAATTGTTTTTGGAAGGAAAAAAAGAAAAGAATAGTTGTAACCTTATAGGTAACTTGAAAGGACGTCAGGATCCCCAAGCCACTCTTTGAGAACCACTGTTCTAGAACAATCTCCACATGGTGGAAGGAGATTGTCCTGGAGAGACTGGATATTTTGCCTAAAGTCACACAGCAAGAAGTACATTGCAGAGTTAGGCTAAACTCAAGCCTCTGCCACCTTCTTTGTGGCTTTTCCCATTCCTTTGCCTGGGCTAGGATGGGCCTAACCAGGACTTTGGGAGGGGGAGCCTAGGCCGCTTGGCTGCAGAACCACTGGTGTGCGGTCCTATAAATAATTGTGAGGGAACCCCTTCTCTCTCCCCACCCCAGCAGCTGCTATTTTTTGTTGTTGGGTTATACTGTGGACAAGGGAAGGGGAGTGAAGAATGTTGAAATCTGGAAGCCTTTGGGGCTGTTAAAAGTAGCTACCCTTCCTCCTGACCAACCTGAAAGGGCAGGGGCTGATCTGGCTGTCCATTTTATTCCAAAGAATTCATACCATGGTAGTAGCCAAGGTTCTTGGAGTGCCTGTGAGGAGGAAGCTGGAGGGGGATGCATGGGCCCCTTCTCCAGGGACAGATGCATTTCAGAAGGACTGTTGTGTCTCTGGTGCCAGTTGTCAGGAGGAGGGAAGGAAATTCTTGTATGCCCTCTTTCCCTGGTGGGGTGGGGAGGGGACCAGTTGAAATTCTTAGGGCTAAAAGAATGGCCACTTAATCCCTGTTTTTGGCCAGGGATTAAGTGGCCACTGTCAGGCCAGGAGTGTCCTGTGGGAACCAGGCCTCTGTCCTTATATCCTTTCCCTTGGCAGCCCAGGACTGGTCTTTGCTGTGGGTGAAGAAGTCGCTGTTTACAAGTGAACTTGGGTGTGACACTGGGACTGATGAAAGGGATTCCAGAAAGCAGCTGGGGAGGGGAGTGAAGGGGACTAGCTGGTGTTAGGGATGATTCTGAGTTTCCCCAACTCTGTTTTCCTGCAGCTGCCCGTCCCTCCCCCACCCCAGCCCCTGGCTTCTCTCCCTGGAGGATTTTGGAGGGAACAGCTGGGAAGTGAGGGACTCCTCAGGGGCCAGAGGGCCTTGGCTGAGGGATGAGGGGGGATGGAGACCAGGCTAGCTGCCACCTCTCTGGCCCCTGCTCCCAGTTTAGGGAGGAGTTTTGCCCATACCATACTTGGAGATGGGTAGGAATTGCAGATCCTCTTCTGGCAGACTGAAAGGCAGGATGGCCCTAGAAGCTCCTGTCTACTATTGGCTTTAAAGGAAACAGGGCTCAAGATGGGGTTGTGGCTCAGTGGTAGAGTGTGTGCTTAACAGGCATGAAGCCCTGGGTTTAATCCCCAGCACCACCAAAAACGGTGGCATGAAACTAAGGCTATACATAACCAAGGCCAAAGAGATAGCAGTCATCCACACACACTCAACAACTTCTCCAGGTTACCCAGAGATTTCTGAGCAGCAGTTTCCTGTTCCTGTCTCTTGATGCCTTAAAATTGCCCCTCACGCCCTCTAAAGGACTTGAGAGAGCATTCTGTTCTTCCTCCTTTCCCTGCCCCTCCCTCCCCTCAGCACTGAGGTCACCTCCTTCTGAATCAGGCCTTTGTGGAGGCAGAAACCTCTCACTGGCAGTTCTGGAGGGAGAAGCCTCCAGTTCAAGTTAGAATTTCCTACCCAGCCTGGCTATAGGGAGAATTCCAGACCCAACATCTGAGATGTGCTGTGAGGCCATGCAGAAGGATGTTAGAAACCAGGACCATCTGAAAGGCTCAGGCCCGGGTTTTCCCAGGATCTACATAGGGCTGAGCACAGAGGCTGTGAGTAGGAGTCATGGGTCCTGAGAGAAGAGGAGGATGATTGGACACTGAGTTGGGTACTGACACCACACATGGAGAGTCACTGAGGAACTGACTTAGGAGACAAAGGCCAAGTTCCTAATTAGGCTTTGTTTTGGAGGTGGAGGTGTTAGTCCCTAGAGGGTATAAAGACTAAGGAAGGGCTAGGGTTGTGGCTCAGCAGTAGAGCGCTCCCCTAGCATGGGTGAGGCTCTGGGTTCGATCCTCAGCACCATGTAAAAAATAAATAAATAAAATAAAGATATTGTGTCCAACTAAAAAATAAATGTTTTTCTTAAAAAACGACTAAGGAAGTTTTCTTTTAGAAAAGAAAAAAAAAATTTTTTTTTTTTAAGAGACCGGATCAGGCTGGAAATGTCACTCAATGGTAGAGTGCTTCCCTAGCAGGAGCAAGGCCCTGGGCTCAACCCCCCAATACTACAGAAAGGTGGGGTTGGGGGATAGAGTTTCTACTATGTTGCCTAGGCTGGCCTTGAACTCACAATCCTCCTTCCTCAGCCTCTGGGAGTAAATTGGATTATAAACTTATGCCACCATGTCTAGCTGTTTTTGTTGTTGTTTTGCTTTTTGTTTTTTAGAAATCTCAAACTCGGATTCACAGGCACGTGCTCCTCCCCATCACCAAGTTGAAATGTTCCTCCCCAGTCAGGCTGACAGTTGTCTGCCTCCTGCTTATGGCAGCTCTACAGACACAGAGAAGGCTCTCCACCCTGAGTTGGCCCAGACCATCGTGGTGCAAGGGCAGAAAACATTTCTCCCAAAGTGGGGCTGAGTCACAGCCTTCCTCCAGCCAACATTTCCGGAGCCTCTACTCAGGCTCCAGCTGGGACCTACAGAGCAGTGTATGCAGGAGAGAAATGTTACCCTTGGGAGGCTTAGAAACTAAAGGGCCTCCCATAGTTCACAGAAGGACTCAGTCCACCCTGCCCTGGGAACTGTAAGGGCTCAGATTTGGACGGTGGCAATGGTTGGCTAGTGTGGTGTGCTGGGTCTCTACCCTCTTTAGTACATAAAACTGCCACGTACTTGTGTACATGATGGCATAAGTTTATAATCCCATTTACTCTACAACCAGGCCATGTGCGGTGTGCACACCTGTAATTGCAGCTGCTCGGGAATCTGAGGCAGGGGGATTGCAAGTTTAGACTAGCCTCAGCAACGTAAGGAGACCCTGTCTAAAAACAAAATAAAAAGAGCTCAGTGATAAAGCATTTACATAGCATATACAAGGCCCTGGGTTCAATCACTGGTACCACCAAAAAAAAAAAAAAAAATATTCACAGCTAGCCTTCATATCTTTACCTTTCACATCCTTATCTATTTGGTTTTTTTTTTTTTTTAGTTATTATTTTAGGAAAATATATTCTACTAAATTGTCTTTATCCTTTATCCTGTGTTAATTTTGTTTTGTTTTTGTGAAGAACACAAAACTTGGGACTTCCCCTAACTTTAGCTCTATTCTTTTCTGGATCTTATTTGTTCCATTTCCTTACTTTGCATTTCCAGCTTTCTTATTCTCCACAATGCACATAGATGCTCATAAACATATGTATCCCGATTTCCTCTCTTTCCTGGGAATTGCCTCTGGGGAAACAAATAGTGTAGAATCAAGGGAAAAACTAGTGATCACTAGAGCCAGGTCTAGGGTAGTGGGAGTTACTCACTGAAGAGAGAAGATGATGTCCAGAGACCAGAGTTGAGGAGCAAGGGTGGAAATGGTTGAATGGTAGAGGCAACCTGAGGCCTTTTTTGGTTCTCACCCTATTTGTATGGAAAAGAAATATTTCTTGAATTTCTTTTATTTTTCTTTCCCAGACTTGTATATTTCTAAATTTGTCAAACCTGATAATGTCAGAGCAAAGCAAGTTATATCCAATGCATTATTACCATATCAGAAAACAAAAGAACTTTCAGTTGTTGTAGAGTATTAAAAATAAGTATTACACAGTTTTTCCTTTTCTTATTTTTTTCAGAAGCCCCCTTCTCACTGTGGTATGCACACACACACACACAGAAAGAAGACTTCTCCCTTTGCCCGTTACCTCTGGCCTCAAAACCTCCAGCCAATTCCTTTCTAGGGTATGAGGCAGAGACAATGAAGGCTGGGTCCACCATGGGGCTGGTGAGCTGGGGGAGACTTGGGGAGGGAGCCTGAGAGGGCAGGGCAGGCTGGGTAGTACCTGAGATCTGCAGGTGCCCCTTTAACTGAGACCTAAGGGTGAGGAGCTGGGACCCAGTGTTGCCTGTGTGCCAGCTGAGAGTAACATCAGGCTCCACAGCAACCCCAGGCTTGGCACTCACCATAATATGAAAATTATTATTATAATCCCATGTCAGCTCACCATAATATGAAAAGCCTCCAGTTACTGAGGTCATGCTGGCTGCTCTGCATCCATTCTCTCATTTTATCCTCCAACTGCTCTTTGAACTAAGTATCTTTACCCACATTTTATAAGCAAGGAAAGAGATTTCTTCAGAGTCTGGATTTCAGCCCAGATCTATCCAACTGCAAAGCTCCAGAAGTCTCTACATCAGGGCCCTGGGACTGTATGGAGCCTACATGTAGGTTATTCTGTGAAGCTGGCAGTATAACTTTATTTTTTTTTAAAGAGGGAGAGAGAGAGAGAGAGAATTTTTTTAATATTTATTTTTTAGTTTTCGGTGGACATAACTTCTTTATTTTGTTTTTATGTGGTGCTGAGGATCGAACCCAGCGAGCCGCGCATGCCAGGCGAGCGCGCTACCGCTTGAGCCACATCCCCAGCCCCCTGGCAGTATAACTTGATGTGTATAGAGAAGCTTCAGAGGAGCAGAGACATCCAGGCCTGTCCAGTTTACTGTGTGCTCTAGCCATATGATTTCAGCAGTGTCTTATTCCTCCAGAGCCTGCTTTTTTTCTTAGGCTGGTACCCTCTGTCAAGGTTATTAGGAGATTCAGATGTCATATTGCAAAAGAAGAGTTCCAGCACCATGCAGTACATGAGATACAGTTCCTCAGTTTTTTCATCTAAAAAAAATATAGGCCTTAGCCTGGGAATGTAGCTCAGTTGTAGAGTACTTGTCCAGCAGCATGAGGCTGGGGGTTCAAACTCCAGCCCTGCAATAAATAAATAAACAAATTCTAAAAATATAGGTGTTTACTTCCCTTTGTGGTCATGAGGATTAAAGACAAGCATGTTTGGAAAGTCAGTAAAGCACCATGAGTGATTGTTAGTTCTACCTGTTAACTGAGTAACTCCTGGCTAAGGAGCAAGGGACCTTTGTAGTGGCTCTTTCCATTTGCCCAGAGTGCTTTTTCCATCCTGGGATTTCGTCTGGACTTTACTCAGGTCTCTGCCTAATTATCATCCCTTGGTGCCTAGTTATGCCCAGTGTTGTATTTTGTCTGTCTCACACAGTAGTGGAGTGGAAGCTACATAAAGGCAGGGCTTTCGGACTTGTTTGCCCCTATTCCCTGGCACCTGGCACACAGCATGAGCCCAGTAAATATTTGAAAAGTACATGACTGACATCTCCCTCTGTTTTTCCCCAGATGAGGTGACTGGCTGCCAGAGTGAACGTGCCAGCCTAGGTGAGGGGCAGAGACAGGTAAGGCCTTTGAAGCCTGTGTATGGTGGTGATGGGAACTGGAGAGGGGGACTAGAGGTAGGAGAGGTATCCCTGTGTCCCACTCCAGAAGACAAGAGTGAGGTTCAGATGCCTGGAGATGACCTGCTGAGGGCCCCCCTCTTTTCTAGTACAAAATCTCTAAGCCACTTTTGTTGGGGCTTCAGTGGGACATGGAAGAAGCAATGGAGTAGTCAGTGGTATACAAGGGTATCTACCCTTTTACAACAAGAATGGCTTCCCATCGGCTGGAAAAGTCATAATCTTTATGCAGAAGGAAGTGAGTGCTTTCTTCTAACAGAGAAATTGAAACTCAATTGGAAGATAAAGACTAGTCAGTTAAAACTAATGATGGCAAGTGTCTGAAGGGGGATCACATAGCACAGTGTGGGTCAGAACACTGCTGTATTTGTGTGGTTGGTGACATATGAGGCTTTTTCATCATTACTCTGTCTCCTAAATGTCAGGTATCGTACTGGGAGGAGTGTGGGTTTGGACAGAGAAGTGACTACAATGTCCCTGCCCTTACGAGCTGACAGCTTAATGGGGACTATTACAGAATTAACACAGGAGCAGCACCCAATCCAGATTTAAAGTGAGAGCCCTGAGGAATGAACAGGAAGGTCTAGCCAAGTGGGAGGGAGGGAGTGGTGTCAGGTCCCCAGCAGAGTGGCCAGCATGTGTAGAGAAGCTGGTCATTGGCAGTGCCCTCTATACCTCTCAGGGTGCTGGGTGCCTAGGGCAGCTGAAGCTGGAAGAGGGAGTGTTGGAGGCAAGCAGGACACCTCCCACTATATCCAGGAGGAGATGAGGCCCAGGGAGAGGGGCGTTGCTCCAGGGTCATCTGGCAAGTGAAATGAGCCAGGGCTGGGTCTCCACACCAAGCCTCTCTGACAACTCTGTTCACAGGAGCCTGAGTCAGTCATATTGACCCTTTTGTAGGTTGCATCTCAGGGTATTAGACCGTAGTGCTCTCATTTGACTTCTTAATAGCCCTGTCAGGAAGCCCTGCCCATTTCTCAGGATTAGGAAACTGAAGATCAGTTGGTTGACCAAGTGAATGACCAAAACAAGCAAGTTTTCAGTTCACCCAGCTTATACTGGGCAGAGCCAGCTAGAGCCTTTTGGCTACAAAGCCAGGGTTTTGGCCCATGGCCCCAATAACTTGAGACCTGCCTCAAGCAAGGTACCTCTGATTCCCTGGACAAAATCCCAGTTGTCTTACCCGTACCTATTATATTAATGTATATTATTTTAGAAGTATTAGTGTTAGTATTACTACTACTACTATTATGAATAATAATAGTCATGTGGCTTAAGTCTTTTTTTGAGACAGGTTTTCACTAAGTTGCTGAGGCTAGCCTGGAACTTGTGATCCTTTTGCCTCAACCTCTTGAGTAGCTGGGATTACAGGCATGCGTTGTACCCACAGCTAAGACTGGGTTTTTTGTTTTGTTTTGTTTTAACTTTTTCTAATCACCCTTACAGACCTAATATTTTTGTTTGTCAGTACTGACTGAGATTAGGTGATTTGGGGTGTTATTTTGTAAATAGGGAACACAGAGGCACAGATTGACTTGCCAGTTCGAGGCTAATACCAGCAGAGAATTCAAGATTTTTAGTCCCTTGCTCAGTGTCTGTCTGACCTATGCTAGGATCAGACAGTACAGGCATTTTTAAAACAATGGTCTATTCTCGAGACAGGAAGAGTAAGTAGAATCTCCCTGGGTGACCGTGAGTTTGTAACAATGTCTGTAGCATATAGATCATACCTATCTAAATTCTGAGACTAGGGAAGAGTTTCATCTTTGTCCTCCTCCCTCACTCTTGTGCCCTGGAGTAGCCTGCTGGGGTTTCTCTCAGTTGTTCCCAGAGCCTGACATCAGAGGCCATGGACCAGCCAGCCGGGGATCCTGGAAACCTGAGGCCAGGAGAGAGTGGTGATGGCATCATGGAGCCAGGCACCTGCCAGGAGCTGCTGCACCGGCTGCGGGAGCTGGAGGTGTGTGGAATGGGAGTGCAAGCCAGAACCCTGAGGGGGCAGGGAGGCAGGGCTGCCTCTCCCGCTGAGCTCAGTGTGGGGTCTGGGTGCAGGGAGGCTTCCTCTCTGCCCCTGTAGACAGTCTGGAGGAGACTGATCATTTGTTCAACAGAGCTCCTCCAAGAAGCCCTTTCCTGGCTCTTAAAGCTCTCCAGCCCAAGTGGCAGCACAAGGATGGGCTGTCCTAACCCCCAAATGCTCTCTTCTCCCCTGCTTTCATACCTCTACTGGCTGTAGGGCAACAAATAGTCACAGCAGGCATGGGAGGAAGGGATTTGATGACCCAGGAGTTGGAGTACAGGTGTGGATCTTCAAACCAAATCCCTTGCCACATTAAGTCCCTGTCCTCTTCCCTCCAGCCTCCAGGGTCTACCTCCCAGGGAAATAAAAGTTTTACTTTTGGCTGGTTAGGGTTGTGGCTCAGTGGTAGAGCACTCACATCTCACGTATGAGACCCTGGGTTCGATCCTCAGCACCACATAAAACTAAATAAACAAAATAAAGATATTGTGCCCATGTATAACTTAAAAAATATATATTTTTTAAAAGTTACTTTGGCATTACCCACTCAGGTCCCCCTGGTCACAATGTCTCCTCAGCCCCCCAGCTTCACTGCCTAAAGTTGGATTTTACAGAAAACCAGCTGTCTCACCTCTGTCCTCCAAACTAAAGTTACTACCCATGGTCCACCTCTGCAGGTCTCCCCACCTGAACTGTAGCTATTGGATTCCTTTTCTCCTCTTCTTCAAAAGGAATTTGCTCTGGCGGAAGAACAGTCCCCTGAGCTTCCTTCTTACCCTCTTTTTCCCTCACTCCTGCAGGCAGAGAACTCTGCGCTGGCCCAGGCCAATGAGAACCAGCGGGAAACGTATGAGCGCTGCCTGGATGAGGTCTGTGGGATCTGTGGTAGGACTGTCCTGGGGTCGGGGGTGGGGAGGCATGGCTTGTCTGCTCAGTCTTGGGGCTTTCTGTCCTCAGGTTGCTAACCACGTGGTGCAGGCACTACTGAACCAGAAGGTGAGTGGCCACAGGAAACACTCCCACCCTTAAGCCCAGCTGCTCTGGGGAAAGGCCCTGAGTGCACATGGTGAAGCCCTTCCCCAGGACCCCTGAGCCAGCTTAGCTAAAGCATTCACTAGGAACTGGAGGAGTCGACCTATCCCCCTCCTCCATTTGTCCCCCTCTGCCTGCTTTGGTTAGGTCCACACTTTTCTTCCTGGAGGCAGAGGTGTGACTGAGTAAAGCCAGGTCTCTAAGCTATGGTAACTTTAGTTTGGATTTGCATCCTCCCCTTACCCTGGTCCCAACTGGTTTCTCCAGTTTGTGATGGTTCTCAAAGTAATATTGATGTTGTGAGCATAAGTAGGATCTAAATATTTACTCATGAGCATAAGTGGATCACTTCTTGACATAAGGGCCACTCTGACTCCAAGGTTGTCTTTCATCTGAAATACACCCTTCTTTGATGTGTGGTTTCTAAGAAGCAGAGTTGGCTCCAGGGATAGGAAAAATGGCAAAGAGAATAGGATTTACCTCCCTCCAGGGTAGCAAACCTTAGAAACTACTTACCATCCTCAAAAGAGTCTACATTTGCACACAGGCAGGTTCAGATCCCTTGCAGGAGGTTGCAGGAGAAGAACATGCCCAGCGAGTGCCTTGGGCTCCTAGGCAGGATCTGCTGTGCTCATTCTGTTCTTCCTGTCCCCACCATCCTTCCCTTCGCTTCTTCTGCCTCCTGGGCGGGTGCAGGACCTGCGAGAGGAGTGCATCAAGCTAAAGAAGAGAGTGTTTGACCTGGAACGACAGAACCAGATGCTGAGTGCCCTGTTTCAGCAGAAACTCCAGCTCACAACAGGCTCCCTCCCCCAGGTGGGCACATGCACTTCTCCCGCCCTCTCCTAGTCTGCTTCCTGCTGCCCCAAGTCATCAGTGCTATTTTTGTTCACATACACACAGAAAAGCAGGCCATCATCCATCCCCCTTCATGCTGGGGTCTGTGGCCATCACAGGAAGGCCTGCCCAGCCTGATGGTTTTACACTTTAGATGGAATGAAAACTACTTGAGTCCCTGCAAGCTTGGCTGGCCCTTACATCCCACTTGCTCCCCACCCAGCTGAGCAGCATCCCTTCTTGCTGACAGAGAAGGTTCATACTTGCTCCTGCCTCTGTGTGAGGAGATGAGGAGATGGGTGGAGACTGCAAGTGAAATTATTTCAAGCTCCCAAGAGGCTCCTTTGGCCACTGATGTGTGCTTCCTGGCCAGGGGCAGGGGTGGAGCCACACATAAGGCAGCCCAGGGCTTATGGTATCATGGAGCAGTCAGGAAGGTGCTTCACCCTTGATAACTATGGGCACACATAGTGGCATACATCTGTCACTGTTGTATGCACATGTTCACAGTTAGTGGTCTTTGCTATTAGCCCTGACTCTTGCCTTCCTCAGAGCAGCAGGAGACTCCTGGGAATGAATTCTGGGCCAAGATGTCCCTTGAGGTTACTCTGTCAGGAACTCCCAAGGATGTGGTTAAGATGCAGGGGTGGGGAGATTGGGAGCAGCTCCCGGTGGCCAAGGGGAACACTAGGTTGTTTCTGAGGGCAGCCAACCTCTTCCCCCATTTTGACAAGAAGAGAAGCACTTTCCTTGTGTGTGGGAGCTTATGTGTCTGACTGAATTTGTGTCTATGTGTTATAAATCAGGGAGCTCTTGAGCAGGGAGTCCTTCCACTCACTGGGAGGCCTCACCCCTGCAGAGGAAGCCTCTCGTTAACATGATGTTTCTGGAGCCTCCATCTCACCCAGACATTGCAGAACTGGGTCTGAATCAGCAGTGGAGACTGTAGTTCTCCCTGCCCTACAGTTGTCCCTGCTTTGAAGGGCCCACTCTGAAATCCCATTAGGCCCAACCACACCAGCCAAGCTTACCCCTTCTGAGTGACTGCTGATGACAGGACTAAGCATCCTTAAATCATTTATTTTTTATCTAAATGAATTCTAGGGCCTTTTAGAACTTTGACCAATAGATTTATCTTCCCCAGAGCTAGCATGACATAATGAAAAGAGAGCAAACCTTGACCTCATAAGCTTGGGTTAGATCCCTAACTTAGCCACTTCTTAGCTAAGTGTGACCTTGGACAGATTATCTAAATTGGAAAACTAGGTTTTTTTCTCTTCAAAAATGGGGATGAAAATACCTGTATTGCATATTGTGATGATTAAATGAGATAATATATAATGCTTGACCCAGCATGTAATCAATAAATGTAGCTGTTTATCATTAATGTGATTTCCAAGTTATGTTTGTTGGGATGAATGCTCCTTTGAGCAAATGCTAATTAAGCTCCTATTTGTGAGCAGTGCCTTTGCCAACACATATGGAATTGAACTGAATCACATGGCCTTAGGGGCTGTGACCTGTGCAGGGTGCTCATGACTCCCTGAGGTCTATAGACAGCCATGCTACAAAACTGAATGTGACAGTGCTTCTGTCCAAGGGCCCACCCAGGAGGGAGACAGGCCCTCAGAGAAGGACTAGGGAAAGTTCCTATTGGGAATTAACTTTGGACCTGGCCTGGATTGATGGGAGAGCCTCAAAGAGTGACACAGTGGTTGAGGAGAAGGGATTTCCTGTGGGAAGAAGAGCCTAAGTAAGGATCTGCAGGCAGGGAAGCCTAGGGAGTGGCAAGCTACTCCGCTTGGCAGGAACAAAAGATAGGTGAAAGGACAGTGAGTGGTAAAAGCTGCAGACAAGTATCAGGGGAAGACATGTCCAGGGAACCTACAGGCCAGGCCGGGAGCCCCACAGGAGTTCCGACTTGTTTCCTCAGGCAGTGGCAGGCACACTGAGCACAAAAGTGCTTTAGAAAAAAAGATAAAGAAGATGCTTTAGGCTGCCTGTGCATGGGAGGTGGAAAGGCCACCAAATCAGGTCAAGGAGACTGATTGAAATGCCCAGCAGCATCCAGGCTAGAAGTGGGAAGATTCAGACTGAAGTTACTGCTGGCATATGGCCAGAGGCAAGGCTGAAAGATGCTGCAGAGACCAGGTTTGAAGACTGTGGGGAGTTGGGGTGAGAGAAGGGTTAAAGTTGACTCATAATCAGTTGAGATGACTGGGAAGAGGAAATAACATTCTCAAGGACTGAGAAAAGTGGCCCTTGATTAAATCCTACTTTTGCAATCCTCAGAATAGATGAGACCAGGTTGAGGAGGCAGAAATAATGGCTCCCTGCCATCTTTTTCTAAGATTATCAGCCTCAGCTTTGCTGGAATAACAGGTAGATAGAACAGAAAGAGACCTTCATGGTAACTCCCTTTTTAATAGGGAAGAAACACCCCAGAAAAGCAGAGCAGTGCTGGAGATCGGCACCCTGGGTTAGAGCCACAGCTGCCCTCCAGGCCTGTGGTACTTGTCTTTCTCCCCAAAGTCCCACCTCCCTCTGCCATGGTCTCCTGAGGCTCCTCTTCACCAGCAGGTAGTGGCAGCAGCAGAAACTAGGCCTGGAGATGACCATAAGGGGCACACTTGGAAGGGAAGGCCTGGCTTCATGAGGGGCAGACAACATTGTGCTAACTCTCCTTTTCCCTCTACAGATCCCACTCACTCCACTTCAGCCACCATCAGAGCCACCAGCCACCCCCTCCCTGAGTGCCGCTGAAGGAACAGCCACCTCTTTACCTTTGGGTCGCTGTGCTGGGCAAAGAGAGGTAGGAGAGGTGGGCATAGTGGTCTCGGCTTCCCTGGAGAGGGGCTAGTCAGTCAGTACTCCACTGCTGGTTCCTAACAAAACACAGGGGGACTGTTTCTCATGCACAGACTCTTGTCCAGGCTGGAAGTGGGAGCCCTCAGCTGTCAGCCATGTAACCAAGAAAAACAGATCCCTACCCCCACCCATGGCCTGTGAGCAAATGCATTAGTAATGCAGTGAGAGTCATAGTTAACACTTATGGAACTCATTCCATGCCAGGCACTGTGCAGGTCACCTTAGGGCTCTTTTATCTTATTTTATTAGTTTAAACATAATTACCATCTCATTTTACAGATGACACCATGAAGTTTATAGGTCAAATAGCTTGTTGAAGGTCATATTGCTAGGTAGAACTGGGACTTGAACCTACAAAGTCTGACTCCAGAGAGGATATAGTTAACCACTGTTCCAGACAAAGAAGGAGCAGGATAGCAGCAGAGAAGGTTTTTCATGGAGTCATCCCCAGTCCACTTCTCCTGTTGGGGATAAGGCCAGCATGTTAGTTGGAAAGAGAAGGCCTGGGTTGGCCTACGTTGACTTATGTCTTGGCCATATCATATCCCCTTCTTGAATCTCCGTTCTTTCTGGAACCTGAAAAATGGACAGGCCTCCCTGCTGAGGCAAGCATAGATGTCAGAGTTATAGCTGGTTATCCCTGATAATCCAAATAGCAATAGGGCTAGGAGGCTGGGATAAGTAAGAAGGGGATTCAGGGTGACTACCCTGCCCAAAGTGTGCTAGGTACAAGTTGGGGTAACCAGACCTGAGCACCACTTGAGGAAACTGAGCCATCATACCCCAAGAGCTGTGAATTCCTTTTGGGGTCACAGACATACAACCAGGCCAGCCCTGTCTCTGGCATATTTTTATGCCCAACTCAGGGCCTGGGCCTAGACCAGAATGCCCACTATATAGGTCTCCTCACTTCCTTCTCAGGTGTGTTGGGAGCAGCAGCTGCGACCAGGAGGCCCTGGTCCCCCGGCCACCCCACCACCAGCACTAGATGCCCTATCCCCATTCCTTCGGAAGAAAGCCCAGATTTTGGAGGTGCTTCGAGCTTTGGAAGAGACTGACCCCTTGCTTCTGTGCTCACCTGCCACACCCTGGCGGCCTCCAAGCCAGGGTCCAGGCTCTCCAGAGCCCCTCAATGGAGAGCTGTGTGGCCCACCACAACCTGAACCTTTGCCCTGGGCCCCCTACCTGCTACTTGGACCTGGTAACCTAGGAAGCCTGCTGCACTGGGAGCGCCTCTTGGGGGAACCAGGGGAGGAAGAGGGTACCAGGCGGCCTTGGAGCCCTAGCAGGGCCCCACCACAGGCCCAGGGCACTAGCTCTGGCTCACACTGTGCTCCAGGCAGTAGCTCCTCCTCCTCTTCTGATGAGGCAGGTGACCCCAATGAGGCACCTAGTCCTGACACCTTGCTGGGTGCCTTAGCCCGCAAGCAGTTGAACCTGGGCCAGCTCCTTGAGGATACGGAGACTTATTTACAGGCATTCCTGGCTGGGGCTACAGGCCCACTCAATGGGGACCACCCAGGTCCTGGGCAGCCATCATCCGCAGACCAGGGGCCCCAGCAGCTATCCAAGTCCAAAGGCCTCCCTAAGTCAGCTTGGGGTGGGGGTACCCCAGAGGCCCACAAGCTGGGCTTTGGTGCTACCTCAGAGGGCCAAGGGCCCCTCCCCTTCCTCAGTATGTTCATGGGTGCAGGGGATGCCCCACTGGGCTCGCGGCCTGGCCAACCCCACTCCTCATCTCAGGTGAAAAGCAAGCTCCAAATTGGGCCCCCTTCTCCTGGAGAAGCCCAAGGACCCCTTCTGCCCTCTCCAGCCAGAGGTCTCAAATTTCTCAAGCTGCCTTCAGCTTCGGAGAAGACTCCCAGCCCAGGAGGCCCCCAACTCAGCCCCCAGCTACCCCGGAACTCCCGAATCCCCTGTCGCAATAGTGGCTCAGATGGCAGCCCCTCCCCACTGCTGGCCCGCAGGGGTCTGGGTGGAGGAGAACTGTCCCCAGAGGGGGCACAGGGCCTGCCCACCAGTCCTTCACCTTGCTCCACAATCCCAGACTCTGCACAGCTCAGACCCCCCCAATCAGCCTTGTCTACCACACTGTCCCCAGGGCCAGTGGTATCTCCTTGCTATGAAAACATCCTGGACCTTTCCCGGGGCACCTTTAGAGGGCCTTCCCCAGAACCACCTCCATCCCCACTGCAGGTGCCCACCTACCCACAACTGACTCTGGAGGTACCACAGGCTCCTGAGGTCCTCAGAAGCCCTGGAGTACCCCCCAGCCCTTGCCTCCCAGAATCCTGCCCCTATGGGAGCCCCCAGGAGAAGAGTTTGGACAAGGCAGGCTCGGAGTCTCCCCATCCCAGCCGCAGGACCCCAAGCAGCTCATCCAAGAAGCCCAGCCAGGGGTCAGGGCGGCGACCTGGGGATACCAGCTACACGCCTTTGCGGGACAGACTTGCAGCCCTGGGAAAACTGAAAACAGGCCCTGAGGGGCCCCTGGGCACAGAGAAAAATGGGCTGCCTGCCAGATCTGGCACCGAGAAAACCCGAGGACCAGGGAGGTCAGGGGAAAGTACTGGAGATATGGTGCCTACCACCACTAGACCCCTTGAGCAGCCAGAAGCAAAGGGAGTCCTGCGGGGGGCAGTGGCCTTAGGCACTAGCAGCCTGAAGCAGCAGGAACCTGGACTTGGACTTGGGGATCCTGGGGCCCGAGTCTACTCATCCCATTCCATGGGGGCCCGGATTGACTTGGAGCCTGTCTCACCAAGGAGCTGCCTCACCAAAGTGGAGCTGGCCAAGAGCCGGCTGGCAGGGGCCCTGTGTCCCCAGGTGCCTCGCACCCCTGCGAAAGTGCCAACCTCAGCCCCCAGCCTGGGCAAGCCCAATAAGAGCCCTCACAGCAGCCCTACAAAACTACCCTCCAAGTCACCCACAAAGGTGGTGCCCCGACCTGGGGTCCCCCCAGTCACCAAGGAGCCGCCCAAGCCTGAAAAGGGGAAGGGACCTCCTTGGGCCGACTGTGGTAGCACCACGGGCCAGCCCACATCCCCTGTGCCTGGCCCCACTGACCCAAACCAGGGACCTGAGGGGCCAGCCCCACACTCAGCCATTGAGGAGAAGGTGATGAAGGGCATCGAGGAGAATGTGCTGCGGCTCCAGGGGCAGGAACGAGCACCAGGCTCTGAGGCCAAGCACCGCAACACCAGCAGCATTGCCAGCTGGTTCGGCCTTAAGAAGAGCAAGCTGCCAGCACTGAACCGCAGAACAGAGACCACCAAAAGCAAGGAGGGCGCTAGTGGGGGCTCTCCACTCCGGAAGGAGGTCAAGGTGGAAGCCCGAAAGCTGGAGGCGGAGAGCCTCAACATCTCCAAGCTGATGGCTAAGGCAGAAGATCTGCGCCGGGCTCTGGAAGAAGAGAAGGCCTACCTGAGCAGCAGGGCCCGCCCACGGCCTGGGGGTCCAACCGCAGCACCCAGCCCTGGTCTAGGGCAGGTGCAAGGCCAGCTGGCCGGTATGTACCAAGGCGCCGACACCTTCATGCAACAACTACTCAACAGGTGAGGACCTGGGATCGTTTAGCAGATGCTCAGCAGACACACCTGATTCTGGACCTGATACTGCCCTTCTGGCAGTTAGGGCTTCCCAGAGGTCAGAAGGGATAGGATGCTATCAGAATGTCTTGGGGTTAGTGACCTGGCCTGGAGGAAAGATCTAGGACTCAAATCAGAAGTCAGCCATCCTCCCCTCCCTGCTGGGCTGGCTATCACCAAGACTTGCTGAGACCAGTTTTCATTTGAAAAGAATTAACTCATATTTTTCTGGATTGTCTCATGTCAGATGAGCTGGCCTAAGGTGCCTACATATGGGAGTTAAATGAATACTAGAGCCTAACCAAGGCTAATGAAAGTGTTCCTCCAGCAACAAGGAAGGTCCCCTTCTTGTCTTACATTTTGACACCTGACACTAGGGGGGGTTCATTGTTTAGAAAAGAAACCCACTCCGGGATTGCACTTTCTGGGCTGATAAAACAAATTCTGAAGGCATTGGGTCTTATTAGTATGAGGTTTGGGTGGCAAGTGTGCTCAAGAAGTTCAGGGGGAGCAGGCAGGGTAAGTCCACCAGTGTTAGCCATATAGGCTCCACCCTAATGACCATACCTAATCTCACACCTGCAAAGGTTCTGCCTCTAAAAACCATAGATTTAAGTTTCCACTCTCTTAATCCCTCACAATGAGGTATTAATCCTTGGGGGACACTCAGCAAACCATAGAGGCTGGTATGGTCTTCTGAGTATTCACCTCTCTCACCTACCTCTTTTGTTACCCAGGGTGGATGGCAAGGAGCTGCCACCCAAGAGTTGGCGGGAGCCTAAGCCTGAGTATGGTGATTTCCAGCCAGTGTCCTCTGACCCCAAAAGTCCCTGGCCAGCCTGTGGGCCCCGAAATGGTCTGGTGGGCCCACTTCAGGGCTGTGGAAAACCTTCTGGAAAGGTAAGTTCTTGGGGCTGGAGCTGGCCTGGCTCTGGAGGGTTTCCCTTCTCTTGGGCCTGGGAGCTACTGGATGCATTTGTGGTCTGTAAGGGGAACTAAGGAGAGGAGAGTGGGTTCCAGAGCTCCTGCAACCACAGCCATCCTTCAGGGCCCTAATGCTCCTACTCCCCTGCTCCCATACTCACATTCCTACTCCCAGAGGCACAGTGGGGTTTGGAGGAGGGATGGGAATGGACACCCAGGTCTCCTGTATCCGCACAGCTGAGCAATGAGCCAGGGAATCGGGAAGAGATGCCCTCAGAAGACAGCCTGGCCGAGCCAGTGCCCACCTCGCACTTCACAGGTAGGTGGGACCCGGGCTGAGGATACTTTTTCCTGCAACCATGGAAGATGCAGGCCCAAAGTGCCATCGTGGGGACCAACACTGAGTGGGCTCTGGGGCTGCACAGAAGGGAAACTCCCCTTTACCATCAAGGATACCTCTCTGAGCCTAGGACCCTTGGGGGTGGACAGGCAGGTTCTGTGGGATGGGCATGTTGGGTCAGGAGGCCCTGAGTGTTGGAGTGGAGCCTGGACTGGGGTGGGAAGCTAGAGGAGAGGCAGGGGGCAGAGCTTCCATCTAACATCCTCTACGTGCTTGCTCTCTCTTCCCCAGCCTGTGGCTCCTTGACACGAACCTTGGACAGTGGCATTGGGACCTTCCCACCCCCAGACCATGGCAACAATGGGACCCCTAGCAAGAATCTTCCCAAGACCAAACCACCACGGCTGGAACCTACACCAGGAGTGCCCCCAGCTCGGCCCCCAGCCCTTACCAAAGTCCCCCGTCGTGCTCACACGTTAGAGCGGGAGGTGCCGGGCATAGAGGAACTGCTAGTGAGTGGGCGGCACCCCAGCATGCCAGCCTTTCCTGCACTGCTTACTGCTACTCCAGGCCATCGGGGCCATCAGACCTGTCCTGATGGTGAGTGTCCTGGAGGGTGAATGGGACATCCCCAGAAACTGGACAGCTCCATCCACCTTCCCCTTATTCCTGCACAGATCCCTGTGAAGACCCAGGCCCTCCTCCTCCTGTGCAGCTGGCCAAGAACTGGACCTTCCCCAATACCAGGGCAGCTGGCAGCTCCTCTGACCCTTTCCTGTGCCCACCCCGACAATTGGAGGGGCTGCCCAGGACCCCCATGGTGAGAGTTGAAGAAGGGGAATGAGAAGAGGACTAAGTGGCAGGAGGGAATGGTATGAGGCCACAGTAGTACAGCATGTGTCCTGCATATCCCAGGAGGTCCAGCACTGCCCAGGAGGAGGGTGGAGGGAGAACCCCTTCCATGCCCTTCTGGCAGCTCACCCACCCTTCTTGGGGGAAGGATTTTCATCACTCCCTGGAGCCTTGGTAGGTCTGTGTATAGTTGTATCTTCAGCTTACTTCCCTCTCAGGGGTGGACCCAGAGTAGCACCTCCCACCAGGTGGGCAGAATGTCCCTCAGTCCATGCTTCACAAGCTAGGCTGACAGGTGGGAAGGAATGTCCTACAAGCAGTACCTCCTTTCCAGGCCCTGCCTGTGGACCGGAAGCGGAACCTGGAGCCCAGCCGCCCAGCCTCTACACCCCAGGGCCCAGCATTTGGGGGCAGTCGTACTCCCAGCACTTCGGACATGGGTGAAGAAGGCAGGGTGGCCAGTGGGGGTGCTCCAGGGCTAGAGACCTCCGAGTCCCTCAGCGATTCGCTCTATGATTCACTCTCCTCCTGTGGGAGTCAGGGCTGAGGGACTGCGCCCACCACAGCCCCCTCTGGATCTGGGGACCACGGACTGGACCCACTCTCTTCATGCCCCATGCCTCAGAGCCAGTGGGCCCTGCCTGAAGGGACCAAGGATACAGGTGGAGAAGAAGTTGACAGAAGTCCCTGGCACACCCCACTGCCCACGGCTGCTGTGGAGGAGATGGCCCCGCTCAGCTCAGGGAGAGACCCCACCCTTGGTTCCTTCACTCGCCCAGAATAAGGCTTTTCCTCTAAGGGACTGGGGGTTCAAAGCCACTGTCTCAGCTCCCGCTTCAGGCTGAGCCATCTTGTGGTGCTGGGCTTTCTGCCCACCAGCTGTGCCATCTCTGCCCAACTTGGCTGCTCCCCTGTCCCAAAGCCTCCATGGGGCCATTCTGGAGGCCCCTGCTTTTGGAGCTTGGGGATAAGGGGACACATTGCCTTCTCTCTCTGCCCTGGTTCTCCCTGCTGTCTGGATGGTGCTGCCCTCCCTTGCCCCATGTCTTTGGGGTCTGTTTGTTTGTCTTTTTTTTTTTTTTATTAAGGCGCCTGGCCCAATCCCTACCCCTCAACCTGCACTACGGTTAATTTATCTGTTGTTAAAAACATGGCTGCTCTGCTTCCAGCCTCTGCTTCTGCCGTATCCCTAATAAAACATGGAGGCCCCTTCCCACCCTGACTCACTTTGTCATGTGGGAGGACTTGGGTGGAAAGGTGGAATCACCCTAGGAGATTGGGGAAATGGGGCTTTCTTAAGCCTGGAACTGAATATGTGTGGGCTTTAGGAGATTCCCCTGGGCCAGGGTTGGGTGGGGCACAGGGCTAGGCAGCCCCTTGGGAAGGCAGGTAGGGAGAATGTCATGGACGTGCACTCAAAGTGGACCAATTTGGAGCCTCGGGTTGGAGTGTAGATAGAGTTAACTATAGTTTCCTGTTACCATGAAACTGTGGCACAACTGGGTCTTAAATCACTGCCACCTTCTAATCTCAGATTTAGGGAAAGAGGGTCTAGGAAAGGTCCAATTTCTCTTTTTTTTTTTTTTTTGGTACTGAGGATTGAACTCAGGGGCACTCATCCCCAGCCCTATTTTGTATTTTATTTATTTTATTTATATTGTATTTATGCTTAGCGCCTCACCATTGCTGAGGCTGGCTTTGAACTCTCCATCCTGCTGGGATTACAGGTATGCACCACCGCACCTGGCCGAAAGGCCCAATTTCTATCTCAGATTCAAACCAGAAGTTCCCCCAATTCTGAAACTCTGTTTAGGAAGGGGAGGCCAGAACTGAGACTAAGGAGAAGGGTCCTGGTTTCCAGGAGCTATTCTGAATTTTCTGTGGACTTCCTGTTGGGCCAGAAATTGGGTAAGAACCTAAATTGAGCCAGGGGGCAGACGGCCCATTTGGCATTGCCAGCTATTGAGGAAGGCCTCCCTGCCAGGTTACAAGGTACAGCATGGCTCATCCAGAGCACCCTGATGCAGCCTGTGCTTGCCTCCTCCCCATGAAAGTTCTGAAAGCCACCAGGACAGCGTGTACGCTTGAAACACCTGGACTTGTGGTTGGGACTCTGAATAGTTGGTGTGTAGGAGGTGGGATCCCTTAGGAGACACATGGTCATAGTGTCCTGCTGTCTTAGTACCAAAGGCTGGAATCAGAGGTGACTTATGGGGTATCACTGGGTCCATTCAAGACTAAAGCAGTTGAATCATAAGTTCAGAGCCAGCCTCAGCTTATCAAAACCCTGTCTCAAAATATAAAGAGTTGAAGGTATTGCTCAGTGGTAAAGTGTACCTAGGCTTAATCCCCAGTCTCACAAAAAAAAGCCTGGTACCACTAGACACCAGTCTTGAATTCTGACAAAACCAAAGAAGACTGATCATGGGGAGAGTGACAGCACCTCCCTTCATGCTAGCTCCTCTAGCAGCATCTCTCCAGCCCCAGTGTGTTTCGTGGGAGCAGCAAGATAACTCACTCAGTAAGGCGAATACCTGCCTTTCACCGCAGCCACAGCCCTGGCAAGGAAGTGGTGTCCTTGTTCTCAGGTAAAGACACTGAAGCTCAGACACCATTGATGGGCTGTGATAGAGCCTGGTAGAGGTGGTGACTTTTGGAGTGTTTAGCTTTGCTCTCTTTTGCCCAGACTTTAATGTCCTCCCTTTAAGCCCTTCCTATCAGGAGGGCTTGAGAGAACTAGACTGGAAGTCAGAAGTCTTTGCCACTGAAATGGGCTTCATTTGGAAAACTACCCCTTCTCTGGACATTGGTTTTCTTCATCTACAGTAGATTAGGAGGTTAGGCTGGAACCACTGGTGCCATCACCCAGTCCTCCTTAGTTTTTTTTTTTTTTTTTTCTTACCACCTCCTGCATCTGGCATCTCTCACTCCTGTTTTCCTTAATGTCATCATTGAAGAAATCAGCCCTTAGAAAAGAGGTGGGTTCAGGGCTGGAGTTGTGGCTCAATGGTAAAGTGCTTGCCTTGCATGAGCAAGGCCCTGGGTTCAATCCTCAGCACCACATAAAAATAAATAAATAAATAAATATATTGTGTTCATCTACAACTAAAAAATATTTTAAAAAAAAAGAAAAGAAAAGAGCTGGGTTCAATGTCTTGGTTTACTTCAAGTCAGAATCCCATTCCCTTACCTCCTACTTCCAGGTTCTTCTCCCACTGTTCCTTTATTCTTATGGTTTAAGTGTATTAAAGTTTAAGTGGGTATTATCTAGCTGCAAGTTGGGCTGGTGGTACACTTATAATCTCAGCAATTTGAGAGGCTGAGACAAGAGGATCCCAAGCTCAAGGCCAGCCTGGACAATTTAGCAAGACCTTGTCTCAAAATAAAAACAAAAAGAGCTGTGGATGTAGCTCAGTGATAGAGCATCTCTCAGTTCTGTTCCCATTATGGCCAAAGATAAACAGACACACACACACACACACACACATGTAAAACTAAGCTGCAAACCTCTGCCTCTTCCCAAGTGAGCTTAAAGAAGTCTGCATCCTCCTATTTTTTTTTATTTTCTTGTTTTTCCAAACCCTTTTCTCTGATTGAATCTAATGGATTACCTCATTTCCTAGTTAAAATTGAATTGTTTGCCTGCAAGTTATTTCTCCCATTTCCCTTCTGGGAAGAAGTTGGTATGGTGGGCTTGATTGTTGACTTTACCTTTTCCAAGCTGAGAGCAAAGGATTCATCCACATTCTTAGCCAGAGTCTGATCAGGTCTGCTGCTGGGCTCTGTTCTCTAGTGTTTGCAAACACAAGATGTCACCTTGTCACCTTGTGAACTGATTGGGGTAATGTCCTTTGTCAGGCATTAGGGCAAAGTACACTCACCTGGTGCCTGTTAGGCACCTACCAGCTGTCTCCTACCAGCTGCTTACCAGCTGTTCTGCCTAACTGCTCCCTACCCCTTCCACATGTCACAGAGGGATGCTGGTCCTAGTGGAGTCATCCCTCAGCCCACATGACTGTATGTCCTCCACACAAACCCAGTGTTCTATCTGAAATAATTCTGTGGAGGAGCACTTACAAGTGAGTTTAAAGACACTCTAGGGCTGGGCATGGTGGCACATACCTGTAATCCCAGCCACTTGGGAGGCTGAGGCAGGAGGTCAGAAGTTCAAAGTCAGCCTCAGCAACTTGGCAAGACCCTGTCTCAGAAAAATAAAAAGATCTGGGGATGTGGCTCAGTGGTTAAGTGATCCTGGGTTCAATCCCCAGTACCAAAAAAAAAAAAAGAAGACGCGTTAGGGAACCAATTTCTCCTTGCACTTCAAGAAAAGTTTTGGCTACTGGGCATAGGGGCACATATCTGTTATCCCAGTGGCTCAGGAAGCTGAAGCAAGAGGACTACAGGTTCAAGGCCAGCATAAGCAACTCAGCAAGACCCTGTCTAAAAACTAAAAAGGGCTGGGGATATATAGCTCAGTGGTAGAATGTTGTGTTCAATCCCCAGTACCACAAAACACACACACGCACACACATCCCAATAGGTGAATGTTTGCTTTAACCATGTGTCAGAACTTTTCTGTTGGGCTTCCCAAATGACGCCCAAACTGCCAGATACCTGCCCACCCCACGAGTGGCATCAAGGCATCAGCACAAAATGAAGCAGGAGGTTTCACTCCACTGAGCACTCTGCCTTTTGAAGGAAATGACTCAAAAACTGTTAACTAAGGTTGCCAATTGTTTTATTTTCTTTTCACCTTTTTCTAGATTTTCTACAAATAGTATGTTTTATTTTCTTTATTTTAAAAAAAAGGTTTTAAAAAAAGAAACAATCATACTCCACAGCAAATTCAAGATGTGTACTCCTGATCTGTCATCCTGACTTCATTCAAGCATGTAAATCATTTTTTTAAAGCCACATGAACTTGAAGTAAATACAGGTGAAGGTGAGCATTTCTATGATCTTGGGATGGGGAAGAACTTTTTTTTTTAAATTTTTAGTTGTAGATGGACAGAATTCCTTTATTTTATTTATTTTTATGTGGTGCTGAGGATCGAACCCAATGCCTCACATGTGCGTGGTGAGCACATTCCCACTAAGCCCCAGTCCTGGGGAAGAACTTTTCTTAAAACTTTAAAAAATTATTAGATATACAAATTTTAAAAGTCTATGTTTGTACCAGGCATGGTGGTGCACGCCTGTAGTCCTCCTATGCCCAGTAGCCATGGTGGACTCAGAAGACTTGAGACAAGAGGATCACAAGTTCAAGGCCAGCCTGGGCACCTTAAGGAGATCCTGTCTCAAAATAAAAAATAAAAAGGACTGGAAATGTACACAAGTGGTAGAGCACTCCTAGGTTCAATTTAAAAAAAATAAAATCAAGGGGCTGAGGTTGTGGCTTAGCGGTAGAGTGCTCGCCTAGCATATGAGGCCCTGGGATCAATCCTCAGCACCACATAAAAATAAATAAACAAAATAAAGGTATTGTGTCCACCTATAACTAAAAAATAAAATATTTTTTTTTTTTAAAAATTGAACAAAAACAAAACAGACTCTCTCTCATACTCCTCTCAATCCCTAGTCTTCACTTCCCAAACCAACCTGAGTTTGTTGGTAATCCTTTCAGATGTTTTGAAAATGCATAAACACACAACATATTCGTGTTTACTTAACAAGGACATTATTCTGTAGTTACTGATCTGATGCTTCCCTTTAGTGTTTAATATCTTGGAGATCATTTCAAATTCCATGAATCTCCATTATCACGCGTGGTACTTCATTCCATTGCATGGCACACTGTATTTATTTGTTTTGCTGTAACTTGGTGCAGTGAAATCAAGTGCACTTTTGACCACTTATGTATTTGCATAAGATAAACTCCTATAAATAGAATTCCTGGATCCTAGGGTATGCTTAATTTATTTTTATAGAAATCAATAAATTGTATTCCCATCAACAATATTTAAGTTGAATTACCTTCCCACATCTTCTACTCCATTGAGCATTATCAAACTTTTTATTCTTAGCCAAGTTGGTAGGAGTAAGATATCATGTAGGGTCTTGCAGCACAAGGTAGGGACTATGGCTTTTACTCAGTACAATAGGGAACACAGAGTGATGAAGATAGACTGTAGAGGGCAGTATGGAAGCATACTACTTAAGAGGCCTCCTCAGTGGTCCCCATGAGAGGCAGTGGTGACCTGAACCAGGTGGAAGCATAGAGACAACAAGGTTTCCTAATGTAATTGATGTGAGGGAAAGAAGAGCTAAGGATAACTCCAAGGCCTTCAGAGCAACTAGAAGGGTGACATTGCCATTAACTGATATGGGGAAGACTGGATAGAACAGTCTAGGGGAGAGAAAGATCAGGAGTGAAGTGTTGGACACGTTAAATTTGAGTAGTCTATTGGACAACATCCAAAGGAAAGTTTGGAATAAACTGATGGTAATAGAAGTCCAGAGTTTAGAAAAGAAATCTGAACTGGGAAGATATTAATTAGTAAGTCATCACATATGGATGCTATTTAAAACCAGAGGACTGGATGAGATCACACAAGGAGTGAGAAGAGGAAAGATCTGAGTCCTGAACTCTGGGATCCTCTATTCTTAGAGGTCAGAAGAAATGAGGAAACAGCAAAAGGGACAGAAAAGGTGTACCGGGAGAATGTGGGGTTCTAGATATACGTGAAGCAAAGGTTTCAAGAAGAAATACTCAACTGTCAAATTCTGCTGACATATCTGATGAAATGGGGATTAAAATTGTGTTTTAAATTTAGCATGGAGGTCACTGGGGACCTTAACAAGAACAGTAGTAGAAATGAAAGCTGTTTGTCAGAAGAAAATGGGAGCCCGGCCCCGTGGCACTTGCCTGTAATCCCAGCGGCTCTGGAGGCTGAGGCAGGAGGATTGCCAGTCTCAACAATTTAGCAAGGCACTAAGCAACTCAGTGAGACCCTGTCTCTAAATAAAATACAAAATAGGGCTGGGCATATGGCTCAGTGGTTGAGCACTCCTGGGTTCAATCCTCAGTACAAAAAATACAAAGTGAGGTGCTAAGGAACTCAGTGAGACCCTGGTACCCCCCACCACAACAAAAACAACAAGAAAAAAAAAAAGGAAAGAATTGGAGTACAGCCAACTCTTTTGTGAGGTAGAAAAAATAAGTGGGAGAGAAGACATTCAAAAGTGAAGTTTCAATCAGGCATGGTGGCACATGCCTATAATCTTAGCTACTCAGGAGCCTGAGGTAGGAGGATTGCAAGTTCCAGGCCAGCCTGGACAACATCGACACTGAGTCAAAATACAAAATAAAAAGTGCCGGGGATGTAGCTCAGTGGGAAAGAACCCATGGGCTCAATTCCCACTATCAGAAAAAGAAAGAAATGAGGCTTTAATTTTTCTTTCTTTTTTCTTCTGCAATGCTGGGAATTGAACCCAGAGTCTTTCCCATGGTAGGGTAGCACTCTCCCACTAAGCTACATCTTCAGCTCTTTTTATTTTATTTTGAAACAGGGCTTGATATTGCTAAGGCTGGCCTCAAACTTGCCATTCTCTTGCCTCAGCCTCCCAAATAACTGGGATTACAGATATATATCACAGTGCCTGGTGGGGTTAATTTTTTTTTTAAAGAGAAACTACATTACTACTGTTGTTGTTGTTGGGATTGAACCCAGGATTTACTACTGAGCCACATCCCCAGCCCTTTTTATTTTGAGACAGGGTCTCACTAAGTTCTTATGGCCTCACTATATTGCTGAGGCTGGTCTCAAACTTGCAATTCTCCTGTCTCAGTCACTGGGATTATAGGCATGCAACACTAGGCCTGGCAGGTTTTAATATTTTTAAGTCTTATTTTTGAAACTATCTCATACACAAATGTCTTAAGGGCAGTACAAAGAATTTTTTTTTCTCTTAAACCATTTGAGAGGAAGTTATCAACCTGATGCTCCATCACTTGAAGTACATCAGTATTTGTTTCCTCCAAACAAGGGCATTTTCCTGTATATCCCCAAGACTATCAAAATCAGGAATTAAAGGTCAGGCATGGTGGCACATACCTGTAATCTCAGTCACTGGGATTATAGGCGTGTGCCACCAGGCCCAGTTGACAAGGTTTCTTAAACATAGAAGAAATTAAGCTTTGCAAGGGAACTGAGGATTGAAACAAGGGCCTCCTGTGTGCTGTGTGTATCCCACTGAACTCCACACCTAGCCCCTGTCTTTTGTTTTTGAGGCAGGGGCTCAGTACTTTGTCCAGGCACACCTCAAACTCCTGGGCTCAAGCAATACTCCTTTCTCAGCCTCCCAAGTAGCTGGATTACAGGTGCACACCAGTGGACCCCATGAAAGTATATTCTTATATGTATGTGAATGATCAAATAGAGATTATTGGGTGATGTAGAAGAAAGAAAAGGGAATTGGACTCCCATGCACAAATGGCCTTAAGCAAGATGCATGGATATAGGAACTGTGGGTGTAGGTGATGGTGTCTTCTTGTAGAAGTATCTTCTGTGCTCCATTGTCTCAAGGAAATAATTAAGACTGTCAGCTAAGAGGAAGAATGGGGGAAAGGAGATGTTGGAAGTCTAAGAAGAAAGGAGAAAATATGAGTAGCCACCTAACTCAAAAGAGTGACTGAGGCCTGGGGACGTATAGCTCAGGAGTAGAGCATTTGAGCACTTGTCTAGCATTTATGAGGCCCAGGGTTCAATCCCAATACCTTAAAAAAAAAAAAAGTGACTGGATTGGAAAAGTGTTAGGATTACCAAGTAGCACAAAGGATCCCCTTGGGCCATCAGGAATTTAAAGTGAATCTTACAAATGTAAATGTGGGGACTGGGGATATGGCTTAAGTAGTAGCATGCTTGCCTGGCATGCGTGAGGCACTGGGTTCGATCCTCAGCACCACATAAAATAAAGATATTGAGTCTACCTAAAGCTAAAAAATAAATATTAAAAAAAAAAAAAGTTTGTTCTCTTCTCTAGCCTTGCTAGGCACAGAATAGGCAGTGAATTGGATTAGTCATGACTGACAATTTGCCAAGAGTGTGTGATGCATGAAATCGAGAGTTTGGGGGATGTTGTGGTTTAATTGTATTCTCTTCTCCAATAGATAATGAAGTCCTAACCCACAGAATCTGAGAAGGGGACCTTATCTGGAAGTAGAATCTATAAACATAATCAAGTTAAAATGAGGTTATTTGACTGGGCCCTAGTCCAATTTGACTGGCATCCTTATGTAAAGGGAAAAATCAGGCATAACATACAGAGAGGTCACCATGGGAAGATGAAGCAGAGATTGGGGTGATGCATCTAAAAGTCCAGGAGCAGCAACGTTGCCAGCAACCACCAGAAGATGGGTGAGAGGCCTAAACAGATTCTCCCTTGCTGCCCTCAGAAAGAACCAACGCTGAGAACTCCTGGATCTCAAGCTTCCAGTCTCCAGACGTTGAGGCAATAAATTTCTGTTGTGTAGACCACCAGCTTGTGGTATGTTGTTACAGTAGCCCTAGCAGGCCCATGCAGAAGGGTTGCAGTTATGAATAGTGACAGGATCAGAGTGTGACCATGAGAGGTCACTGGAGAAGAGAGGCAGGGAGAGCATGAAACTGAGAGGCCAACATGTTGGGGAAATTCATCTCTGTGCATATTGAAATCTCTAAAAGTTGGGATAGAATTATAATGGGGCCGGGAGGGAATGAGGCAGGAGTCAAACTTTCAAGAAATGAGAGGAAGTAGCCCAGGGATTGGTAGATGAGTGGAAGGAGGCATACTGGGTGATACAGGCCATGGAAACAAGACAAAGTTGAGGGATTTTAGGGAAGAGTTAGGTATGAAAGCAGCATTGAAGTGCATAAAGGCACCTACCACTTCCCCTGGACTGTTGGCACAAAGTATGAGAGAGAAAGCTCCACCTGCTAAGAAGTGCTTCAGGGAGAATGCTGTCCTCAAAGGAGAGCTAAGACTGCTGCCACAGGAAGGCAAGAAAACACTCGGAGAAGAGGGTGTATCCACTGGCCTTTTGCTGATGTAGGGCGACGAGTGCTAGAGGACTCAGGAAATGGAAACAGGAACATGCAGAGCTATTTAAGGACTGGAGTGTGGGCCAGAAAGGGTCATCACAAGTCAATAGGAGGAGTTACAAATCATACTAGCCACGTTTATCAATTTGCCACAGAGGAACCCTTAATTTCACTGTTCTCTTTGAGCCTTTGATTTCACACTGCGTGGAGAGAGAATGTGACAAAAAGATGGATGCTGCAGACTGAGTCGAGGGGCCAAGCTAAGGACTGATCAGGGTTTTCAAGGAGCCTGGAGCCCAGTGGAGGCTGAAGGCCAGGGATTTCCAAGATACCAGTTTTCAGGGAAGTGGGATTTTGGTAGTTGTTGTTGCCTCTCTTAGCAAGTGAAAATGCCTGGTTCAACCTACGAACAGGCTTTGCTAATAAGAGAATTGAGGTGCCTGGTGAGAGGTTAGATAAGATTATCCACAGCCTCCAACTTGAACAGTAATAATATATAACACTGAACAATGTTATATGTTCTGAGATACACACACACACACACACACACTCAGTTAATCCTGGCTACAATCTTTTTTAGATAGATGTTATTGTTATCTTTCTCCCCATCCTTTTTTTTATTTTTTAATTTTTTTTTGGCTGTGCTATTATATCCAGGGTCTCACATGATAGGCAAGTGCTCTACCTGAGCCACATCCCCAGCCTCATTATCCCAGTTTTAATATGACAAAGTGAGGATCAGAGAGTTCCAATAACTTCCCCATGGCAAAGCTTATCTGTAGATTATCTGTGATTTAGGCCCAGGCAGTTGGTCTCTACAGTACATTCAAAATCACAACAGAAGTCAGGCAAGATGGTGCACACTTGCAGTTTCAGTGACTCAGGAGGCTGAGGCAGGATGACTGCAAGCTCAAAGCCTGCCTCAGCAACTTAGTTGGACCCTGTCTCAAAATTTAAAAATAGCAAGGCTAGGATTATGGCTCAGTGGTAGAGCGCTTGCCTCATATGTATGAGGCACTGAGTTCGAGTCTCAGAATTGCACGTAAATAAATGAATAAAATAAAAGTCCATCAACAGGGCTGGGGTTGTGGCTCAGCACTCACCTAGCACGTGCGAGGCCCTGGGTTTGATCCTCAGCACCACATAAAAATAAAGTAAATAAAGGTATTGTGTACAACTAAAGAATAAATATTTTAAAAATCCATCAACAGCTAAAAAATATTTTTTATAAAATTAAAAAATAAATGTGGCAGGATCCATGGTTAAACACCCCTAGGTGAAATCCTTGATAGGAAAGAAAGAAAGAAGGAAGAAAGGAAGAAAGGAAGGAAGGAAGGAAGGAAGGGAGGAAGGGAGAGAGAGAGAAATCACAACAGAGGGCTGGGTGTGGCTCAGTAGTAGAGCACTCGCCTAGCACGTGCAAGGCCCTGGGTTCGATCCTCAGCACCACATAAATATAAATAAATAAAATAAAGGTATTATGTCTGTCTACAACAAAAAAAAATTTAAAGAAAATCACAACAGAAGGGAGGTGACACCAACAGGTGAAAAGGAGAAAGGGTGCTAGAGCCGAATATGGTTGTGGTCAGAGAGAGTAGCAGAGGAGACTTTCCCATCCTGTGCTCCTGGCTGAAGTGAAACAGGTGCTGGAAGAGACTGAGAAGCTGGTGGTGAAGAGTCAGCTTCAGGAAGCCTGATGTACCCTAAAATGATGTGGGTATGAAGGGAAAGGACGACCAGAGGACAGGTCTCTGAAAGATGGAAAATCATTCATGCAGGAGAGGGAGTGGGCAGGGCCCAGTCACAGAAGGCAGCTGGGCTCCTTAAGGCTACAGGAGCCATCTGGAAATCATGTTTCTGTCGTTGAAGTGTGGAAGCCAACTAGGTAGCACTGGGAACCTTCCCTAAAGCAGGAGATCACACAGGAGTTATTATTATTTTTTAATTTTTTAGTTGTAGTTGGACATAATACCTTTATTTTATTTATTTTTATGTGGTATGAGAACTGAACCCAGGGCCTTGCACGTGCTAGGTGAGCACTCTACCACTGAGCCACAACCCCAGTCCCTTTTTTATTTATTATTTATTATTCCAGTTTGTTATATATGACAGCAGAATGCATTACAATTCATATTACACATATAGAATGCAATTTTTCATATCTCTGGTTGTACATATATTCACACCAATCGTGTATTCATACATGTACTTAGGGTAATGATATCCATCTCATTCCACCATCGTTTTTACCCCCACGTCCCCTCCCTTCTACTCCCATCCCTTTGCCCTATCTAGAGTTCATCTAATCCTCCCATGCTCCTGCTCCAAACCCCACTATGAATCAGCCTCCTTATATCAGAGAAAACATTCAGCATTTGTTTTTTTTTGGGGGGGGGGATTGTCTAACTTCACTTAGCATTATATTCTCCAACTCCACCCATTTACCTGCAAATGCCATGATTTTATTCTCTTTTATTGCTGAGTAATTTTCCATTATGTATATATGCCACATTTTCTTTATCCATTCATCTACTGAAGGACATCTAGGTTGGTTGCACAGTTTAGCTATTGTGAATTGTGCTGCTATAAACATTGATGTGGCTGTGTCCTTGTAGTATGTTGTTTTTGACTCCTTTGGATATAGACTGAGGAGTGTGATAGCTGGGTCAAAAGGTGGTTCCATTCCTAGTTTTCCAAAGAATCTCCAAATGGCTTTCCATATTGGCTGCACCAATTTGCAGTCCCACTAGCAATGTATGAGTGTGCCTTTTCCCCCCACATCTCTGCCAATACTTATAGTTGTTTGTATTCTTAATAGCCGCCATTCTGACTGGAGTGAGATGAAATCTTAATGTAGTTTTGATTTGCATTTCTCTAATTGCTAGAGATGTTGAACATTTTTTCATGTATTTGTTGATTGATTATATCTCATCTTCTGAGAGGTGTCTGTTTATTTCCTTGGCCCATTTATTGATTGGGCTATTTGGTTTTTTAGTGTTTAGCTTTTTGAGTTCTTTATACACCCTAGAGATTAGTGCTCTATCTGATGTGTGAGTGGTAAAAATTTGCTCCCAAAATGCAGGTTCTCTATTCACCTCACTGATTGCTTCTTTTGCCAAGAAGAAGCTTTTTAGTCTGAATCCATCCTATTTTATTGATTCTTTGTTTTAATTCTTGTGCTGTAGGAGTCTTATTAAGGAAGTTGGGACCTAATCCAACATGATGGAGATTTGGGCCTACTTTTTCTTCTAATAGGCTCAGTGTCTCTGGTTTAATTCCCAGCTCCTTGATCCACTTTGAGTTGAGTTTTGTTCAAGGTGAGAGATAGGGGTTTGATTTTATTTTGTTGCATATGGATTTCCAGTTTTCCCAGCACCATTTGTTGAAGAGGCTATCTTTTCTCCAAAGTATGTTTTTGGCACCTTTGTCTAATATAAGATAACTGTAATTATGTGGGTTAGTCTCTGTGTCGTCTATTCTGTACCATTGGTCTACATGTCTATTTTGGTGCCAATGCCATGCTGTTTTTGTTACTATTGCTCTGTAGTATAGTTTAAGGTCTGGTATAGTGATGCTATCTGCTTCACTCTTCCTGCTAAGGATTGCTTTAGCTATTCTGGATCTCTTATTTTTCCACATGAATTTCATGACTGCTTTTTCTATTTCTATGATGAATGCCATTGGGATTTTGATTGGAATTGCATTAAATCTGTATAGTGTTTTGGGTAGTATGGTCATTTTGACAATATTAATTCTGCCTAACCAAGAACAAGAGAGATCTTCCCATCTTCTGAAGTCTTCTTTAATTTCTTTCTTTAGTGTTCTGTAGTTTTTATTGTAGAGGTCTTTCACCTCTTTTGTTAGGTTGATTCCCAAGTATTTTATTGGATTTGAGGCTATTGTAAATGGGATAGTTTTCCTCATTTCTCTTTCAGAGGATATATCACTGATATACAGAAATGTCTTTGATTTATGGGTGTTGATTTTGTATCCTGCTACTTTGCTAAATTTATTTACTAGTTTTAGAAGTTTTCTGGTGGAATTATTTGGGTCTTCTAGATATAGAATCATATCTTTGGCAAGTAGTGCTAACTTGAGTTCTTCTTTTTCTATCTGTATCAATTTAATGTCTTTTGTCTAATTGCTTTGGCCAATGTTTCTTTTTTTAAAAAAAAATTTTTATTTATTTATTTTAGTTTTTGGCGGACACAACATCTTTGCTTGTATGTAGTGCTGAGGATCGAACCCGGGCCGCACGCATGTCAGGCGAGCGCGATACTGCTTGAGCCACATCCCCAGCCCTGGCCAGTGTTTCAAGAACTATGTTAAACAGAAGTGGTGAAAGAGGGCATCCCTGTCTTGTTCTAGTTTTTAGAGAGAACACTTTCAATTTTTCTCCATTTAGAATTATGTTGACCTGAAAATTAGCATAGATAGGTTTTATGATGTTATTTTTAAATAGCAAATATGAGTTTATCACATGGTTCTGTTTTGACTATTTAAACATTAAAAAAAAATATGGGGATATGGGGATATAACTCAGTTGGTAGAGTGCCTTCCTCGCATGCATAAGGCCCTGGGTTCAATCCCCAACACCACAAAATAAACAAACAAACAAACAAATAAATAAAAGACATCTTAAACGTGTATTGGTGTGTGCCAGTAATCTCAGCTGCTAGACAGGCTGAGGCAAATTTGAATCCTGCCTGGGCAATTTATCGAGACCCTGTCTTGTCTGCTTTAAAAAGGGTTGACATAAGTGGGCGCGCAGAGGTGCACACCTGTAATCCCAGTGGCTTGGCAGGCTGAGACAGGAGGATCTTGAGTTAAAAGCCAGTCTCAGCAAACATGAAGCACTAAGCTACTCAGTGAGACCCTGTCTCTAAATAAAATACAAAATAGGGCTGGGGATCTGGCTCAGTGGTTGAGTGCCCCTGAGTTCAATCCTGGTACGCTCCCCCCCCCAAAAAAAAAAACGTACTGACATGTAGTGGTAAAGCACCCCTGAGTTAAAGGGTTAAATCCTCAGTCCAATAATAATAATAAAATAATAATTTAATATTCTTACAAAAATAATTAGGGAAACGTTGCCACCAGGTGGTGGCAATGGAGGCAGCACCCATGGGAGAGGTTTACAAGGCTGCACTGCCACCCTGTGGTGAGAAGACAAAATGCAGAGCGCCTTCCCTTCGCTTGTGAACAACACATCAAATGCTGGCCACCAACTCCTCAAGCCCACCACATGCTTTGTACAAAGTACAGAGAGTAATGAATATATGGACTTGGACATAAACTCTTCCTGTCCTGTCTGATTCTCCTGGAACTAACCCTGTCAGTCCTACTTGCCAGCCTGGCATCTTGGGGGATTTTTCCTGCAGCCGGCCTCAAGGTAGAAAGGGTAAGGCAGCAGGACAGATTCTGGGCCTTGTTTACCTCCCTCTTCCTGATCCATCTGAACTCAAGACTATGAAGGTGACATTCCTCCCATTTCCCCACGCTGTGCCTCTCTCATTCCTTCATTTTCTACAATGATTCTACCACAAACATTCATTAGTCACTCAGTAGGCATGAAGCCCTGAGCCAGACAATGGGCATCCAGATGATTGTAGCCCCCTCGTGAGTGAGGCTGAAGAGTCTTTGGGTGAGCACAAGAGAATGTGAGCCATGCTAGGAGGGAGAGTGCACAGGTGCAAGGAGGCCCCAGAAATGTTCCTCTAGCCAGCCAAAGAGGCTTCCTAAACAGATTTAAAAGGTTTCCATATGCTCCTTAAATGGTGAGATTCCTGGGGTTCCCAATGGAACCTCAGTTCCGTTTTATAAACAGCACAAAATAATTACTTCAGATCCATCTAAGTTGTCACATGTAATGTGGTTCATTCTTCACATTATAGAATATTGCAGAGTGTTCCATTGTGTGTATTTATACTTTGTTCATTCACCTATTGAAAGATAGATGAATTGTTTCTAGTTTTAGGTGACAACAAATAAAACTTCTCAGAACGTTCATGTACAGCTTTTGTGTAAACACAAATTTTTATTTCTCTAGGATAAATATGCAATAGTTACAATTACTGGGTTGAATTTTTTTTTTTTTTTGTAGTTGTACACAGTAACTTTTATTTATTTTTATGTGGTGCTGAGGATCGAACCCAGGGCCTTGCACATGCAAGGCAAGCGCTCTACCACTGAGTCATAACGCCAGCCCCAGAATGTGTTTTTTTTTTTATTTTACTTTTTTTTAGTTGTAGTTGGACACAATACCTTTATTTATTTATTCTTTTATGTGGTGCTGAGGATTGAACCCAGGGCCTCGAACTCACTAGACAAGCACTCTACCACTGAGCCACAACCCAAGCCCGAGCTGAATGGGTTTTCATGTTTGATTTTATAAGAAATTTCCCAGGAGACCAAAGCAGGAGGATCACAAGTTCAAGGCCAGACTTGAAACAAGCTTAGTAAGAACTTGTTTCAAAATAAAAACTAAAAGATGGGCTGGGAATGTGGAGAGCACTCTTGGATACAATCCCTGATACCACAAAAAAATAAAATAAATTGCCAAACCATTTTCCAGAGAGGATGACCCATTTTACCTTGATATCAGTGACATGTGAGAGAACCAGTTGTTCCATACTCTTGCCAGTATTCAGTATTATCGCTTTTTTTTTTTTTTTTTTTAGACATTCTAATTGTCTATTTATTTATTGGTACAGAGGATTGAACCCAGGGATGCTCTACCACTGAGCTATCTCCAGCCCTTTTAATTTTTATTTTGAGACAAGAGGTCTTGCTAATTTGATAAGGCTAGCCTCCAACTTGTGATCCTCTTGCCTCAGCTCCCCAAGTAGCAGGGATAACAGCCCTATGACACCACATTTGGCTCATTGTTTCTTTCTTTTTTTTTTTTTCATTGTTTCTTTAATTTACATTTTTCTAATGTCTGATGATGTTGAACTTGCCATTTGTATATCTTCTTTGGCAAGGAGCCTGTTCCAGGAGCTAACTCATGTTTTGTTGTCTTTTGTTTTGTGGTGCTGGAATTAAACACGGGGTCTCATGCACATTAGGCAAAAGCTCTACCACTGAGCTACATCCACAGCCCAAGCTAACTCATTTTTTTATGGTTTTGTTTGTTTGTTTGTTTATTTATTGTGGTACTGGGGATTGAACCTAGGGCACTCTACCACTGAGATATATCTCCAGACATTTTTATTCATTTATTTTTATTTTGAGACAGAGTCTTGCTAAGTTGCCTGGGTTGAACAGAAACTTGATATCCTCCTACATCAGCCTACCAAGACACTGAGATTACAGACATGTGCCACCAAGCCCAGCGTATTTTATTGGTTTTAAAATGTGACAAATCATCATGCTTCTACCCTAGCTTCTCCCTTAGCTTCAGAATCATCCCAATGCATCTGCATTGGTGTCCCACAGCACTGCGATCTCAACATGTCCAAAGCCAAAACTGTCATCTCACTCCTAGTCCTGAGTCTCTCTGTGGAAGAGCTAATACTTCGGAATTTTGTTATGTGCTAACCATTCTTCTAAATTCTTTACATACTTTAATTAATTTACTCCTCATAATAGTTCTATGTGGTTATCACCTCTATGTTATTACCTACATCTGACCCCTGGGAAAATTAGGCCCTAGTAGGGCAAGTAGCTAGTGGGACCATACAGGCCACCTGAGAGTCATCTTTGATTCTCTTGTTTCTCTCACCTTCCCACAGCTAATTAAGAACCAAGGCCTGGAGAGTTTTACCCCCAGAATATTTTAGTCCCCATTTTTTCTCCTCTTCTCCTTCTTATGACTACTCTGCTTCAGATTATTTTTTCTCTTGCCTGGACTATTTTGCCTTTTTTTTTTTTTTTTTTTTTTTTTTTTTTTTTTTTTTTTTTTNAGTTTTACCCCCAGAATATTTTGTTCCCCATTTTTTCTCCTCTTCTCCTTCTTATGACTATCTCTGCTTTCAGATTATTTTTTCTCTTGCCTGGACTATCTTTTTGCCCTTTTTTTTTTTTTTTTTTTGCTTTTTTAGCTTTCTATTGTAGAAAATTTCAAGTATGTTGGACTGGGGACATAGCTCAGTGGTCCAATACTTGCCTAGTGTTCATGTTACCTTAGGTTTGATCCTCAGCACCATAAATTTTTTTTTCCCAAAACATATAGATAGAATAGTAGAATGAATATGTTCACTGCCCAGCTACAACCAATATAAACTCATTTTATATTACTCATATAACTACTACCTTCACTTTCTTTATACCTTCCACTCCTTGCCACCACCCAGCTACATTATTCTGAAACAAATCTCGGATATCATGGTTAGGGTTTGGATTTTTTCCCCCCAGTACTGCAGATTGAACCCAGGGGCATTTTACCCCTGAGTTGCATCTTAGACCTTTTTATTTTTTATTTTCAGAGAGGTTATTTAGAGAGAGGGTCTTGGTAAGTAACTGAGGCTGGCCTTGAACTTGTGAGCCTCCTGCCTCAGCCTTCCAAATCACTGGCATTACAGCACCCAGCCTGGATTTTCAATGTCCCCGCAAAAGCCAGGTTTTGAAGTTTTGGTCACCAGCCTGGGACTATTAGGAGGTACCTTTAAGAGATGGGGCCTAATGGAAGGAAGTTAGGTCACCAGGAAATATTAAAACACTGCCCCTTCCTGTCTCTCATTTTGCTCCCTGGCCACCATGAAGTAAAGAGCCTCCTCTGCCAAGGGCTCCCTGTCAGGATGTTTTGCCTTATCACAGGTCCAAAGGCAACAGAGCCAAGTGACCATGGACTGAAAGCTCTGAAACTATGAGCCACAATAAACCTTTCCATTTTTCTCAGGTATTTTGTCACAGCAATAGAAAGATAAATTTTACATCATGTTCACTCATCAATGAATATTTCAGTATCTGATTTTAAAGGATAACTTTTGAAGAGTACAATTACAATAATACCATTGGCATAATACAGTGACAATTTTTAATATTATTAACTATCTAGTCAGTATTTGTCTTAGTTATCTATTGCTTTACCACAGTGGTTTAAAACAACAATAGTTGCTTTTTCTATGCTGGGGATTGAAACCAGGACTTCACATACGCTAGACAGGGGATCCTACCACTGAGTTATACCCTCAACTCTTCTTATTTTTTGAGACAGGGTCTAAATTGCTGAGGCTGGCCTTGAATTTGCAATCCTCCTGCCTCAGCCTTCTGAGTAGCTGAGATTACAGGCTTATGCCATAGTTTATTTGAAATATTTCTATTGAAAGAAACTTGTACTTTTTTTTGTTGTGGGGGGGGGGGTAGTACTGCCAGAGGCACTCTACCACTGAACTACTCTCTCAGCCCTTTTTTGTTTTGTTTTAGGTCAGGGTCTGGCTAAATTGTTAATAGTTGAACTTGCAATCCTCCTGCCTTAGACTCTTGAATAGCTGGGATTATAGGCATGTGCTACTATGCCTACCACCTATAAGATGCTTTAAAAATATAATCATGAATTTACAGATTTAAAAAACATTTATTCAACTGTTACTGATGTTCCAATTATCCCATCTCTGGCAAGCAGCAGTCTCTAAATTGGCCCCCAAGTCCTCTTGAATGATGATGCTAGTCATCTCTGATAGCTTCTTTGCTTTCTGACATAGTATTATATTCCAGGCTCATTTCATACCTTTTTTTTTTTTTTTTTTTTTTTTGGCACTGGGGATTGAACTCAGGGGCGCTTAACCACTGAGCCCAGCCCTTAGGGCCTCACTAAGTTGCTAAGGCTGGGCAACTTGAGATCCTCCTGCCTCAGCCTCCTGAGTCACTGGGATTATAGTAACACACCCACTGTGGCCAGCTAACCACTTCTTTTTGCTCAATGTTCTTCAATGCTCTCTGTTCCCCCTTGGAACAGTACACTAGATCCTCAGTAACTATTCACCTACTTAACTCTCCCTCCCATTCCCTCCTAGTCTCTCCAACCCAGCAAAACCTACCATTTGCAGTTCCCTGCACTCTCCACATTGTGTCATGCCGTGCCTTGTCCCATGCTAATCTCTTGGCCCCAAACTCTACCCCTACTGCCTTTTATTATTATTTCAATTAGGTATATATGACAGCAGAATGGATTTGATTCATTGCATACAATTGCAGCACAACTTCATTTCTCTGGTTGTACAGAATGTAGTGTCGCACCCTACGTCATATTCCATTCATCTACTAAAGGGCATCTAGGTTGCTTCCACAGTTAAGCCATTGTGAATTGAGCAGCTATAAACATTGATTTGGCTGCGTTAGGATAGTATGCTGATTTTAAGTCCTTTGGGTAGAGATCAACGAGTGGGATCGAGATTGGCAGCACCAGTTTGCAGTCCCACCAGCAATGTATGTGTGCCTTCCCCCCCCCCACATCCTCACCAACATTTATTGTTGTCTGTATTCTTGATAATTGCCATTCTGACTGGCGTGAGAAGAAATCTTAGGGTTTTTTTAAATATTTTTTTTTAGTTGTCAATGGACTTTTTTTTTTTTTTGAATTTTTTTAATATTTATTTTTTTAGTTTTCGGCGGGCACAATATCTTTGTTTGTATGTGGTGCTGAGGATCGAACCCGGGCCGCACACATGCTAGGCAAGCGCTATGCCACAGAGCCACAACCCCAGCCCCAGAAATCTGTTTTGTTAATCCCTTGTTCTGACTCATGGCTCAACCTTGGTGATTTAGTTTAGCTCAGTTGTCTTCAAAGCACTTTCCCTGATTTAACAGAGCAGGCTGCAAGGCCCGCATGCTTTCTCCTATTCAACACACAATGTTTAGTTTACATGTAGCTCTGCTGTGCTGTTAGCAGTGAAAGACTAGAAAGAACTGAGCGATCCAGTTTATTTTCTGCATGGGGAGAAGCCCCATCTGATCACCACAACAGGAAGGACATACTCTCTTCTTCCAGCAATGAGTCTTCCATTTCCACTCCCCCCAATTGTCTGGTACAGGCCTGCAGATCCACCACTCATAGACCAAGAAGCAGTTAATCAGTTAATCCTTTTTTTTTTTTTTTTTCCCTGTTGTGCTGGGGATTAAGTCCAGGTCTGTACACAAACTAGGTCAGCACTTTACCACTGATGTACGTCCCAGCTTTTTTCCTTTAGTTTTTTGAGATAAGTTCTGGCCAGATGGGCTGGCTTAGAATTTGAGATTTTCCTTCCCCAAGCCTTCCCAACAGCTGGGATTACAGGATTATGCAGCCTGACTTTGTTACCCTCTTCAGTTTAACTAGTAATGGGAGAGGAAAGAGAATAAAAAGTATGCCGTCTTCTACACTGATTGCAAAGATATGGGGTAGGATTTTTGCACAAACCCTTCACTTTTCCCTCTCCACCTCAGCTGAAGTCATAGCCAGTATATAAGTCAGGATGGAAAGGATGACACTGGCCCAGAAGGACTAACTTTATGTTACTTACACAGTGAAAAGCAGGAGCCCTGGAGTCAGTATGACCTTGGAATTGATCCTATTTAGTCAACACACCATCTTCTTGGGCTACTGGGAATATTAAAACAAAACAATCTATAAGACACTTTGCACAGTGCCCAATGTGTAAGCACTCAATCATGGCTTGTGTCTGCTCCCAGCACAAAGATAAACTTAGGCTTTAAAGTCTTTTAAGATGAGCATGTCCTCAAAGTCAGCAACAGAGAAGATATTTAAAAGATCCTTTTTAAGTTGGGAAAAATATTTAGCTGGCATGGAGATTATATATCGAGTCCAAATAGGTCAACTGGAAGTAACCTGGATCAACCATTCAGAATAACAAATCCTAACAGGAAGGACTGGGTCTACAGTGAACATGACAACTAGAGGGCAAATGTGCCGAGACTGAATAGACTGATTGCAGTGCAAGTTCTGATTTATAATCTCGTATATAAGCTCTACAAGGGTAAGAATTTTAATTTCAATTTTAATTTAGTGATGAATCTAGAATGGAACCTGGCCAGTTAGTGAACAAAAGTACTTGGAGAATGAGTGGATATTAACTGCTTCTTTTCCATTTTCATCCCCAAATTCCAAAGCATGAGTACAAATCTGAACCAACTTCATCTGCCACTACCCAGGTAATCTACGGTAAAAGCAGGAGAGAAGAGGACTGGAAAAAGACCTGGGTCATGTACTGCACAGAGAAAATCCCAACATATATGACTACCAAAGTGGGAGCTGTGGGGAGTTCCTCATTCCTCTCTCTATCTAGAGCAGGCCTTTAACTAGCTCCACTCCCAACAAGTTAGACAGTACCCCAACCCCCTATCTAGCTGTGTCCTTGATTTTACACACATACACATCAGGAAAGGTTAAGGAATTTTCTTTATTTTTTACAAATTAAGACTATGTAGATATCATATATTTTTGAATCAAAAACACCTTTGTCTTCACAGTATGAGTTAGAGAATGCAGCCTGAGCTGAAAACCAAGGAACTAGAAAAGAAAGTGGAAATTACAGTGATACCTGTATTAAAAACTTGTTAGGCATTTTCTTTAAAAGTAGTTTCTTTATCTCTTATCATTCTTGGCACTGTTTCTAAAGAAAAACTCCTTTATCCCAAGCAAAAAAGCGTTAAGAGATGGAGTCTGGCTTCGAAGGTGGAACTTAGATTCTCAGACTTGGCAGAGAAACACCAAATTTATGGAGAGTTGCTAATCGGGGCTTAACAGGAAGGAAATTCCTTTAGGAAATTCTCAAGTGGGAGGCTAGAGGCAGCAGTAGTTACACCAGAGGGCAGCATTCTCAACAGAAGCAAGTCATTTTCTAGGTGGCAGGCCACTTCCGGAACAGTTTCATGGAATGGCACAGTGACATCGTACACTGCAAACCACCAGCCACTGTGTCAAACTTTACTGGTTGTTCAGGGAGAGCCAAAAATAGTGAATTATTGGTAATGTTCTTTCAATAACTTTGTCCCTTTTACATTAAAACCTGTGAATACCCTAGGCCACAATCACTCCTGATGCTGCCCTTCTGTGTACCTGGCTGTGGTAGTCCAGAGGAAGAAGCTGGCAATCCTCACTAGGACTACCTGCTCATGCTTGTTACCAGAAAGCTGCAGGGAATGGGAGCTCTGGCCAAGTCTGGTCACCTGACTCCTCCTTAAAAGACTGCAGACTTCTGGAAACAAGTGAAAGACCAAAACCTAAAGTGCATCTAAAAAATGAACACAAACCTACTGTCTCAAATCTCTGGCCTGACACACCAATAGAGTCTAGGTGGGGTAAGACAAAAGAAACACACTGAACAGCTATTATGAATGCTGACTTGGCAAGTCACCAGAGTTCTGTTTCTCTGTTCTGAACAAGGAATCACTAAGGGTTGGTAGAGATTTGTCCCCCATTACCAAGGGGGACATTACCTCACCTAGGTTTGTTTGACAGAATTCATTCCAATTAGGCCCAGAGGCTCAATTGTTCTCCTTCCTTATCCTTCCTCTTTTGAAACCTTTATAGCCACCTAGTGGAGGCCACTCAGTAACTAAGGTATTAACCAATTTTAAAAACTAACAATGACAAAAATACAAAAACCAAGAGAAATTTGGAAATTCTGTTACCTCTACCTTGCCATACATTGTCAGCCTCTTCATAAATGCCTGATAAGAATTAGTCTCCCCTTTGTGCTAAAGTTCTCCCACCCCATGATAGAAAAGCAGGCAGATTCCCTGAGGATCAGGCAGGGGTGGGAAAGGGAACAGACAGAAATCTACATTCCCTTTGCGATGGCAAGGCAGAAAGGTGTTTGCCAGACCAGCTTGGGCAGCACAGAGGAAACAAAGCACCCAGAAAGGGGCAGGCTCTCTGCATTCTTTGTAGGGTTGACAGCTCAGATACAATGAGTCTGAGTTAACCAGAGGACTGTCAAACTTCTTCCTAATGGAAAACACACTGTCCAGTCCCATGGAAACTGCATGCAAATCAAACAATGCTAAGGAAGATTGGGCCAAGGTGGCTCTACCAAACAGTTTGGGTTCACTTGGTGAGGCTTGGTGGGAATGCTGACTCCTGGAGTATGCTCCCTCTGTTGACCCCACTCCTCATCATGGTGGGCTGACTGCCTGAGCAGAACAAAAGGCTAAGGATGGGGTGACAGAAAAGAAAGTAAGGAAGAACCCCAGAAATATGAAGCCAAACTCCAAACTATAATCTGCTAATCAGTTTTTTGATCAAAAAATTCAAAATAGAGAAAACCACAAAGTACAAAAGCTTTTCTGATGCTTTTCATTTTCACAGAACACGCCACCTGTAATGTGTGCAAAGAGGACATGAGGGGTGGAGGAAGAGGAAGTCAAACTGGGAAAGGCTGGATGGTCATTTCACTTCTTCTCTTTCTTTTTGTCCTGTAAATGGAGAAAAACCACCCAATTAATTTTTGGCACCTGACATTCAAGCCCAAAGTCTTGAGTGAAGCTAGGAGTTGTGGTGCTTTTCTATAATCCCAGCTATTGGGGATGCTAAGGTAGGAAGATCACAAGTTTGAGGTGAACCTCAGCACCTTAGAGAGACACTTGTCGCAAAAAATAAAAAGGGCTGAGGACATAGCTCAGTGGTAGAGCACTCACTGAGCACTCACTACTGGATTCAATCCCCAATATAGGGGAAAAGAAAACTTTTGAGGGAGCTTTTTGGTTAGGGACTGGACTAGAAATGGATCTGGACTTGTTCCCACAGTTTAGCAAGAACTAAAATCTCAACCACCTTCCACTGGTGGTCCTTCCCCCAAAATTGTTGACAGACCTGATGAGAATAAAATTTAAGTAGCTGTCCCCACCCAAACCCAGGAGTACCTGGGTGAGCTACCTCACTTTGGTGCGAGTAGATGCCATGACTACTCAAAACCACCATAGTTCAGATCCCAGTCAGTCAAGGCTACACATTGGCAGTTTATCCTAAGAGAGCAAAACTAAGGCCAAGATCAGCAACTTTCCTTTAGGACTGGGAAGCGGGAGTGTTCCCCCCCACCCCAAGGTGAACATGAATTTGCTGTATAAGCCAACATTCAGAGATAATCTAGTCTGGGGGACTCTTCAATCAATCTTATGATAGCCCAATGGATTAAAGGAATAAAAATTGAGCTGCTCTAATGAAAACTGGTATACTTGTTTGATGTTCAGTCCAATTAAGCACAGCCCACACAGAACCACCAATCCCATCAAGTTACCTACCTCCCCTACCCAATAAGGACTGTAAAGAAAAGCTTGCAGTTTCATTTATTCTCCTCTACTGCTGAACTAGATTATCTGATACAGAATTCCTACTTGAGAAAAAAGTTAAGACTAACAAATGGTTAAAACTGGTTTACTTTTGTAACTTACAAAAGCTGGCTGATGATATTATATTAACATTCTTTCCAGTATCTTTTTTACTAAATCATAATTATCTTTACAGCCCTTAAATTCTTTATATAGTAGTTCTCTTTCTTACTGCCTCTGAAGCTCTTTTTTCTTTGATACTAATCTTAGGGATCAGCTAAGGAAAAAAGAAAAAGATTATTTTTACTTCTTCCTTTTTCTTCTCAGCTGAAGAATTCTCATTTACCTCTTGCTCAGTGGACTGCTTTTTTGCTCAGTGGCCTGCTTTACAGTTACCCTGGACCTATAGAGTGTGTTAGGCAAATTTCCAAATCTGAAGTTTCCTCAGATGCTGAGCTAAGGAGCCATTCTCTCATCTGCAGGTTGTAGTTGACTAACCTTCTCATTCATAGCCAGGATCATCATGAGTTTTCTGAAGAGAGTAACGAAATCTAAGAAGAGATCAATGCAGTGCCTGAAAGAGAAGAACCAAGTTATGAACTATATTTCCCACTTTTCCTTTATCCACAAGCCAGCAAAGACCAGAACATAAATACCAACCCCACCCATGACACACTGTCTCCAACACTCCACCCCAACTAAGGAAGCAAAATTCTGTTGTCAGGAATCCTTTCCAATTCAATGAAGCCACATGGCATAAAGAGATTGAGCTTTGGACTATGCAGAGGCCAAAGTCTGAACTCTGAAATACTTTTATACCAATTGGTATAAGACTTTGAAAGGATTATGACACTTAGAAAACTATGTACATCTTACCTCTTATTGTTAAAAAAGTTTTCTTTTTAGAAGGGTGGTAGTGTGGAACCCAGTATTGAACCCAAGGGTGCTCTACTACTAAGGTAAATCCCCAGTTCTTTTAATTTTGTATTCTGAGACAGGGTTTTACCACGTTGCTCAACCTGGCCTCAAATTTACAATCCTCCTAACTCAGCCTCCCAGGTAGCCGCAATTGCAAACATGTGCCACTGCACCCAGTTTCAATATTAAATGTTTAAAAAATACAGAAACTATAAAAAGTAAAAGGAGAAAGGCCCTTTCCTTCTCTCCTGCTTGGAAGTGACTTACTATTAAAATTAAGGAGCCCTGGAGGTGTAGTTCAGTTGATACTTATCTAGCATGCATGAAGCTCTGGATTTAATTCCCAGCACTGCAAAAAGGGCAGGGTGGGAGGGACAATGAAATTATGGAAAAACAAATATATACTAGTCCAGTTTTAAAAAATCCATACCTTTAGGGAATTGGCAGATACTATGCTGTCGATACCTAGTTCTAAAACCATGCTACCATATACATTCCTGAAGCTTTGCCACCTAAGTTCAGCCATGGAACAGAATAGTATGCTTCAACCTTTAGTCTTACAAGACCACTTCTCCTACTCACCAGATATAATCCTTATCGCCATTTTCAGCCTTTTCAATAATGAGTTGCGTATCAAAAAGGACAAAGCCACACATGACCACCAGCCCCACATACAGGTTTGCCTAACCAAAAAAGAATAAGATGAAGTTAGCATACAGTAGTAGTAGTGGAGAGAAAAAGAGTTATATTTTCTGGCTCTTAGTTACTTAAAAGTATATTAAATGCTAACCCAGTAAACAATGATGAAGATCACACATTACTTCCCAAGACACAATTCTACTTTCACTTTTTTAGGTCACTGGTAGAGCTTCCACTATTTTTAATAAGCCATAGTGAGACTGGCCTAAGGTCAAAGATCTCTGAGCAAACAACCTTTTCCTCAAGAATGCCCAATAACATTCAGCCCATACTTTCACCTGTAGCAGAAGCTCCATTTTACAGGGTTAGGTGGGAAGGCTTGGAGGGCACTGGAGGATTCCTAGCCTATCTTGCTTTAGGGTTAAGTGAGAAAAAAAGCAGTATCAGGCAAATAGCTATTGGAAAGGCCCATACAAAATCTCACCTGGAAAAGCCAAATGGATCCAAAGAAAAGGTTCCCCAGGGAAGACAAGAGCATCAGGCTCATGGCTGACATCAGGATACCTATTAAGATATGATAAAAGGTCATCTTGAGAAGCCAAATAAAGCAATCTCATTAAGGCCATTTCTTATATACCCCCACAAAATGAAGGCTTTTTTTTTTTTTTTTTTTTTTTTGAGAGAGAGAGAGAGAGAGAATTTTTAAATATTTATTTTTTTTAGTTTTTCATCAGACACAACATCTTTTGTTTGTATGTGGTGCTGAGGATCGAACCCGGGCCGAACTCATGCCAGGCGAGTGTGCTACCGCTTGAGCCACATCCCTAGCCCAAAAAGAAGGCTTTTAATAGCAACCCAACAATCACCTTGGAATTGAGATAGGGAAGGAATCTGGTGAGAATTCTGGCTAGAGAAGAGCCCTGCTCCATTTCCCAATCCACACCTACCTCCCAGAAAGAGGTAGCTCCGGCGCCTGGCATAGAGTGCACTCAGGGTGAAGCAGGTAAAGATCATTGCTGTGCCCATGAAAGCAGTGGGAAGGATGCTATTAAAGAAAGAAAAAGACCATTATTACGGATTGAGGACCACAGGTATATGGCCTATATTTAGTATGTTCATAAAGGTAAAAAAACACAAAATATTACTACTAAAACAGTTACCTAGGATTGACAGCAATGCACAACTCCAGAGCAGGACCCAGGCCAACTCCTAGAAAACAAAAAACCCCAGAATACAATACTACCAAAAATTCTTGAAGAAAATCCTTGTCCAAAAACTAATCGTTAATAGCATAGGCACACTTGTGCTCCTAAAAACACAAACATGTGGACTAAAGTAATTAAATCTCTCTTCCTTAATAATTTTTAAGTGCTATACATAGAAGTTATTTATAAACACAGCTACAAAATTGTCCTCTTAACACAAAATCATGGATGGATCCCAGGAGAAACAGAAATTGGAAAAAAATTGAAGCAGATATATGGAATATTTTTGAGTTGGAATGATGTGTGACTGTCTTGTGGACCCGATCAAGAATTAGTAAAAGAGGCTGGGTTTGGGACTCAGTGGCAGAGTGCTTGCCTAGCGTGTATAAGGCACTGGGTTCGATCCCAAACACTGCATAACAATGAACAAACAAAATAAAGGCATACTAATTTTTTTTTTTAATTAGTAATAGGATACAAGCAGGATCAGGTGACCAGAAACTATGCAGTTATGCAGGACTAACTCCCTTTAAAGCAAAGAAAGGCCATACTGGTTCTGCAGGTAGACGTCTGCCAACAGGAGGGCAATCTATTCCAGCCCAGCGTTTCTCCTACTCTGGCTATTTCCTTTTCTCTCCTGATAATTCTACCCCTTAATGCCTTCAAAAACTAGCTTTCCTTGATCCAAAAATCTTAAACCCTAAATCCTTTCCTTTCTAAAATTTCCTTAACACTATATAGATTAAAATGTCACTCAGAACAAGTTGTATGAATCCAAGTTTGTTTTGCAAGTGTTCTTTTTTTTAAAGAATATTCAGATTTTTTAAAATATCTTTATTTTTTTATTTGTTTATTTTTATGTGGTACTGGGGACTGAACCCAGGGCCTCACGCATGCAAGACAAGCGCTCTACCACTGAGCTACAACCCCAGCCCGCAGCTTAAGTCCTATTTCTTTTAATGATAATGCATTCCCCCATCCCACTGAGGTACTGAGGACTGAACCCAGAGGGGCTTTACCACTGAGCCATATCCCCAGCCATTTTTATTTTTTATCTTGAGACAGTGTCTCACTAAGTTGCTTAGGGTCTCAATAAGTTCCTGAGGATGGCCTCAAACTTGTGATCCTCCTGCACCAGCCTCCCAAGTTGCTAGGATTACAGGCATGCACCAGTATGCCTATCTCTACAATAATTTTTTTTTTTTTGTGTGTGTGTGTGTGTGTGTATGTGTATGGTGCTGGGGATTGAACTCAAGGCCTTGTGTATGCAAGGCAAGCACTACCAACTGAGTTATATCCCAGCCCTAATAATGTACTTTTAATTCTTCCCTTGAGAACCAGAGAACTGGGCTATGCAATGAATAACCTCAATGTGCGGCTTTAATGACTGGCAAAGCTTTGAACAGATGCTCCTGTGATAATCACTTGTGTGGGTCTAACTAAACCAGATTATCAGGTCTAGTTCAGTCCCATGTGTACCATTTACAAGCCACAAACCTTGTTCATTCCAGCACACAATACCTATTTTTGGATATAAAAATAGAAGTCACAATTGCTAGTCACAAAACAGCTTATTCTATGAATAGGGAAGCAACATGAACCTATAAGAAATAAGAAAGTAGTAACCAAAAAAAAAAAAAAATAGGAAAGTAGTACAAGACAAAGCATATTCAAATACAAGTATGACTAGATAATATAAAGCTAGAAGAGGCCAGAAAGGAGAAAGAAGAAATCACAGCACAGGGAGATACTTTATAAATGACTCTACCAAAGAGAAGTCTTCTGAAGGAAAGCATGCTAGTTGGGGTAAATCAGAATAAATACAAATCCCAAGCTTTAGTCTAATGACATAATTAAAATACAGTCCCCCTATGCCCTTCAAAATTAGACCAATCCTTTAACATACCTGTAAGGAAAGCAAATCCGGAGAGAAGTCCCAGTCTTTTCTGCTCAGTTTCATGGCTATGAGGTGTTGCCATCAGCCAGATCATTAACCCCAGGGAGCCCAAGGCAGAAAGTAAGCCAGCCTGTCAAAGGCATGCAATAATTAAATATTTGAAAATTTCAAATTTATTTTGCAGATCTTACTAGGTTCAAATACTAATCTAAACTTCCTAATATTTGCTTCTAAACTGGAGGCAAGGGAAAGGGTAATATTTTCTCAGGGGTGGGGAGAGAAACCAGAAGTTTTGAAAAGTTGGAGTAGGCCCATGGTGGATCCTGAAATGAAGGCTTTTCTGGCTTGGGTAGGTAGTACAACTACTCAAATCAAACTATGAGTGAGTCCTGCCTCAGAAACAAAAAAGATGAACCAATGTGACAAATGCCTGAAGAACATTCGATCTAGAAGAATAAAATAATCCCTTTTGATCACTTGAAAAAGAAGGGGAAAAAAAGTAGCCTGGCAAGACAGTGCATGCATGTAATTCTGGCTACTAGGAGGCAGGAGGATCAAGTCCAAGGATGTGCTAAGCATCTTAAGTAAGATCCTGCTGAGCATCTTAAGTGAGATCCTGTCTCAAAATCAAATAGAAAGGGCTGGAGATTTAAAAAAAAAAAAAAAATCAGTGGTAGAGCACTTGCCTAGTATGAAGCCCTGGGTTCTATACCTGGTATCCCATGTGTCCCCCCCAACACAAAAAAACTGGGCGTGGTGGCACATGCCTGTAATCCCAACCACTCGCCTGGAAAGGCTGAGGCAGAATCTTGAGTTCAAAGTCAGCCTCAGCAACTTAGCAATGCCCTAAGCAACGCAGCAAGACCCTGTCTCTAATAAAATATAAAAAAGGGCTGGGGACGTGGCTCAGTGGTTGAGCACCCCGGGGTTCAATCTCTGGTATTTAAAAAAAAAAAAAAAACTGATAAGTACCAAAATGGTTATAGTAATTGTTTTTTCATAATTTCTGGAGCTTACAGAGTTTCTTTTCTTTATTTTTTAAAGACTTTTTATCATTAGTCTATTTCTGAATTTTCTACAAAAAACATGTATTTGTTTGGTAAAAAGGACACTGAAGTTCCTATCTTTCTTTAAAGGTACTATTCATTCTCAACATTCACAGTAGTTTTGTTACAAAGTCATAGTGTAAGCACTATACAGCACCAGGCACACACACTAAGTACAAAGTTACAGTGGACAATGAATTGGTGAATACTCAGAAACTGCTACCAGAGTAACTATAGGATTAGGTTCTTTCAAGCCCCTTGTTACATTTTCACAAAACAACTAACACATAACCTTTTTTATGTGTTTCTATTTAAGGACATTTATCATGTTGTTGATTCATTAACACTGAACTCATAGCCAACAGCACTAGAGCTAATGTCTAATAGAGCTCATCTAACATACGCATTTTCTCTTTAAGGTATAACATAGGCTGGGGATATAGCTCAGTTGGTAGAGTGCTTACCTCACATGCACAGGGCCCTGGGTTCAATCCCCAGACCCCCCCCCCCCAAAAAAAAAAAAA